>NC_090928.1:933747942-934050972 GCF_040938575.1 Ambystoma mexicanum | reverse complement strand
GCAGCTCTGCAACATGCACTGCTGCTTGAAACCTAGCCATTCTCTGCCTATCCCTGACTTGGCAATAATGCAAGCATGCATTGTACCGCTTCCTTTCATCTACAGGCCTGCTCAAAACACGGTCCTCCCAAGGACGTTCATCCACCACAGTGCTTCGAGGCCATACCAATGGCAGTAGGCGCTATACAAATACCACATAACATAAGTATGAATAATCCTAACTCCACGTTGACTATGCATTTCAATGAACAGCGTCACCAGATATCTCAGATCTGATTTAGTTTTTGAAGTGTTATCGACTAGAGGTCATGGTGATATACGCAACATTGTGGATTGTCGGAAAACCTACTGGATTGATCAACTGGATGCAGTCTTACCAGGTGTAGATGTACATGAATTTATATAAATCGAACATCTTACCATCTGTAGGGCATCAGGGAACAAATTACAAAACTAATTACAAATGAATCTAAGGAAAACAGACTTGCCATTACTTGGGAAAAAAGTAAAGTTTTCAGTTTATTCCTAAATTCAACATGGACTTCAAGCAGGCAGCGTGGGGGGTGTGAAGGTATTCCATAACTTTGCCACCTGAACAGAAAACGAGAACACACCCTTTTTTGGTATCTGAAACTTGGAACTGTCAATAGACCAGCTGAATTTGATTTAAATGGCAATTTGGCACAAGGTGTATGAAACACCTTGGGTAGAATGAAGGAGGGCTGTCATTTGGCCTGATTTTGCTAATAGCATTAGTGCTGATTATTGATCAATTACTTTGGAAAGTTTCTGTAATCATTGTTCGCTCTGATCATTTCTGCTTTGTGTTATGTTTTATGTCAATTCCTATTCCCTTATTTTTTACATGAAATGACCATTATATACTTTTTACTATTTTAAATTTTTTATATGTTTAATTTATTTTTGGTTGAAGCAACTTTTGTTGTTTTTGATGCATTTGTTTGTTTTTGAAGCATTTGTTAGTTGCCTTTTTCACTGTCTAACTGTTCCCTCTCCATCTACTTCCCTCCCCTTAGTTATTTTCTTATTTGCTTCTTATATTTTATGTAACATTTATTCATTTAGGTTTTCCTTCATTTTCCTTTTGTTGATTCTTCTTTCATTATATTTACTTCTTTGTTTTGAATTAACACTATTCACCCGATCATCTCATCTTTACTTTCACGCTACAGCTTTTGCCTATGAGGATGTTATTGCGGCTATACATGCACATTGTTTGTGTGTGGACCTATTTTTTCTACTTTTTGGGATGGTGGCAGTCTCCATTACTGTAAAGCTGTTGCTGTAATTGTTTTTCTGCAGGAAATATGCACTAAATTGATGAGTGTATCTAATAATTCAGTACACCACATCTTTAACATTTGAATATCGTTCTGCTATTACCAATGACAACACAATTGTGTTTATTTTTGCAGGTTCTTCATTCTTTCCGCATTCAGAAAAGTGGTTCAGTTACTTTTGTTTTGTTCTTGTTTCGAACATAGCATCATTTTGCCCTTGCATTGGATTATGTTTTTTTTTAAAAAAAAAATGTTTTATTTGAGGTGTTTTTTGATATGTTCCTATTTACATTACATTATTTTTTATTGAGGAAGGATAGCTGGTTTCTATTCCTTGACAAACGATGGACTGATAGTCTGAAATGCACTGGCTATATCTCTGGTCTGTTTCCTCACACTTTTAAATGGAGATTATATTAACAAAATCGGAACACAAGTGTGCATTACATTAAGGAATCTGATTGAAATATATATAGATGGACACTATTTGTAAGACTTATGGTTATTTATGCCATATTGAGACCAGACAGTACCAATGAAGTGGTCCTTGGTTCAGACATGTTGTCTGCCTACCTATGCCACTAGGGATAACTCTTGTGCTCCAGACAAATGTCTAAATATATTTTAGGTTGTGCCTACTTTTTCATGATTGATTGACAATATTTCTGGAATCACAATTTCTGAAGTATCTTCAAGTTGAGTGGAAAGGTGTATATTTATGGCATCTACCTGGATGGATGATTCCTTAATATTGAAGTACTTACTTGCAACTCAGAACACAATATCGTCTTCCAGAGTATAACAGATACAGCCTCCACCTCACAAGGACACATGGAATATATCATACAATTCCCACCTTTTTGGGGATAGATCCCTGGTCTGATACCATCAACGTTTTGTTAAACAATTTTAATGTATTTGACTAATAGGATTTATTAAGTACATTAACATGTTTGGAAGGAACCACCATTCCAATGAGATGTCGAGACAAAATGACACTTTGGAGATAATGATTTTCAACCAATATTCAAATAGTATTATCTTTAACATCTGTTTATGGAGTTGGCTGTATACAAATTCCTTGTTACAGAAAAATATTATTTCACTTAACAAAATCTTCATTAAGTAAAGTTTGTACTTTTCTGATCTTTATTGGCAAATTATATTTTCGGGCATTTCCAGGAATACTGACTTTCTCTTTTATTTCAACTTTAACAGCATAGGGTAGGAATGTAGACAAACCAAAAAGGATTCTCAAGATCTTGCAATCCATTAGGTTCCCCTGATACTAGACCAAACCTAATTGCTAATCATTGCATTATGTAATTTGTGATATAAAAAATAGAAATCACATCTCTCACAACACAGGATTTAAGATTTATTGTTTAGTCTCCAATTGCTATATTCACCTCCTAGTGGCCAATTATTTTGAGATAGAGCTGATTGTGGAAAGTCAATTCTCCTTTTAAATTGCATTTTGTGATGGTGCTTTGAGGTTTTTGCTGTTCAAGTGAGTACATTGATTTTTTTTAAAATAAGACATTCCTGGATCAGTGCCTGCAGATTGTTGATTTATTAGTGAGGGCGGAGCCTTTAGGTGTCATGGATTCTCCATTAGAGCATTTGTGTAAAGCACCCCCACAACACAAGGAACATATTTTAAAGTACCACAGAGATTGGGTACAGGGAACTGTGGGTAAACTGTTTAAATCTTGGCACGTTCAATGAAAATGTGTTAGAGCATATGCATATGTACTTATTTTCAACTTACAAAGGAAAGCTATTGAAAAATAGACAGGCCATACTCGATATATGGAAAATGGATGTAACAGAAGAAAATGTCCCTGATGACGGTGCAGGGTGAACCAATCAGATATGCAAACAGGTCACTGCTCCACCCTTATGGGGTCTTTCCTCGCCAGCCAGCCATGGGATACACAAACGCCCAGTTTACACCCCCAGTTGAAGATGAAAAGGGAGCACAGGCAAAAGGATGGGCTGTCACCAGAGACCCATAGTTTTTAGAAATAGAAAATAAAGAGTGCAGGGAATTAGAAGCAGCATTACATAAAGCAGAGGTGAGCTGGCGAAAGTGGTGCAGGGCCAAGGGAAGGGGCAGTTTGCATTGATAGTAACAGACCAATGTAGGGTGGGACTTATACTTTTTATGTTGACAGCATTGTGGTACAAGACCCTAAGACATCAGTGAATGGGACAGCCCCCAATCAGGAGGCAGCTACAGGAAATCCTATCAGCCTAGAAGGAACGCTGGGGGGTCAACTAGTCAGAGGGAGGTAACGGGGGTCCAGAAGTGGGAAACAAATGCAATGACCGTATAGATTATGAGGAACACGAATTAGACGATGATGATGAATGGGAAACAGAAGATCAGGAAGAGATGACACCATTGGGCTAGCAGGCTTAGACTGCAGCCTGGACGAATGACCCTAGGAAATGGTAAGAAGTAAGGGAAAGCATCACAGAAGATAAAATGAGGAACACATTTCCCATTGTTACAGAAAGGAGTGCAAACTATGTGCTCTGGCCCCATATGGATAATGCTAATTTAATGCACACCTTGCTCTCCCTAACCCAGGAGACGGCACATGGATTTATGCCCTTAAAAAGAACACAACTGGAATCAATTTAGGTTTAGGAGACATAAAGAGTTTGCTTGCCTCATTGTTGGGATGAGAAGGCGGACAAGATATGGAGAAAGGCGGGGTATATAGAGGTAAGATTGATCAACACTGCACATGATGGGGCTCCATTTAATAACTGTCGAGCACGAGTATGGAACATTTTGAGGGACATGTATCCGAAAGACCTGATATAAACTCCATTTTGGCCCACACAATGAAGACAGATGAGCATCCTGCACTCTACATACAGCCAATACAAGAGATGTGGACGTTAGAGAGAGAAGAGGCATGGGATAAAAATGTTGCTGTTTCTATCAGATGTTACAAAGGGGATTCCACTTATAAGTACAAGCTAATCTGAATAAAGTGGCTGGGATCAAGGAAAAAGGATGGCCAGAGATCAAGGCATACATAATACAGTATTGCAAACAGAAACAGGAAAATGATAAGGACAGAGCAAGCTCATCAAGCAGAAGCAAAACTGGTACAGAAGAAGCTAGACAAAATAAGCCTAGAAGGAGCAGTAATCACCAGCACAGCAGAGGGGCAGCCCGAACATAGCCAAGTGCAGAAAGGGGCAGAGGGACCAAGGGATGGCAGAGAAAACATGGGAAACCCTGGGAGGGGAAGATGAGGTTTCCAGAGAGGTATGAGGGTGGCACAATTACTTAATTGGGTTTAAAGTTGTTGAAAAAATTGAGTGTGTTTATTCATTGTTCCCCTGATGGAGTGTGTTTAACAATAGCACCACAAAAAATGCCAGTGTCACAATTTTTGTCTAAACCATTACCAACCGAATTAAGTAATGTGCCAACTTGTATATGGGCGATGAATGACAATGATGTTGGTTGTTTGAAAATAGAGCCAGTGAAAATAATTCTAAAGGAGGGAGTTACATTGCCACGTATTCCACAGTATAAAATATCAGTGGAATGTGAGAAAGCATTAAAATGCATTGTTTCTGATTTAATTAAATGTAATGTAATTGAAGAAATTACTGGCAGTACTTGCAATAGTCAAATTCTTCCAGTTTACAAGAAAGGAGGTAATGAGATACCCTATCGTTTCATAATAGACTTGCGCGGATTGAATAAAGTAGTTGATCCCCAATTCCCATTGGTTCCAGATGGCACTACCATTTTAACTACGATACCAGCATCTGCGTCATATTTTAGTGTTATAGATCTAAAGAATTCATTTTGTAGCATCCCAGTACATCCATATAGCAAATATCTATTTGCTTTTACGTTAGGAGGACGTTCTTTCACATTCACACGAATTCCACAAGGTTACACTGAGAGCCCGAATATTTATAGCAGAGGATTAAAAGAACAACTAGACATGCTAGAGTTACCAACAGGATTTCAAGTTATTTGTGCATGAGAGTAATGGCTGTGCTTTGGCAGTGTTGACTCAGGAACAAGGAGGGAGAAATAGACCTTGCGGTTATTTTTCTTCCACGCTGGATCCTGTTGCATGCGTTTTGCCGTGCTGTTAGCGAGCTGTTGCTGCTGCTGCCACG
This sequence comes from Ambystoma mexicanum, assembly GCF_040938575.1. Taxonomy (NCBI): domain Eukaryota; kingdom Metazoa; phylum Chordata; class Amphibia; order Caudata; family Ambystomatidae; genus Ambystoma; species Ambystoma mexicanum. The sequence goes on along the minus strand of NC_090928.1, from coordinate 934,045,507 downwards.
TCAGTAAAACAAACCGAGGGAATGGTTTTGGGTCACGCCTTAACCTTAATGGTGCCTCACACAGTAGACTTTCTTTTAAATAGAATGCAGACGCAACATCTTACATCAGCTAGACTGACGAGATATGAAATTATACTATTTGCACTGCATATTCAAATTCTGAGATGTAGCGCTTTGAATCCTGCAGAATTAATGCCCCCTCCCAATGAAAGAACGGGTGAAAAGGAACCACCACCCCATGATTGTGTAATGGTTACTGAACAGGAAACCAAGGGAAGAATTAACCTGACAAACACCCCACAGAAAGAGCCAGACGGAGAACTGTTTTGTGACGGTTCCTGTTTCAAATTTCCCGATGGCATATCAACTGCTGCATATGCCATCACGACACTAAAGAGTATTGTAGAGAGCAAAAAGATCCCATATAATTCAGCACAGGCTGCAGAAATAATAGCGTTGACCAGAGCATGTGAAATCTCTGAAAACTTGAATGTAAACATATATACTGACAATCAGTACACGTTTGGGGTGCTAAACAATTTTGGTCGACTCTGGGCTGAGAGGGGTTTTCTAACATCACATGGAACCAAGATTCAACATGGCCCTTTGATAGCAAGGTTGTTGTCTGCACTGGCACGTCCCGATTAGCAATAATGAAATGCCAAGCGCCTAAGAAAGTAACGTTGGAAATGGGAACACATTTGCAGACAAGATTGCGAAACAAACTGCCACTGATCCACACACGAAAATGTTCATTGAGAAATCAGAAGAAGTACCCTGTATGATAGAAAATGGGATTGCAACAGTTATGGAGATGCAAGCAGAAGCAACTGCGGATGAAATAAAAGCTTGGGCTGAGGGTTCAGCAGAATTAGACGTAGAGGGTTGTTGGGTAGACAAAGAAAGTAAAAAATGGATGCTGCCTAACTCCTGTATAACCGCAATGGTCATTATGGCCCACAGTCCCACACACATATGTGCTAAGAAAATGATTCAGTATTTACACACAGTATGGCAGAATTCACACAGTAGAAACACTGCTGAAAGATTGGTTCAGAATTGTATGACATGTCTGCAACACAACATTTGAAAAGAAACAACTACCCCAGTAGGTATTTTGGCCCCCCTCCAGGCCATTTGAAGTGGTACATTTTGATTTCATAGAAATGGCAAGATGTCAGAACCTAAAGTACATCCTTGTAGTAGTCTGTGCATTCAGTAAATGGGTGGAAGCATACCCGCTTAAGGATTGCACAGCAGTGAGCACAGCGAAAGTGATGCTGAAGGAGTACTTTTCCAGATTCGGCTTCCCACTAGTCATATGGTCAGATAATGGCCCGCATTTTGTTGCGGCCCTGATATTACAAATTTGTGCAGGCCTCAAGATTGATAAGCGATTCCATTCGGCCAGGCATCCAATGAGTTCCGTTCTTGTTGAGCGCCAAAACGGCATCCTGAAGAATAAGATTAGTAACATATGTTCAGGGAGTCAGTTGAAGTGGCCTGATACGCTTCCATTAGCTTTGTTGTGCATGCGCACGTCAGTGCAGGCAAGCACTGGACTCTCCCCATACGAAATCGTGATGGGGAGACCCGCAAATGTTTGGAGCGCCCCACAGCCTAGGCGTTTGCGTGAAATTGAATACCCTTTGCTCAGCACTTATTGTAATGTGTTAACTCAAAAACTGCGTTTGATTCATCAGCAGGTGCAGGAGGCTCTTCCTGTCGGGTACACAGGCCCGGGGCATTGTCTGCAGCCAGGAGAGTGGATTCTGGTAAAGAACTTTGAAAGAAAATCCTCGCTTCCACTGTGCTGGAAGGGCCCCTACCAGATCCTCCTGGCCACACAGACTGCAGTCCGAGTGGATGGTCGAAAGGCATGGATTCATGCCACCCACACGAAAAGAATTCCATTCCCATTGAAAGAGCTGCCTGATCCAGACGGAAAAAAAGAAACAGCTGCCCTTGACTCAAAAGACACCATCGCCAGTTCTCTACCACAAGTACTGCCTAAGCCTGAGAAAGAGCCTGAAAAGATTGTCACAAAGGAGAAAGGGCTAAAGGTGCCCCAACTATGCCCAGCTGAACCTGCATCATCACAGGCTGACATTAAGCCTGCATCTGGAAGTGAATCTGCATTATTCATGGATAACACAGTACCTGGAGCAATAAGGTACAACCTACGTTCTACTGATCTACATGTCTTGTTTTGCCTCTATTCCCGACACGGATGAATTGGGAATCGGAGGCCTAGGGAAGTGGAGCGTGGGAGCTGTCTCAATATGCATCGAATCAAAAGCTCTGCAACGCGGCTTCCCTGTGCTATCTTTGAAAAAGTGAATGATGTATGTTGATCACCCTGTGCGAACAAGCGGGGGTGCATATGGTACAAACGCAATTGATGCCTGCTCTAAAGTTTTTGGAGCACTGTGCTGAGTCACAATAATCTTGCCACATGATTATCAATTCAGGCTAATGAGAACTGGCCTAGATGCTTTGATGACTTCTTTGAACGTTTTGCTGATTGAACAAGTGCTGCTGTGAAGAAATTATTCGCGACGGACACTGCCGAGAGAGGAATTCCAGACAATGCCTATACTCACTTCCGTTCCCTCCTGCACCAACCCTGATGACGTGATAGATGTATGGACTATAAAAATATCTGAGTACACTGATCCCAGTATTATGGTATCTGGAAAGCGTGCATCCATTAAGTTCTCTGTTGCCTGCTACAAATGCACCTGCCACAGACAGTCCAGTCCATGTACTCTCGTATACTCTCCTGCCTCTAGAAGAAAGACACAGGAGAGGATACGACAATAACACATTGCTCTTGATCATGAATATGACTCACTCTATCCTGAATAGAACCAATTGCTGGGTCTGCTCCCATTTACCCCAAAATGGCGGGAAAGGAATGGGTTGGTATGTACAGCCATTACCCCTTAATACGGCATGTTATGCATCACTAAGTGCACTATTTTATGTGAAGTGGAAAAAGAGTGACTCGGGTCAATTAGATGGAACAAACATAGAGGAGTTTGAAAGGGTGGTAATGGAACCTGTAGGTTGTTCCATATTTAACCGACCAAGAGTAATAAAACCTGTGGTAAGACCAGTAGATAGACTTTATGTGCCTTATAAATCATCTGTAATCACTTTTCACATGAATCCAGTAGGAAACAAGGATGTTGTGCCACCCTCCTATACTATTAATTACAACCCGCGCACTGTCCCATTTTGCTTACAAAAGAAAGGTTCTTATTCAGTAGGGACATTCACTAGATGCATGAATATTGCAGTACTTGAGAGAGAAGAAGAACCAATATATGTAGGTGATCCTGTTTATTTTATATGTGGAGGAGAAGCTTATTCCTGGTTGCCTAGATATTGGGGGACCTGTTACTTAGGAATCATTTTCTCTGGTGTATTCCTTTCCAAAATGTCAGACATATTGAAATTATCTAGATCTAGGCCCCGGCAGGATGACACAGGATTAATTGCGGAGGACCGAGCAAAATCATTTATCCCATTTTCGGGGCAAGCCATAAACTCCTGGAATATACGAAGATTGTCCAGGATATTAGAAAAAACGATAAATGGAACGACCGACATATTGTATAATCTGACCCTAGAAGAAAAGGCAGTTAGATTAATGACACTTCAAAATAGAATGGCTCTTAATATAATTTTGGCCGACCGTGGAGGGGTTTGCAAAATTGTGGGGTCAGCGTGCAGTGCATTTGTAAGTGACTCCTCCCCTATGATTTTCGAGGCAATCAAGAAATTGCACATTCTGAGTTCAGACATTCATAATCTGACAGGCGGTTGGGAGCTAAATATAAGTTCCTGGTTTTGGGAGTTACTGCGCTCATGGGGATGGAAACTAATTGCAATTCTAGTGACATTACTTGGAATCATCATGACATGTTGTTGTTGCATACACTGCCTGCCAATAATATGCTCCGAAATAACACATGAATGCGTACACATGGTAACAGAAACAAGAGCTCCCAAATTGGATACGAATAAAAACTACAAAATAGAAACAATGAAAGAGTTCATGTCAATTAATATTGATGATGACGATTACAGTAGCATGCATAGCACAGAGCTAGATACGTGGTCAGACGAAGATGCGATGTACGGATGATGTTCTTGGCTTACGGCCAGAAGGAGGGTTTGTGAGTCTAAAAACTACCCTACCAGAGCATAGAAGGTATATTATAGGGAATCGTCAGCATAACCAGAGGGCATCCATTTTGTACTGTAACATCCGCCATTTGCTTTCTCTTCCTTTCTGTTCAACGCTTTGCAAAATGTATTTTATTTCATAAACTCATGCACGGAGCAAGGCCACAGTTTTACATGTTGAGAGACCGGCCCAGACAGAAATGCCAAACAGTACAGAAATACATTACTTTCCTCCCTCACAAGTCCTTGAAGGCGAGCAGAGAGGCATTTAATCAGCGGCCCAGGTGCCAGCCGGTCTCGCTGAAGCTGTAGAAACAGACCATTAAAGCATGAATTATACTTTCCTAGCAGCCCCCCTTCGGGGCTCTCCTTAGATCAGGCTGACCCTTAGTTCACAGATAGAAACGAGTAGATAACACACTTTGGAATGTGTCTCTTCTACACAGTATCCTCGCTGAACAAGTGCCTTGTGTTCTTCATAACAAAGAACTATGTCTGATTACTGCAAATTGCAACTGTTGCTAAAACAAGTAATATAGATTGGGTAAGAAATGTGTCATAATTGTCAATCACCGAACCCTAGCTCAAAAAGATACATTATGGGCGGTTTTGATGTTTCACAAAGAGATTGTATGATTGTTTTTTTCTATAAATGACACTGTTGTAAAATGTTCGCTCTCTTGCGTCTCACGAGGTCTGGGTGACACACGTTGCGAAAGTAGTGCCGTCCTTTGGTTTTTGACTCCTAGCAAAGCTTTCATCTAGCAAACTTTCTACTATTAACTAAGCTCCTGTCATCTTGTCCAATTGTCTACTTGTCTAATCTCTCTGTCTCGTCTGCTTGCGCCCCACCCTTTGACCTTCCATAGTTTTCTCCCTGCCTCCTTCCCCCCTCCCCTTCTCCTTTCCCCCTCCCCTTCCCACTCCCTTCCTCTTCTCTCCCTCCCTACCTACTCTATGGTGCTCTCCTATCTTTTCTAACTGCTTCTCTATCGACTATCCTGCTCTCCTCACTAAATCTGGAAGAAGTTTAAGAAGGACATTCTGGTCTCCAACCCAGGCCTCCCTATAGCTGATACCTATACCAGTGCCTCCTCCAAACCCTCACCGACATCCTCTTTGTCGTTCCCTCGCCAGACCTATGGACTCTACATATGGTCTCTGTGCGCTCTCGTTTCTTTTCTTTGCCCATTAATGGTAGCACCCGTTGGGACGCCCTCCAGTCCTCCTTCCACTCCTCTAAGGTCATCATTAATGTTTACTTGAATGGTACCATCTTGGTCCAAGGCCCTCAAGCCAACCTTCTCCTCTTTGATAGACGCTTCCCGCGCTGCCTCAATTTCCCTTTATTCTCCCCTCCACAGCCTCCTCGTCTCCCCCTGCTATCTCCTCCTTGGCTACCTTGCCCTCGCCTCCTTCCTCTTCTGCCCCCCCTCGGGCTTCTTCTACACCTCCGCAGGGCATACTTCCTATTTTTTACCCCTCTCGGAAGTCTTTCAAGGACGGCAATCTTCTCTATATTGCCACTCTAAACTCTCTCTCAGATGTCAAACACTCCTCTGACATCTGCAGCCTCCTGGAGGAACTTCACCTCAATGTCCTTGGTCTCACCGAGACATGGTACACGGCCAGCTCTGTCACAAGCTTTGACATTATCCTCCCTGATGGCTACAAGAACCTCTACACGCCCAGATCCAACTGTTCCGCAGGGGATGTAGCCCAGATCGTCCCCGAGTGGTTTCCTGCCTCTGTCATTCCTACACAGGCCTACTCATCTTTTGAATGCCTTGTCTGCAGGCTGTCTCTCCTGGCCATTACCTTACTGTGGCTACATCTATCGTCCACCTGGTCAGATTCCTCCTTCCTCTCTGAGTGGGCGGACCTCTCCTCTTCCCTCCTGGTCTAAAGCAATCAACTTCTCCTTCTTGGAGACTTTAACATCCATGTGGATGCTTCCTGTCCTTCCTCTGGACTCTTTTGCGACCTCTGTGACTCTCTCTCCTTCTATTCTCCCAGTACTGTTGCACTTAGTCTTGATTTAATTTCTTAATAATCTATAGAACTAAATTAGTTCATTAAGTATCATTTGTTATGCCCTTATTCTTACGCCAACCTTTACCAAAATTGGGCACGTGCAAATGTTTCACCCATCTAGGGCCTTTTTAAGGCACAAAACACTTGTTGTACAGGGCACAAAAACACTTTTTATGTGTTCACACTTTTTCAAATGTCCATTCAATTTCAATCTCAGTTTGATTCACATTTCAGTTCCAGTTCATGATATCTGCTAATCATGCATATTTCTGGTTTATGTACAGTTTTCAGTCCAAGCCCAGGGACCAATTTCACTCTGGCAATTCAAGTTATATTTTGTTATATATTTCAACGTTGAAAATGTATTTTGTTTATCCAGTTTTGTTGAAATTCATTTGTATTCCATTCCTTATTGAAATCCTCTTAGCTTAAGCACTTATTTTTATGTCCTAATATTATTTGGTTATAACATATTCCACAGAGAGAAAATAAATGAGAAGGGATTATGCTAAGTATAATGATTCTGATCATTCTTAAGTTATAATAATATATGATATGATCGTTTATTTATATAGTGCCTATACACAATGTGTTTCAAAGCGCTTCAAGGCAAAGGAGGGAACAAGAGAAAATACAATGACATTCTTACAGGCCATGAACAGGAAGGATGTGAAATTCACTATCGTACTCGGTCTGACGACATTTCAGATAGTGCATAAGGAAGAGAGGGGGAGAGTGGGAAGAAAATGGAAACAGACAGGCGACTACCGTACTAGGCCTGACAACATTTCTGGCAGAGCTGGAGAAAAACAAAAGGTGAGGGAGAGGGGCAGAAAGGGAGGGGAAGAACAAAACAAGCAACTATCGTACTAGGCCTGATGACATTTCGGATAGTGCTGCAGGGGGGTGGGGATACAACTAAGGGAGGGAGGAGGAGACATACAAGGTTGCTATCATGCTAGGTCCAGGGACAATTCTGATAGAGTAAGTGCATAGAAGAAGAAAGGTCATATCATTTGTATACATCTATTTGAATTTTTTACTTACCATGGAACTATGTTCTCCTTTACAAGAATAGTTGCGAAATTGTGCAGTCATAAATGGTATTATTATTTGTAATTCCCTGCAAAAGATATATAAGGAAACCTGTGGTCCTCATTTCATTAAAATGTTCCAAATATCTATGACAGCTTAAATTTGTCATCATTGGTTACCTGTTAATAGTGTTCACCCACACAATTGTATAATCGCGTGTGGTTCTAGATACTGATCTGTTTCAGGCTATATCCTCTTTTCATTCCTCTGTTCTGGATGATTATCCACAGCAAATAGAATTATAATATTATTCTATGTAGTGTTTATTGGTATCAAACTATGTATCTATAAGTCACTAGACTCTATATAACTTTATGTTCATTGACATCATATATCCCTGAAATGTATTATCAATAGTAAAATTTTCTATCATGTTTTCACTTACGGCTATTCTAATGCTGAATTTCCCTTGAAAGTACCCGGCATATCATATCACTACTGGTCATCATATCGTTCCCCCCCCATTGTTTATGCATCATATTATGAAAATATTAGTATTTCGAAGTATTGAAAAGACTTACCATCTAAAGTTTTCAGTTTCAGATGACAGCGTTTTGTGTTTTCCTGGTAACACCGCCATCTCGTTTTTGTCTTATATGGTTGTCGTGTGAATACGTCACATGTTTCAGCACACCATGACATCAGAGGTAAACAGCCTCACAGTGTTCATGTCCGTGCATCAGTTATGATTCTGTTTTATTATTCTGCAGAAAATTATTTCCTTTTTCCAAATTCATGATTTGCTATTTTATCTTTAATTTGAGTCATCTTTTCCATATACTAAGTATTTTTATATCAACATAGAAACAATTAACATACTTTAGTGCCATACATTTCATCTGAATATTTATTCCACAATCGGTTTTAACCAGTATTTCATTCCCATGAAAATCTTTTTCTTGAAAATATGAGACTTTATTGCCTATTTATGTCCTTTTCTCCTCTTTTGTATCTGGTTCTTGAGGTATTTCAGCTTATGTTTGATCTTTACCCAGAATTTCCACTTCTTAATGTCATACTGCTTCAGTTACAATATATGTAAGTCTCATGCAAAGTTATTACAGTTCTTTCTGGTCATCGTCAGAAATTCTTTATACTAGACACAAATATACTTGCATGTAAGAGTTCAATAGCCATGGTAGACTGTAGACAGTACATTAATCCATTCTGGAGAGTATTCTCTCCATATAGGAAGAACGTCTTTGTCCCAATCATAATATTATAACATATTAAGGTCGTACAACTAAACTATTGGGGCTCATTAGAAGTCTGCCGGTCCAGAAATACAGCGTACAGGCACCCTTTCGGGACCAGCAGACTACAACTTTGCCTGCCAGCGCCATTGCATACGGCAAGTCTGACATACCCAGTGCAACAACCCCGGTAGGAACTGTTGCCACGGAAGCACCGGCAATGTTACTAACGGTGCTGGTGCTTCCGTGTCCCCATTCCCATGGAGTCCTAAAGGACTCCATGGGGATGGGGACTAATATTTTCTGTCACCTGAATGTCTTGTAATGTAATGTCCCGATGGCACCGGGATCTCAGGTGGCAGAAACAGTGTTACAGTCCGGAAGGCAACTGTTCATTATAGGAGAAAGTTAGGTACATTTATTTAGATTTTGTCAGCGGAATACTGAAACTTTGCAACAAATATATCTGTCTTGTGCTTTTTTGCAGGGGAACAGAGTACGGTTTTTTAATGATTATGTACATGATATTAATTATCTGAATATGACCTTTTTTTAATCGAATTTTAGCAGGGACACCTACACCGTTATTAATTAAGGTGGTAACCTTTTTAAAGGAATTGAAACTTATTGAGGATTTTTAGTTTAGAGATATTTATTGATTGAAAAGAAAATGTAATATCCATCTACACCCCTCTAAATCCTCCCCTTGGCAGGTGGCTGACATGGCCGATAATGGGCCACCTTGGTGAGGGCTGGCAGGCCATTACCAGCCATGTCAGTTCCCTGCCGCAGGGGTGAAAGCTATACTAGTTTAACACTTTTCTGAGCCTTATGCTGCCAAATACATGTCAGAAAGCACAACAGTAAAATTATATTAGTTATTGATCCCAGAATTACTCTTCTGACACCCTAGAGTGAAACCATCTTCATAGGGTTCCATTTTGTGCCATTTAACTAAACACCCGTACACTTTGAATTAAGCCTGAAGCACTGCTGCATTCAAGAGAGCTGATTCAAGCTGGCAAGGTACACAAGGAGATGCAAAACAGTGCCAGCCTTAGTCATGTCCTCATTGTTGCAAGAAGTAGATTTTACCATGCCTTCCCACAGAGTGGCTCACAAGAGATCCAAGCACAATGAAAAGTAATAAATCATGCCCTGAACAGCCGGAAGAAGTAAGCTACACTTGTTGCTAATTCTTGTATTGATGCGAACAAGGCCATGAGCAAAGCAAGACAGTGTCTAAATTCTGGAGCAGGGCTGGAGTCGTACTGCCCCCTGGCAGGCTTCTGGGTCACTGTACACATGAATAGAGTGGCCTGGTAATACAGAAAACCCAGTATATATGCCCAAGAGCCAAGTCGGCTCCAGACACTTTTTCCAAAAGACCTTCACTGCAAGATAGTTTCAGTCCCAAGTTGACCCACGGAAAGCAAAGCCCAAATATGTTACTGCATGGAACTACAAGACATGAGAACCATCTAAGTGGCCAAATAGCTGAAGTCATGGGAGCGGACACTAAAGTGTCAACTAATGTTGCCACAAGGTGCTGATTTAACTAATCCCTCTAATTATGATTAGGCCATCTACATGGTGATACTTTCAGGAACAGCGCTTAGAAACATGTTAGGTCATGTCCTAGGGGTTGTTCTTAAGCATTATAAGGGGTTGTTCTTATGATGTCAGCTCTAGGTGCTGACCAAGAATGGAGATGTGTATAGGTCATTGTTTAGGTGTAACGCTGGCCAGAGCCAGTAGGGAAATAGAGGTGTGTTTAACAGCGTAATCTGAAATGTTTCTTTTAAATATTGAAGCCAAATGTTGGCAGGTTGAGAGTCTTTGGGTTCTTGGTTTCCTGATCCATTGACCTCCCCTCCCGACTGTTTTGGCATTGTAATACAGAAGCATTCTTTTGTGCATCCTGTGTACCTCATTATTGTTTTTTGGATTAGTTGAAGTTATAGGGATATATGTCTACACCTTGTGACAGACAAAGGATCACCAGACCACTCCAATCCAAGAAATGTGGTTCACAAGTTTTATTACAACATACGTGTAAATAGGGGATTAGGTTTGAATGAGTTCTCAGGGTTTAAAGATTAGTGTAAAAGATTCAAATTGTTTTAGGATCTGTCCTTCCCTCTCCCGACTAGATAATTCTTCCTTTTTTGCAATATCATTTTACTCAATATCATAGTCTACTGGGTTTTAGGTCTTTCTTGGCAGGATTGAGGAGTCTTTCTTGGCTTGATCTGTTCTGATTTGAATGTTAAATTGTTTCTCCCGCTCTGCTGCACACTGACAGCAACTCATCTGCCTATCGTACATTGGGCCATCTTGAGGGAGTGGGGCATCAAACATGTATGCAAATATGGGACCTTACATTTGTTATGCTTCGTTTTCCCCATTTAAGTTGATGGCCTGGCTCAGTTGGTACTTCCACACCTTCAGCTGATCGGCAACCTCTTTTTCCCACTGGATGATGTGGTGTAAATTTGCCTCATTTACCTAATTTCTCATCTACCTCACTTATCTCTTCATTCCTTTTTTACTTTTCCTCTCTCCCTGGCTTCTCCCTTCCCCCTCCTTCTCTATTGCCCCCTTGTTGCCCGGGCACCATGCCCAATTCTCCAAACTACTACTTGTTTGTTTCTTATTGTCTCCTCCACTCCATTTGCTGATCCTGTTCCTACCCCTCACACCTCTTGTTTTCACCTCTGCTCTTTCCATTCTCTCCACCCATCCTGTCACTTTTTAACTTCCCACCTCTGCTCCTATTGTTGTCATCTTAATTACTACTGCAAACTCAATTTTCCTCCTTCCATCCTCCACTCTTATTATAACCTTAGCTCCTATTGTTTCACTCTAGCATCTTCCTTTCCTTGATTTCCCAGATCCAATTGTCACCTATTTAGACATCTCCTTTCATGTACTCTCCTCACTAGCCATTTTCTGTTGTCATCTCGCTGTGTCTCTCTCTCACACCACAAAGCTCCAAACTCTGTTTCCACACTACTCACTCCAACACAGTTAGCTCCATTTCTATCTGCTTTTATTTCCCCTTCATATGGGCCAAAGAATGTATAATGGCTTGACAGCCTACGAGTGATGACAAGTTTGCAAACATGCCCAGAGGATTTCCGCAGGGCAGTGGCATTACAGATATTGTAGCTTATACATATGGACTGAATGTCCATCTAGTGGCTCTGGGAGCCAAGTTTATTTCAGTCCCATCCATCTTATTAGTTTCAGTTCATTGAGTATAATGATCCCAAGTACCTGATGGGATGGGCTTCTCTATTGTCTTCAAAACAGGTAAGGCTGCAGCTCTGCGAAGGTCATAACATGGGATGCACAAAAGATTGGAGACACTTGCAGATGGAGCTTGTGAGGGGAACTTGCAGACTTCAATCCCAAACTGTCCTCCGGAGTAGGACTTGTTCAATGGATGTCCCTGGTAGCAGCTCCGTGGACTGCGTATTTGTTTTTAGGAACATTCTTATTATTTGTCTGCATTACAATACATACTTCACTTTTTTAACTTATGGTGTCTAAGGCCAGTACTGTGGGTCACAAATATGAGGCTAGAGAAGTACTGGGCAACCTATAGGATCCTCTGTCTACCCACACTGGTGCATGCATCACAGATTGGATGTTGTTGGCGTGCCATCGGTCCATTGGTTCACCCAAGAGCCATCACTCAGCCTCCAGTATAGGACTTGGTAACATAGCTATTGTATTGTAATCTTGTATTTTACTTCACTCTTAGATTGTGAAGTATACAATTCGGAATGTAGTGACATGGTACCTGTTTTCTTGAGAAGCCTATCTTTTTTCTGGGTATTAGTCAGTTGGTTACTGCCTATGAAGCTTGGGGTGTCTTGTTGTCAGTGAACATTAATCGCACTGTGCTGCTCACAGTGTCAACATGGCCCATGACACCATGACATTCCTGCACTTGCTTGTGTTATCGACATAGGCTTGGAGGGAGGCCTAGAGTGGTGTGTGTCATTAAGCACTGGGAGAGGAGAACTGGACCATGCGGTGACAGTATTCTAAACAGTATATTCCTGCTAGTTTTACTAAGGTCCTATAGTTAGAGGGTAGGATCAAGGGGCATCTCTGAATTTTTGCCCAGTGGGACCATCAATGGAGCTGTGCTGCTGCATAAGGGTGTTGCACCCAAGTAACCTAGTAGGCAAAAACAAGCCTGCGCACCATAAACCTCATCCCTGACTCAATGTGGACAGAAGAGACCCCAGGAATCATTGGACCACTAAGGTACAACCATTCCCCCAGTACAAGGTGCCATAAATGGACCCCAAAAACTCCACCCACCCCTGTAAAGGGTGGTGTTCAATGGCCACAATGAATGCCCCAGCTTCATCCTGTAACCTAAAACGTGGGGATAGGTTGAATACATTCCTTCTGTCTAATGAGCTCCTGCTAGATTAGTACAAAGGGTGATGATAAGTTTGATGAACAACCATAAACATATATTATTGTATGATAAGAAACCATCTCATGATGCAGGGCTGGCTTTCTTTTTTCTTTCTAGCCAGCTGAGGGGGCATGATCAGTAGTAAGTGGGCATTTTCTACAAGTGAGGTAGTACTTGAGGTCCTTGATTGCCAACTTCATGACTAGACATTCAAGCTCAATAGTGGGATGGGTTTCTCCCTACAAAATAATTTTATGCTGTTATATTACATGGGTTGTTCTTTTCCATCCCGTTCTTGTGAGAGAACTACTCCCAATCAAAGTATTTTAAGATGAATGGTTGGAAACAAAATCCAGCATAATGAGGGGGGGTCCTGTTGGCAGTGAGAATGTTTCAACTACTCAAAATCCCTCTGACTCTGCTCGCTATATCTTAGCCATCACAGCCACAGAAGGGGCTGAAAGGTTCCATTTACATATATGCCCAATCTGGAGAAGGGAACTTCAAAACTGGAGCGTCTGTAGTCTCAGAAACCTGTTTTGTTAGTTGGTGGATTCCAAGGCAGTAGAGCTTGCAGTAGACATGTTTCTGTTTTTTACTATAACTTGATGGCCAGCAGTAATTAGGACATTTAACTGTCTGTTTATGGGGTATTGGCACCAATCACCAATGTACTGTGGGTTTGTCACCCTTCATGTTATTCACTGCCCTATACAAAAGGACAATTTTGTCTATTATGTATGATTCTTATTGCATGGGGCCTCCTCATGGTGACTACCTCCTCAAAGGCACGTTGGAGGGATACATTGTTCTTTTGGGCTGTGCAATCAAAGTACAGGGCTGATTTATCTCTCTGTTTTGAAAAAGGAGGTCTTTTCCGTAGCTCTGCTTTCCCCTCAACTCTGGTGAAAGTATTTATGAGTGCAACCAAACTCCTTTCCTCTCCTCTACGTGTATCCTAGCCCTTGAATTTCCACCATTTCTGGAAGGAAACATACCCCACAAATTGGACGGCCTATTTGTTATCAGAAAAGAGACAGATATTTGGTAGAATTAGTTCTCCCTTTCTGTAACCTCTGTAAAGGACCCTGTGCATTGATCTCAAGCTGTATAGCCAACACTCACTTAAGAAAAATGTGTCAATAGCTTCCTGCAAGGAGACACATCCTATCCCCAGTGGCATCTAGGGAACTAACCCCAACATAAACAACGTGTTTCCTATTGCTCTACAGATCAGAACAAGTAGATCTTTGTGGGAGTTTTGCTTTGGGCAAGTACCTGACCACTATTAGAGTGCAGTGAGCTAAACATGGTTGTACACCCTCCTGAAGAAAGAAATTCCATAACTCAAGTAATTTTAACAATGTTCGTTCTCAGTAGTGGGTCTCCCACACTCTTTTTCAGTGTTGGAGAGAGTGGACATTTCAGAGCCTCTGGGGTGGGCCAATTGAGCCCTCTTCAAAGAACATATGTCATAGACCAACAGATAACTCACACTTGGCAGGATGTTGCTTTCTACTGCAGAATTCTCCACCACTTCCAATCTACAGGATCCTTAGGAAGTGGGACGATTTTCAAGTCTCTATTGATTTTTGCTTGGACAGCAAGTCCCATTTGTGCTATTGGCAGACTGTCAGAGTCTCAGCCAGCACTTAACTCCCAGAACTGCAGGACAGGAATATAGCCATGCCGAATAAGAACAAACTTCCAAGATGACTGATCATCTAGCTTAGGTGGTTAGCCATTTTGGATGTGGATCCATGGACAAACGCAGGATGTACAACTGGACTCCAACATCTCTGATTGGTTTTTCTAAAAGGAACTGCCAGAAAGCACCTACTGATCACAAGTCTACCTACCAACATAGGATTCCAAGAACTATGGGAACCAGCACACAGTAGCTATTGAACATACTCAACACAGGTGAGGTGGTGGTTTGCTGGTAGCAAAGTCAGCCCACAGTGAGGGTTTGAGGAGTTTTGCAACTGAGGCTCTTCCTCAAGAATGAGCAGTGTGGCTCTAAATCATATGTGATGTGTCCAACTGTGCATCATGGTAGTTTAAGTCCTGTGACATTACACGGCATATGCTTGACTGAGTTTCCATGATACAAGTTATTTTTTCTAAATAGGTCCTACGAGCAGAGGCAAAAAGGGAGGTACTGTTGGCCAATATTGTGCTAAGAAAATGTTACCATAAACTAGTGTTATGGATCCGGGGAATTCATCCCTTCTTGCCAAGGGGAGCCACCCTCTTTGGGACTATGGAGTATAGGCAGTTAAGCAATACCCTCCCTACAGGAAAGGGCAGTATCCCACTGAGTTGTACAGTATGTTTTGATATTGGCTCATGCAGATGCAACATGCCATCTAATGCTCCAACTTACATAATAGCAGTTGTTATTTTCAGACAACTGGGTCTCCAATTTTACTCTGGAGGTCACTACAATATAGTATGTATAAAATGATACCTGCCTACATGAATCTCACTATAAGTCCACAAAGGCATCCACATTCAATCATAACAATATCCATATCAATATGATATGGTGTAGTAGAGACTATACCTACTGATATTTCTGCTTAGTAATGATCTCTTTTCTGAACATCTCTAAGAACTCACTAAAATATTAAACACAGTGCAAGTATGGTTAAACATTTGATTTTCTCCAGCATCAGAAAAGTATTGCACTGGAGAAAAGTAAACCAACAAACAAAATATATATATGCACCAACTCCCCTGTCCAGTTGTGAGATGGTGGCTATATTAGTCATGTAGTGACCAATTGATTTATAGGCAAGGAACAGCTAACAGAGGGCCATGTGTTAAGCGATTTACATGCAAAACATGATTAGTTTTCATTGGCTTGATTCATAAAGCCCTCAGTAATCTATATGTTCTATTCTGACCCCACATATATTTTATGTTTGCTCAAAAGTGTTGGTGCAGATTTCTATATGTGTGTGTATGTGGCTTTCACTAAACAAGAGTGTGTGTGTGTGTATGGCTTTCCTTGCACATGAATAGATTCCTTTTTATCCAGAAACATTCACACTTTTAAATGGGGTGTGCAGGTAAAGCTTTCAGCCTCTTTATATTTCTGGACTGGAAATGTTCTATTCTCCAGTAACAGGTATTTAGTTGACAATCATCTTCCCCCCATTAAACCTGACGCTGCCTAGGCATTGGCAGGCAGGAAATGCAGAGGATGTGCACTTCAGACAGTACTCAATGAACAGAATTAATTATTTTAGCATACATTTTTTTGTGCAAATATCCAGTCTATAATACAGTCTCTGCTGTTGGCATTAACTGCAGGATATCATCACAGATGATAGTACTTGCATGGCACTATGACCAATTTTGATTCGACAACAGTTTAAACCACTACCTATATTCTCAACTAATATTTAACTTTACCAAAATATTTTCAGTTTTGAATTTAGTTTTTTAATTGCAAAATGGAATTGGCCTAAATTCAGACATCTCACTTTGTATTTGTTATAAAAATGAGGAAACACAGGGCATGCATTTATCAACAACAGTGTTACAGTCTTTAAAGTGTAGACACTTTTGTATTTACCATTCTTTTCCCGTCCCAGACTTTACTCTTAATAAAGTTGGACAATTTCAGAGATTGGGTAGAGGGCCTTTTGATTTACCTTTTAAGATGAAACTTCTGTTTTTTTGGGATAACCTGCCAGGGACCTAGTCAGGCAGGCATCATTCTGTCAGCAAAATCCTCAATTCAGATGGCTAGTTTGGAAGTCAATTGCACTGCGCACACTGGAGCACTTCTTTGGGCTGCTCAGACTTCATTCTCTCAATGGACAAATCTGTCTGTTCCTCGCTCAATATTCTATAATCCAAAAGTCTGCCCTTCTGTCCTTATAGCATAGTCTTTTGTCTGTGCCATTATATTCCCTCTAATCCCACCCGTGGTTTGGGTGGTTTGTTTTACACATGACCAAAAAAGGTGGGAGGGATCTAACTCTTTCTGAAGAGAATCTTATTTTGTTGTTACACTCTACTTTCTGACTCAGCTATGGAATTAATTGAAAGCTATATTTTTGCATGTCAAGGCGAACATTTTGACATATGGAATGATGGAATTCTGATAATTTTGGATGATTTTTCACATTTATTCAATTTTTGAGCAATTTTCAAAACGATAATATGTCATTCTGTTTCAGTATTCTGATAGAGCTTTCCTTTATACAAACATATCAAATGCTCAGATAAATCAAATATTGCATGACAATTCAAGACTTAATTTATTTTTTTTCAAATGTAATGCATTATTTTGTTCATGTGAATGCACTGAGTTTTCTTTGGTGATCACTTGCAGCAGTACCCCACAAGATGGAAGAGATAAAGCAACGTCTAAGTTTTACCTTTCTATGTCACCACTTATTCATAGTAAAATGTCTTGGTTGCCCATACCTTCAATGACTTTTAACCTTGACTAATCTAAGGCAGGTGGCTTAGTCCATGCATTGTAGAGCCTGTGTCATCCTCTGCTGACGTCTCCTTACTAATGGATTCGGTCCATGAGTTTATGTGAAGTAAAGCATGAGACATCTCTTTGAAATCAAGGCCTGGTGTCATGAGTGAACACTTCAAGACTATTTATGGTGCTTACATACTCTGTCTTGTGAAATAGGGCATTATATCCCACAAAAGGGCTGAGCAAATTGTAATTGAAGGCAAGAATCAGTAATGAGCAATTGTTTTAATCTCTTGTCCACCAATGCTTGGTTTGCGACCGCACTAAAAACATAAGCAGCAGACCACAGGGCACCCATGGACATTTGTTGACATAAAATTCAAATGCTCGTGATTAGTCCAAATATGCACCTTAACGGCCATAGTCACAGCAATCCTGTTAAAAGTGTACTCGCACATGAAGTTTCCATTTCTATGTTGGAGTGGGCAGGGGGCAGTAGCTATGTCACACATGACAGATTTACAGCCAGGGAGGCTTTATTAATATCTAAGAATCGAACACAAGAAGACAAGAATGAATGACTTACATGTACAGTCACACATGGTCCTCACACCTTTCAGGTGAAGAAAATAATAAAGAAATATTGGCCTCTAGCATGTCTGAACTTACCAGAAGAACCCCACCCATGCTTTGCATTTAAAAGGGGCATGAACATCTGGGAACATTTGGTCCAATCTCAATTTGTGAAGGAAGCCTCTAGCACTGGTCTATGGAAGCTTCGTACAGTTACAGGCCACTTCCCATGTCAGAATTACATGGCGTGCAAGTTTACTAAGAAAATGCAAACATTCCAAATAGGAACCAGACAATGGACCTTACAGGGCATGACCAACTGCAAAACTAATCAAGTGGTGTATGGCATGCAGTGTCCTTGCAGCCTGAGGTACGTTTGACAAACAATGAGATCTGTCAATATCAGGATCTCAGACCACAGATCCAAAATACGCTGCAAAAAGACAACAGCAACTATTGTGGATCACTATACCGAGGCCCAACGCTCTCTGGATGACTTGCATTGGCGGGCACTACAAACAGTGAGAATGGGACCCAATGTGCAAAGAAGCCTTTTGGAGAAAGGAACATGCTAGATCCATAGACTGTATACATACAACCAAGGACTCAGTGAACAATTTTCACCTTTTACCTAGATGTGCACACATACATATCTTACATCTGAATCTTTGTGCCCCCACTTCATGCCTAACAATCATCCTGGCTCCCATAGAAAATGGGTCTTGGAGGTGAGAAACATTTGCAACACCATTTGAGTGAAGTTGTAGGGCAGGAATCTATACAACCGTATGTCATGACTACAACATACACACACTTGCATATCAGGTGTGCCATCCGGGAGGGCCTGCTCCGACACAGGGTGTAGAAAACATAATGTTGTTATACCTGGCACCCCGTGCAGCAGAAGCACCGAAGATACCTAAACTAAATCCTTCTTTTCTCATGTTCAATAAATATGCTTCATACGATTGATCATTCACGATAGATCACGTCACTATTTTGGACTTTCAGGATCCACATTGTGGTGGTCGGGGGGGCCGCTGGTGTCATGCGGGCCCCTCCGGCGTATGGGCCCTGCGCGCTGCAACGCCGCGCAGGAACAGACACGGAGACGTCTGCTTGCTCCGGCGCTCCGGCTCCAACTGCCGGGCGCCGCCTTTATTCCTAACTGCGCATGCGCCGGCTTGTAGGCCGCGCATGCGCATTCTGTGTACTACGTACACAACATCCCTCCTTTTCCCCTCAAACAACAAAACCATTAAACATGGGGCCAACGTGGCTCAAACATTATATACTTAACAGACTTTTATTGCTCAGGTCGCTGAGTCCATAATAAAGTCTTGGAACCTTTGTGGAGGGCGGCGTCCCTCTCTGCGGGGGTACCTGGGCGGTCCCCTTTCGTCATTCTCTGGCTCCGCAGGGTCTCCGGGCGTGTCGACGTTCTCCGGTGGTGCTTCTGCCGCCTGCCTTTGGCCAGGATCCGGTTCTTCTTCAGAGGTTGCTGGTCCTATGCGTATGAAGAAAGACACATTTCTGGTCACTGTCCCACGCGCGTTCGCCGCCGTGACCATGGATCCCTTGACGTGGGTAACTCCCATCGGGTGTGGTTCATATGTCATTGAGAGTTTCCCCTCTGGTTTCCTGTTCCGGACCAGGACGGTGTCTCCTACCGCTATCTCTTTTTCCGGCAGCCTTCGCCTCATTGTCTCCTTCTCGTTCCTCGCGGCCCTGTCCGCTGCCACTTGTGTGTCATCAATCACCCCCGGGCGTCGCTCTCCCGCTTCCGGTATCAACCCTCTGGGTATGCGCTTAAATAGTGCCTCAGCGGGCGCGATTCCGGTGGACTGATGTGGGGTGGACCGGTACTCACGGAGGAATTCGATCAGATTATGGCGCAGGTCTTCCCCTCCATTGACGGAGATGCGAAAAATTTTGTTAAGAGTCCGCATGAACCGTTCAACCTCTCCACTGGCTCTCGGCCACAGTGGGGTCACTTTACGGTGCTTGATGCCTCGTTCTGCGCAGTATCTGGCAAAACGCTGCCCTTGGAATGGAGCGCCGTTGTCCGAACAGATCTCGAGCGGGAAGCCGTGGGTGGCGAAAATTTTGTCCATGGCCAGGATGGTGTGATCGCTGGCGGTGGATTCTACGAGTTCCACCTCCGGGTACCTTGACCACTGGTCCGTTACCACTACGAAGTGTAGGCCTCTGCCGGTCGAGCCGAAGTCTGCGTGGACGGTACCCCACGGCACGTCGCTCCATGGCATGGCTTGGATGGGCGGGCTCTTTTCTGCTGGACTCGCGGCTTGGCAAGGGATGCAGGCCTTTACGAACTCGGTCACTCTGTGTTCCAGGTCGGGGAACCAGACTTTCAGCCTCAGGCGCGCCTTCATCTTAGCCATGCCTTGATGTCCTGTGTGGGCTAGCTGGAGAACTCTTGTGACCAAGGACCTGGGGATCACGATCTGGTCTCCCCGCAGTAGTAGGCCGTCCGTGGACACCGAGAGCTCGTGTCGAGCCTTCCACAACAGTTGCAGGTCTCTCTGCACCTCTGGGTTTCTTCTGGCGTTGTTCAGGAGGACGTCTCGCCATTCCCCTGTGGCAACCGCTCTTTTCACTCGCAAGAATGCCTCGTCAGAGTTCGAGTCATCTGCAATGTTCTCCCTCGACAGGGCTACTGGCAGGGCTGATTCAACGACGAGATGCACAGCGTCCCCCACGTCAGATAACTCTACCGGATTATGGGCGTCCCTCGTGCCGGGGTGGCGGGACAGGTAGTCTGCGGGGTTGTGGGTGCCTGGGCGGTACACCAACTTGACGCTATATTCGATGAGCGATAGCATCCATCTTTCGATCCGGGGAGGCGGCTTGGAGGAAGTGCCGGACAGGATGGGAATCAGGGGTTTATGGTCAGTGACCACGACGACGGGTTTGCCGAGGATGTATATCCTGAAGTGTTTGCATCCCCACAGGATGGCAAGGGCCTCTCTCTCGATTTGCGAGTAGCGCCTTTCCGTGTCGGTGAGGGCCTTGCTAGCGTAGGCAATGGGTCTCATCGCTCCCAGTTCATCGGCCTGCATGAGGACTGCCCCTAGTCCTACGGGGCTGGCGTCAACTACGATCTCTGATTCTCGGCTGGGGTGGAAGTAGGCCATTGTCTCCTGCTCTGACAGGGCCTCTTTGATGGCATTGAATGATCTTTGTTCCGCCGCTGTCCATTGCCACGGTACGTCATTCCTGGTGAGTGCTCTCAATGGTTCTGATAGGGAGGCTAGGTCTTTGATGAATCTGCCGCAGTAATTGACCATCCCTAAGAAGCTCCGAACTTCTGCAGGAGATGTGGGCGGAGGTGCATCTCTTATGTCTTTTACCTTGCCGGGATCAGGTGAGATGCCGTTCGCATGGAAGGTGAACCCGAAGAATTCCAGCCGATCTTTTAGGAATTCACACTTTTCTTGGTGTAGTGTAAGACCTACCGCCTGGAGTCTCTCAAACGTGCGTTCTAGCCTTTTAAGGTGTTCGCTCTCTGACTTGGCGAAGACCAGAATGTCGTCGGACATGTTAATGACACCCCTCAGGCCGGACAACGCTCCTCTTATGGCGTTCTGGAAGACCTCAGCCACGGATGAGATCCCGAAGTTGAGTCTCTTGTATTGGTACAATCCTTCGTGCGTCGTGAATGTAGTAATGTACCTCGACTCGGGGTGCAGTTCCAGTTGATGATAGCCAGATCTGAGGTCTAGTTTGGAGAAGACCTTGGCGCCTTGGAGTTCGCCGACGATATCGTCCAGGGTGGGTGTGAGGTGGCGCTCTCTTTTGATGGCAGCATTTGGTAGCCTCATGTCTACGCAGATGCGCACAGCCCCTGGTTGCTTCGGCTTCGGGGCCACTACGATGGGTGAAACCCACGGGGTGGGCCCTTCTACCCGTTCGATGATGTCTCGGTCCATTAGCTGTTGCAATTCTGCTTCTACTTGTGCCCTCAGGTGAAATGGAATTCGGCAGTGTTTGAGGGCTGTCGGCCTTACGGATTTGTCGATGTGCAAGCGAATGGGGTCTGCGTTCAGTTTGCCGATACCCTTGAAGAGACTCGCGAACTTGTGTAGCATGCTCTTTAGATCTGCCTGGTATACCCCAAATGTGAAATGCACAATGTCAAGCGCTTCTGACGCAGCACAGCTCAGCAGCGAATGGGGGCTGACGTCGGTGACGAAGAATCTTGCCTTGATGGAGTTCTGTCCATGAGATACTGGGGCAACAAATGCACCTTGGATGGGTAAGGGGGTGTCGCCACCGAATGCATATATCCTCGCCGTTGATGTCGACAGTTCTGGTGGGCCTGGCAGGGCTACGTAGTGTTTGGTGGCTAGCACGCAGACTGACGCCCCGGTGTCGATGAGGATGGGGGTGGGAGTGCCCTTGATGTTGACGATGCACTTGGGTTGGCGTTTCGTGCTGGAACATCTCGCGATGCTGGAGATGAAGAAGACTTCTTCCTCCTCCTTCTCTTCTTCTTCTGCGAGGTCTAGGTCTTGCAGGCCTTGATCAATGGAGGAGATGCCTCTCACTCTGCGAGAACTGCCTCGCCCCACTCTCTCTGGTCCTCTCGCCGTTGTAACAGGGGCAGCCGCACGGCACGTTCTGGCAAAGTGACCCGGTATGCCGCACCGGGCGCATGTTCTTGACTTGGCTGGGCAGTCACCGCTGTGGGGGAGGTCATACCCACAGTTCGAGCACGATGGGGCGGTGCTTGGAGTGGGCGCGGTGTCGGGCTTTCTCGGCGCCCATCTCGACCTATTCGCAGCCGACCGTCCCACTGCAAATGCGTCCTCGTTGTGTCCTGGTCGCGAGGCAGCGTCCATTTTCGCGCCTCTGGCCTCTGCTAGTTCATGTGCTCTGCCCAGGTCTAGAATCTGCTGGAGGGTTAGGCCAGGCTCCCTCAACACTTGCCTCCGAAGTTTACCGGAGCTGCACCCCTGCAGTAGTTGGTTGCGGACCATTTCCTCTTCGTCGGCCCATCTGCAAGAGGTCGCCAGGTGTCTCAGGCGGGCGCAGAATTTGTCTAGGGGCTCATCGTCCAATTGTTTCTCAGCGCCCATGACGAACCTGTCAAAATCCACGTTGGCCATAGGTAGGAAGTGCTCTTTGAGTGCCTGCTTGACTGCGTCGTAAGTGACCACGGGGATGGTCAGGGAGTCGTAGATCTTGTGGACTTCTGCGCCTGCTGAATAGATCATGGTCGCAATCTTTTCATCATCGTCGTTAACCCCTGCTGCCCTGAAGAACATGTCTAGTCTTTTGACCCACAGCAGCCACTTCGGTCCTAGCTTGGAAGGGGGTCCAGTGGCATCAAACTCTGGCATGGGGGCTAGGGAGCTGCGGGCTCTGCGGGGAATCGGGGCTGCGGCACCCTCATCGTCTGCGCCGTCACCCATTTTTTTTTTATGTACTCACAGGTGGTAGATGCGGCCTTGTGGTAGTGGTGGGAGCGAAATCCCCTTCTTTCTTCTTAGGTGCCACAGTCTTGCACCAGCAAGACTGTGGGTGTTCCAAAAATTGAATTGATGTTGTTTTTGGTTTTTTTTTTCTGACGCCGTCGGCGAGTGGCGCACGAGCACCCTGTTGGGCCGCAACCACGGTCGCCACGCGTGACGGGGAGCGGGTCGAAGAAACCAAAATGGCCGCCGGTGCGTCGTCAGTCCGTGACGCGGCGGACTTAATCACGGCGTTGCAGCCGGGCACGGGAGTGGGCCGTGGCTCCTCCTCGTCGCAAGTGTGGTGGTCGGGGGGGCCGCTGGTGTCATGCGGGCCCCTCCGGCGTATGGGCCCTGCGCGCTGCAACGCCGCGCAGGAACAGACACGGAGACGTCTGCTTGCTCCGGCGCTCCGGCTCCAACTGCCGGGCGCCGCCTTTATTCCTAACTGCGCATGCGCCGGCTTGTAGGCCGCGCATGCGCATTCTGTGTACTACGTACACAACACACATTAGGTCTGGGATATAGCCACTTCCTCACTCAACCAAGTGGTGAGGTCTTGTTTCCATGACTATGACGCATGAACGACCAGATGCCAGCATATACTAACTCAGCGGACTGGCATTAGATGTTTCCATTACTACAAAGTTATACACGGTTCAAGCACTGCTGGCGAGCAGACGCCGGCAATATTTGCAAGCCACATAATTTCTAAAAAACGTCCTTTTCTGGACCATTACAGGGGACACAGAACAGAGATTCTGCAGAACACTGGCTGCCTCTACACACACATGTGGAAAAAATGATTATCATTTCTAAGGTAAAATTGGAACCTGCTGGCGATATATACCCTCGGCACTAGTTTTCTTCCTCACCAGTCTGGCTCACCTGTTTCTCCCTGCTTCACTCCACAAACCATTTATTTATTATTTTTTGAGGACAGGCGCACTCTCCAGCAGATCAACCCCTAGCTCTCTGCAGCACCCAGCGTGGTCACGTCCACGGAGAGGGACTATATATCATGAAGGGATTTATCTGCACAAAAATTGAGGACAGGACATGGTTTAACAGCCCCATTTCACCTTCAATTCACCCGAACCACAATGTCAAACACAGGACCTCTTCCTGTGTACTACGAAGGAGGCATATTTCCTTTTTTCTACAATGCATCATACTTTACCCTGGGTGTGCCCTCCCTCTTTCTATCCCAGGACTTACAAATTTCACATTAGGACCCCCCCTCTTTTCCAAATCCATGGGTAGATCTGCACAACCAGATGGACAGATGCCTGTGTCGCTCGTTGTCTACAATTGCACCCCGTAGGGGAAGAGATATGGAGTTATAACCTAAGGGTAAGTTTCCCCTTGGTTTCCAGAGGCTTTTTGAATTTTAATTTTGCCATCACCTGTCCACACAATTATAATACTTATGTATGTCAGTTCAGGGTCTCTAACTCTTGCCCTGAGGAAGGTGATTTAACTGCCAATACCACAGAAATGTGAAAAATCTGGGAAAACAACACCTATATGCAACCCTCCCAGTTAGTATTATAAAGACTGATTTCACGCTGGCAGACCCTATAAAGTGACTTATAACTCCTTTAGATCAACACATAAGTTAAATGATGAGCTTCTTAAATTAGCAGTTCTTAGTGCATCCAAGGGATGCTAACAAAGAGATCATCACGCCATGAAAAGAGCAAAGTAATTACAGGGCGTGACATTGAGGAGTAATATCAGGATAGAGAATTATCGACTTTTTTTCCAAATGTATTCTTGTTTCATTTTTATTTGTCAAATGTGATTTTGTTTTACCTGATTCATGATCCTTGCCTATATGTCTTTCTATTCTAAAGGTTGTGAGTCTATGGAGTAATACGAGGAAAAGTGGACAATACACCCCCTCTGGGTCTCATACCTTGTTCTATCTTTTTCTTTCTTTCAAGCTCAATTCGTATACAACCAAGGTCATGTCCCTTGGCTTGACTTCCAATTTGGAGTATGTCTGTGTTTACACTAATTCCCTGCAAATCTTTATTGAATATGGTCGTATTCTTTGTACACGGATTGAATCAAACAATGTAATGTGAATAAATATTATCTGTAAAACATCCTTGGTGAGTGTCAGGACCAAGTGGTGCAAAGCGGGATAATAGATTTAAAATCCCCTCTACAGAAAATGATATCCCTACTATGATCTGTAAACATAAACCAGTGGTAGTACCTTTTTGTTTTTACCACATATGAGTCCTTACACAAGGCAGGATGGGGAAGAGTTGCGTCTGAATATGGTACCCAAACTGATATAACACACTGACAGAACATTGTCACACAGAAGATGGCAGCAGAAGGCTAAACCACAAAAGAATGCCAACATCACAGTTAAAATAATGAATCAACAAATACAGTTACATGGAACACACACACATTTGTGCAAAACTATGTTACCTGCAGGCTGCTGTAACAAAATAGAAATTATGTCAAAGAGTAGTAGAAGATCAGAGGTGACCAAACTATGAACTTTTGTGTGACTAATCTGTTGATATCGTCGCTTCTCCCATAGGGGGGGTCTTTCCCATGCGGCCGCGGCAGTGCGTCCACAGTACAATAATCCCCCGGGGGTGGTGCACTAAGGGAGGATCATATGGGGGAGGAAACCGTTTATGGGATTAGGGATGACCCTCTTCAGAAAACGTGCTATGGCCCTGCATTAGTACACCTACATTCTCCCCTCCCTCCTTGTGTTATGGCCCATATCTATTATTGTCAACCTAGTCCATCTAACATATTTGACAGGCTTCAAACCTTAGATTATACAGAGTGTTTCACATTTGACTCTCTGACATCTACTGAGAAGAGGAATATGATCAGAAGTCCAAGGATCACTTTCGGGAAACAAAATGTGCACTCTGGTTTTTTAGAAAATATGATTGGTCCAAAGAAACTCCCTTTCCCAAAACTGGAGCTTCAACATGAAACAGCTGAAGGGAAGCCAAAAGCAGAGGAGGAGGAAAACACGAGCACAGTCCCAGGAGCCAGGACCGTTCATGTTGTTGCTGTCCGGGACCTCAGGGCTCCCTGAGCATTTCCAAAGCGCCCATCAGAGAAGATGCGCTACCTGAAAGAAGCAGATGCCAATGAAGCTGCTGCCAACAATGAGGAAGCCCTGAATGTGACCAGAGCCTCTAGGGGAGCTGCAGCTGCTTTGGTAAACACTGCTACCTTCCATATGGAAGCAAATAGGTAGGCAGCTTCCCCGAGTAGTGCAGGAGGTCCAGGGGAGCGAGTGGGCACAGGCAGATGACATTATAAGAGGGTCTGGGACCCTGGAAACTGGGTGCAAGTCAGGGGTATGCATCCATTTCAAAGTCAGAAATAGAAACCAATGTGAACATTGCGATTGTCAGACATGCACCCAAATGAGAAAATGAGACAAATCCAAACCAAATATTGCGAGTCTGGGACCTACACCCGAAATGAGACAGTCCATGTTGGAACTCTTGCATGGCAGAGGAATAGACCAAACAGCAGTGATTGTAATGAGTCTGGGACTCACAGTATCCTTGAGAGAGCGAATACTTGGCAGGAGAGTATACCTAGTCGAATTGAATATTGCGAGTCTGGGATCCGCACCCAAAGGAGAAGTTTTGCTTGGCAAGAGAGTATACCAAGGCAAAGTGAATGTTGCAAGACTGGGACCTGCACCCAAATAAGAATGTCCATTAAAGTATAACTGCTTAGCAGGAGAGTGACCCAAGCAGATATATTGAGAGTTGGGGACTTGCACCCAGGAGAAAACACAGTACAACAAGTCCTGTACTTGGAAAAAGAAGTGTGTCTAGTTGCCAGGATAAATTAGTAAAGCATATAAAAGATATTATGGTGAATTATCTATGGACATTTGTTTAAGCAATGATAGGCCTAAGAGGCCCCTAGGTGAACTATCTATTGACATTTGTTTAAGCAATGATAGGCCTGAGAGGCCCCTAAAGGAAAGGGAGAAGAACACATTGAATAAGGAATCTAGGGGAAAGGTTTACAACTCTTCCCTTGGAGCCTGCAGTTTCTCAAATTTCTTTTTTTTGGCAATTTTTACCCAAGAGTCTGGGAACTGTTCTGTTTATGAACTCACAAAGAGCATCTTTACTTTGAGAAGAGGTCATCCTTGCACAGTTTATGTTTTTAGTGTTGGAGCAGAAGTAGACATGTATGGGACACATCAGGGGCAGACATCACAATTTGGACATTCTGACAGTTTTAGTAGTTTCCTTTGAGGTAGGGAAAACACTCTTAGCTTTAAGGATAGAGAGGATTCTGTCCAACCTTTTTTATATTTAATACATGGTTATACCCAGAAACATGCTACCATTGTATCCGAGCATTACTTCTGCACTCTCACAGTTGGAACTGTCACATAATTATGACTTTCAGAGAGGTCAATCAGTTTCCCTCTGCCACAAATGCCTAAACAATTTCTGAGCATCACTGTTTAATTATCTACAGTATTAATATATTTTCTGGACCCCTGCAATATTCTGCTGAAAGCTGGAAAAAGAAAAGGAGATCATTACTGGGGAGGCTCATTAACAAACTTCATCTGTCCACTTATGCCTGTTCACTTACACAGGTCTGTGTTATAATATCTGGCACACCAATGTTTTGGTTATGACAAACACCTAAGTAAATATTTACCGGAAACACATGTGCTATTGTGCTTTATGGAGGGAGCATGCATGTGCATGCTGAGCTTATGGCCTTTAACATGTAACATATCGTGCAGTCGATGGGATGCCGAGTAAATCTTACACCAAATATTCAAACCAACTCAGGAAGACGGCAAAGTGCATTTACTGTTTTATTATCAATTATCTAAATGGGGAGTTACAACGGACATTAACAGACATCGCACAGCATATCTCTCAAAGCATTTAATAAAAAACAACACTTTTATAGTAAAATCTCATCATACGTGACGTCATACTATGTGGCAAAGAAGCAAACACCTATGGGGAGTTGTGGTTGGTTCAAGGAGAACATCTAAGTATACTTTCTATAAGGAAACAGGTAGTGATTAGATCTCTAAAGTCAGATAGACAGCTCATGCCCACTGCTTCTGCAAGTCATCTTCAACAGTTATTTGACACATGGTTCATCATTGGCCATTAAACTATAAGGCTCTTCGTTATATGGCCTTCTACAATTGGTTGGCATGCTTGTGCCCTTCTGGAACATTCGGCTCACTAGCAGCACATAATTAGCCCAACATCTCCCATCAACCATACCTTCTGCCATACAGATTGTCTTTGAACTTGGCCCTGCAAAGTATCCTTGCTCCTGAGAATATATGGAAGTGTGAGCATGTGCCATCTTGGTTCTGGACTGCATGCCCAACTCCTATTTCCATCCTTGGCTCACATGACAGGAGAACGCAATTAAGCCCCTTTTCTAGAATTTAATTGTATTAAAGTAATAAATGTGGCACCCATGGTGTTCTGTCTTTGCACCTTAACAAGGGATGATTCAGCAGCTCACGCTCACCGTTCTTCAAGGATAGATAACCAGTTCTTGGCTGCTTCAGTCTTGACACCAGGCCATGCAGCTCTTCCAGTTCTTTCCACAATATCAGCTACTTGTGTGTTGTGACACAGTTTCAACTTTCTTCATGGGCTTGAACGTACTAAAATTGTGACACCGATGTCCAGCTTCTATGTAATGGCGGCACTGCCTGCAGTCTATTCACTATGTATAGCTTGCCTCTAAGATTGCTTGATCTACTTGTGTTGCTGCATCTGTACAGTTATTGAACGATTTGCATTTTCTGCGGTGCTCTTTATACATGCAATCTTCTTTTCGCATATGAACCTTTACCCAATTCTTTACTTCGTCATTAATTTCTATAAGGTCCATACATTCTCTTCTTCAGTCTGCTCATTTCTTGTGATGTCACCAGCTCCTTTTCTTGCTCTTTTCATATTCCTCCGGGGATCTCTTCCAAGAGATTGTCATCTCTGAGTGGATACATCAGATAGGGTTTTCTTAGTGGATACCTTTTCTCGAAGACTCTCTGCAGAACATTCACAACCACTGGTGTTGTACATGGCATGATTTCTGGTTTCCACCATATAGGTAGGAGGGGGCCAGATCCTCTTGCAGAGGCATTCAACTGCTCCTCTATACTGCCCCCTCTGGTTGATTCATTGACCACACCTTCATTAATCTACACATTTTGATTTCTTCTCTTGAGGAAGTGCTTTTTCGGGGGTCCAAATCTTACTACTCCCTCCAGGGATCCTGCTGATTTGACATGGTCATCTACGCTTCAGGTCATGTAGCTGCATTGTCAGTTCAGATTACAATAGACCCAGCGTCCCACGTAATTCTTGTGATTTTTCGGATACAGGAACTTTGTTCCCTCAGGTGCTATATAGTGGCCTGTATATATTTTCTGATATCTTCATCTGTCAACTCCTTGGGTCCAAACCCTGATTCAACATCTATCATGATTGTCATTCCTACTGCCTTCTTCACTGTCTTCTTGCACTGTGTAATTATTATCTTGATCACACAGAATCCAAACATCACCATCACTAATACTGCTCCAAGAAATATGAAGATGTTTGCCATCCATTGTGGAACCCTGAGAAAATGGACGCAAACCACCCGACATCTGCAATGGCATCTGTCTTGTCTTCCATCTGGTTGTGCAGTTTCGTCAGCAACGTTTTGGCATCTGTCAATGTCCCATTCTCGCCATTGTGAGAAGGTATGAATGTGCAACATGATGGCCGGATTTTGGCGCAAACTCCTCCATCCATCACTGTGATCATGTCAAGGACATATCTATTATGCAGGGTCATCAGTCGTATGGCCCTCAATTCTTCTTTAACAGCATTGAATCCCTTTTATAGTGGTGTTGATCATCTGCAGGAGCTCCCATCTTGTTATTTTTAACCATTTTGCATTCGCCATCGTTTGGATCCCTGGCATAAAGATAGTTGTGAATACTACAGCAGTCTGGCTAAATAACCAGTGCTCATATGGAATAGCATCAAAGGCTTCTATTGATTTTGCTGAGAAATAGTTTTCCCTCTTTGTTTGGTTGAGAAACTCAATTGATCTTCTCCTTCTTAAATGGGCATCTGCTTTCGGAAATTCACTAATGTTCAGGTCACTCTGTGGAATCACTAATGCTGGAATATGGATGAGCACCAAGGTACACATCCTTCTGCAGTCCTTGAGCAACTTCATGTAGGCCTTGGAACCACAAGCCCAATAATGATGCATCAGGACGGCTTTCCCTTCCTTCATACCTGGTACATCAAAAATTCGGACACACTGGTGATTCTCTCCAACTTTCCTTGTGCCATTATTTCAGAAATATAAGGACACACTTTTCAGTTCAGAGGTAGTATCTTCAATGGTCCTCCCTTATCGTCGACCCATATCAACAATTTAGCAATCTTTGGCCCCTGGAATTGTCCTCTTGTAATGCAAAGTGCGAGATGTGTCAAGTAATGCACTGTCTTCACTGATACTTCTGTGGCTATGAACATTTTAGAGGTTCCCATAGCATAAGGTAATAGGGAACACATGTAGCAAGTCTCCTTAGATGTTTTTTCTCCCACCTTTCTAGTGTTCTGATACTACGTTATTACCCAAGTGTGCTGCATTATCTAAATAAGTGTTTATCCCTCCACTATCTTCCTTTGCATTTCTCTTATATCTCCCCAATGCACAGTTTGTGTAATATTCATGAAGTAAGTCAAAAACAGTTCTCCCAGCAGGGGGAATCCTAGGAATCTCTGCTTTAGGGGAAGTAAACAAATCAAAAGCAGTTCCTGTAGTAGGGGAAATCATAGTAGCCTATATCGTAACAGTTGCACATACGTATATCACAAATCAACATATTAACCGCCACCATTTGTGGCATTCTGGAATTGGTTGGGCCTGTTCATTCTCTAAAATCGTACTAACTTCAACATTCCTCATATTTACTACGATTGTTTAAGGGGAAAAAAACACTTGTACTCCTGTAACTGTAATATCTCCTCTATCATTGCTACGAGCAGTCTTCTGATTACAGGGCCATTCTTAGGCTCCTATAAAACATGCAAATATCAACATCTTTTCTGACAAGAGCAGGATAAGCTTGAAGGATAAATACAAAAACAGCAAGTATATGTCTGTGGACATTCCCGCCCGTTAGAACCATAGAACTAACCAAATAGATACTTAGTGAGAAACGAGTCAGGATATTGCTCTCATTTCCACTCTTAAAATTCAAAATCAAGCTCAGGCATATTTGTGACACATCAATATTTGCCTAAAGTTCATTTTTCAAAAGATTCCTGTGTATCTCAGCAAAGGTTTGCACTCCGGCTATAATATCTATAAGGAGTGTCCAAATTGTTCACACTCCAGATGCAAAATCAACATAAATTAACTGGTCGCTTTATCGTTCTTCTTCATCATCAATCTTGCTCCTGGATTGGCAGCTATGATATGAGATACGGTCCTGCCTTTTTATAATTTCACGTCATTCAAATGAAGCCAAGCTCGTCCG
Organism: Ambystoma mexicanum; assembly: GCF_040938575.1. Classification (NCBI taxonomy): domain Eukaryota; kingdom Metazoa; phylum Chordata; class Amphibia; order Caudata; family Ambystomatidae; genus Ambystoma; species Ambystoma mexicanum. The sequence continues at coordinate 934,013,493 of NC_090928.1, read as the reverse complement.
CCTTGGACTTTTACTGCTATGGGTGTTATATTTTCAACACATAAGGGGCCATTGAACGGTGGTTCATGCCACTTTCTGGTGAAATTTTTAATCAATACTGTGTCACCAACAAATAATTTAGATACCGATATTAGTTCAGGAGATCCGGTTGCTGAATGGTCTTCATCTGTGTTCTGAGACCGACCCCCCTGATGCTTGAGTTGATCGGAAATGAGAGAGATGCTAGTGGACATACATGTCAAATAATTATGCAGCTCGTCACCCAGCAGTTTTGCAGTACTCTGGGCAGTAGTTCTATTCCTCGATGGAAGTATGTGAGGCATTCTCATTCACCTCCCTGTTACTAGCTCATGGGGGGTGAGGTGGTGGGCCGAACCAGGCTGCCAGGCTGATTCCTTAGGGCATACAAAGCTAAGGGCAGGCAATATAGCCATCCCTTCTTCAAAGTTAGCTTCAGCTTGGCAATCCTTTCTTTAAGGTGGCCGTTGAGTCTCTCACATATCCTGTTCACTTCCGGGTGATAATCAGAAGAAAACGTATGTTTAATGCTCAACAATCGTCCTATTTGTTTGAATACTTCATTGACAAAATGTGGCCCATTATCGAATCTCAGCACTTCACACACACCCCATCTTGCAATGACGTCTCATACTAAAAACTTTGCTGCACAAGTGGCGTCAGGGTGTGTACACAGACCTGTCTCGATCCACCTGGAGAAGAGACAGCCCACCACTATCAGATACCTGTATCCATTGCACACCTGCAGCATATCAACATAGTCAATGTGTAAATGCTTAAAAGGACCATTTGGTCAAGGAATAACTCCTCTATTCGTTCTTAGTCTATGCCCTGCTGTAAACTTCTTTCACACGATGCAATTCATTACATAGAAAGCAACATGTTCTAACAAATTTGGAACAAACCAGTCTTCTGCATTTGTAGCAGCAAGACTCTCCCTAGTCACATGAGGGGGTAATGCAGCTGTTCTAGCGTGATATTTAATAATGCTACTGGCATCACTGGCTTTCCATTGCTATCCTGTCACTATAATTCTTTGTGTGGTGGATTAAGAACACCCCCTTTGTTTCCATAATTCCTGCTCTTGCTGCGATGCACTTCCTTGAATCTCCATTAATTGGGTCTTTCACAAATGATTAAACCCTTCTTGTATTACCCTAGTCGTGGCTACTCCCTCTCTTATAATTAGAGTATCAAAACTCAATATATCTGAAGAACATGCAACCCTTTTGGCTTCTACGTCTGCGGCTTCGTTCCTGCAGGTCTGTTCACTTAGAGTAAGCTGCACATTTAACTATTGCTATGGCCGCTGGGAGCTGAAGTGCCTTAATAAGCCTGTCCGATTATAATGTGTGCTGTGCTTGGAGGTAGCCCCTCTATTTCCAATGGGCTAGTTCTGCATGTACCGTTGATGTCACGTAGGTGGAGTCACTGTACACCGTCACTTCCTGCCCTTCATGTTTCTCGAGCGCAACAAAAAGCACCATTAATTCTGCTGCTTGTTCTGAAAAGTGAGATGGTACCCTTATACTCACTACAGCCTCAAATGCCCCATTTGATTTATGCCTCACTACAGCTGTGTCAGAATGTCTTTCTCCACTTGTCTGATCAATTCTTGAAGAACCATCAATAAAGAGAATGTCCCTTCCTGACAAAGCATTTTTTTTCACACGTGGTATATCGTCATAAAATTCAACATAATTTGCACAGTCATACACATGCTCACCCTCTGCCCCTGGCTCAGTGACAAATGTGGCAGGATTCACTATTTTTCATCTGACAATTTTGATCGTTGGATACGAAATCATTACTTCATAAGCAGAAGCTCTCTGGTATGTCAATGTACCTTTGGGTTTCTCTAAAATGGCAAACAAAGCATGTTACGCAAAAAGCGTCATAGAGCAGCCCATTCCATACTTGTAGACTTCTCAATTGCGAACACGGTGGCTGCTAATGACTGTTTGCAAGGAAAGTGTCCTTTCATGACTGAGTCTAGAATCCCACTGTAACATGCTAGAGGTTTGTACCCTAATGTAGCCCTCTGTGTAAGCACTGCTGTCATGACTGTCCCATTCGTGTGCGAGAATAAGAAAAACACCTCAGTATAATTGGGGATTCCCAAAGCAGGAGCTGTGCAGAACTATTTTTCAATTCCTGAAACCCTTCCTCCATCTCCTCAGTCCATTCTATTGTAGCCTCATTCACCTGTGATTTCTTTAAAGCCTGCCTGCAAAAGGGGTCTTGTGTATGAACTGTAGTCAAACACCCAGGCTCTAAAATAATTGGTTAGTCCCAAAATGTGTTGCATCTGTTTCACTTTGTGCGGTTTGCCAGTTTTCATAATCGCCTCAGCCCTTTCAGGTATCACCTTTTTTCCCTCATGTAAAATCAATTGTCCTATGTATAACACCTTTTCTTGACACTACTGTAGCTTCTCTTTGTCTACTTTGTATTCATTGTCTGCTAGGATAGTCATTAACTGAATCGAGTCTTATCTGCACTCATCTTATGTAGTGCTACAAATGAAAATGTCATCTAGGTACTGTATCACCACACTTTTCAAACGAACATTGCATGACTCTGTTAAAGATAGATGGTGTTACGCTCACCTGGCTCCCACAGGGGCGTTGATCGGACCCGGACATCTGCCACCTCCTCCAACGTGAAGCATAGTGCAGAGATGGCAGACTGGACTGCCTAACCTCGTCTGCTTGACCCGTAGAAATATTCTCCTGCAAGTGGAGAAAGGGATTTAGCCACCCGTGGATTCTAGTAATGGCACCCCACTGTTCTCCCCACTAATCACCACCGATATTCACTTTCAGTGAGCTCACCTTATGTTTGTAAATGATGAGCTCTCCATCCTGCGCGGAATGCAGGGCCACGTAGATACCAGTTACTTCACTGGTTTGAAGGTGTTGGAAGAGTTCCGGATGAATATTGACTCCGAGGTTCCAGCCGAGAACCCGTAAGTATTAAGTTCAAAGAGTTCAATATGTCCGATGTTCACTCTTGTACATTCCTTTCTTGTGTTGCAGCTGAGTCCAAGGGAGGATTGTCTTGTGGCAGCTGATGGTGTTCAGGTAAGAGTCTGTACTACCCAACACTGTCCGGCAAAAGATGCGTGTGTTTAAATTGCTGGTTTCTCTCTCCTTACAGGTGCGGCGTAAGAAGTTGCGGTTTGTGACAGAATAATGCCTCCGGCCTCCGGTTGTTAATCAGGTAAGTCTATGGTGGGGAGGTTGTATTTGTTGGCTTTTTCGGCTCACCTTATGTTTCTTTTGTCCCCTAGATTTTGGAATTCGGCGGAGAAAATGATGGAGGCTGCGCTGGATTGAAAAATGCTGTGAGGACTGGTGAGTATGGCGCGGCGCGGCAACTGGCAATGCGACACGTGTAGACTAATGCCCTTTTTCAATTTCGAAGACGTGATGGATCCGGAATTCAGGTAAGGATTGAAATAATATCTGTTTTCTAACCTTTCCTTCTTCTTTCTTCTATTGCTAGGAGCGCTGGATTCGAGACGGGTGTGGCTGAAGACTGGATGCTGACTGCAGGCACGGTGAGCGTTACGCTGCTGGATGCAGAATAACGCGAAGCATGTGCTGCTCTTCGGGCATGGTTTAAATAGCCTCCAAAGTAGTTCCAGGTAAGAAGTCCCTAGAACCACACCCGAGTAATAAATAGTCCCTGTAGTAAAATAGTCCCATCCAGGCCTCACATTGGCTTGGATTCATTTGCAGCATGGTCTGCAGGAGATAAGTAAAGACTATGAGCCTATGGCGCCAGGACTGATTTCTAGTATGAGCCGGGGCTGCTGGGGTTTTATTAAATATCTGGATGCCTTCTCCCGGGGCTGATGGGCTTGATCCGGATGCCCGGGGGTAGGCATCATGACAGATGGAGACTCACAGTACCCCTGAGGTAGCCTACTATGTTTTAGACAAGTCTGGAAGTACATAAATTAAGTCACGCCATGAAACATGAAAGACAGGATGAATACGCATATTAGAGGGTAATTCCAATTTGACGGCCACCGGGTTGAAAATGGCCTTAATGGTGTAAGGTCCCAAATATCTAGGATTGAAAGTTCGAGTTCCCTTTAGAGGTATGTGTTTTGTAGCCAGCCAAACTTGATCTCCAATCTGGTATTGTGGAGTTTCACTTCTATGTCGATCAGCATTTTTCTTTTATTTCTCCTTTGCTTGTTTTAAGTATTCTATTGCTTCCTTAAAGGCTTGTGTAATATTAGAGTGCAGATGAGTCACTGCAGGCATTTCTACGTGTTGAGGCGAATCGAGTTCTGAGGTTCGAGGATGATGTCCAATATGGTATAAAAGGGGCTTTGTCTGGTTCCTGAATGTACGGAGTTATTGTATGCGTATTCGGAAATCCATAAAATATCTTTCCAATTGCTTTCGGTTTGGTGTAGCATACAACGCAGGTATTGTTCAAGAGTCTGGTTGGTCCTCTCTGTCTGACTATCAGTTTGGGGGTGGTGACTGGCTGATAGCCTTATGTCGATTTGCGCCAATTGACAGCATTTCTTCCAAAATTGCGAAATGAATTGACTACCTCGGTCAGAGACCCATATGGAAGGAAATCCATGGATTCAAACAATGTTTTCGAGAAATTCTTTGGCCAAAATCGAAGCGGAAGGTAATCCTTTTAAAGGAATAAAGTGGGCCATTTTGTTAAAAAGATCCACAATAACTAGAATGGTGTTAAAACCATTACACTGAGGTAGATCTGTAATGAAGTCTAAAGACAAGGTGTGCCATGGTGTAGGTGGAATATCCAAAGGTTGTAAAAGGCCAGCTGGTTTTTTCTTCTGACTTTTGTTTTGGGCACAGATACCACAAGACATCACAAATGACTTTACGTCCTTTCGCCAAGTGGGCCACCAGAATTGTCTTTTAATTTTAGCTTCAGTTTTTGCGATACCTGGGTGTCCTTCCATAAGGGCGTCATGATAATTGGAGATGACTAGTTCTTGTAGTTCCTTGTGTGGTAGAAATAGATGTCGTTGATAGTAAGGCAGGTCATTGATGACTGAATAATCTTGGCATTTCTTTACCCCGTCCTGCAGGGCTGCTGGATCGAAAAGTTGTTGGATTTTTAAGTGAATGTCTTCTAGAGTCTGTAGAGTAGTTATGCCAAGAATTCTTTGTTCTGAAATTATAGGCACCGGTTCCGGGTTCGAATATACTTCTCCCATCCCTATTTGGGATAGGGCATCTGCCTTGCCATTTTTACAACCTGGTCGATAAGTGATCACAAAATCGAATTCGGTAAAGAATAATGCCCATCGAAGTTCATGCGATGATTGGGCCTTGGCTGTTTTCAAATACTGCAAATTCCTGTGATCAGTGATTACAGTGATGGTATGCCTGGCACCGAGAAGATAATGCCGCCAAGCCTTGAAGGTGGACATGATGGCTAATAACTCCTTATCAGTAACCGCATAGTTTAATTCGGGTGCTGAGAACTTTCTTGACCAGAATGCTACTGGATGAAGTTGACCGGTTTCCGGATCCTTCTGGGGCAAGACAGCTTCCATGGCTAAACTGGATGCATCGGTTTCAACTATGTATGGAAGCTCAGGGCGTGGATGCTTTAAGACAGGTGCAGACGTGAATTTCGATTTCAACTCTTGGAAGGCTCTTTCAGCCTCTTCAGTCCACAAAAAACGTTTGTTTTTTCGCAAAAGTGCTGTGATGGGGTGTACAATATGTGAGAATTAAGGAATAAATCTGTGATAGAAATTAGCAGATCCAAGCATGCTTTGTACCCCTTTAACTGCCAACCTCGTAATGAGGCCCATTGTATACAACAACAGAACAGAAAAATACCAAGGATCACCATTAAAACAGCAAATGATTTTCCAACCCCAACATCACAAAAAATCCCAGAACAACGTACTCATACTCCAGTTTCCCTCAGAAACATGAACTTCAGTACTTAAGGTATGTAAGTTCTGGATTGCCTTAAATATGATGGGAGAGGAATCAGGTACAAAGACACAACATGCAGATCCCACCATTTTTCATAATCCACCACGCTCAGCTAAAATGATGTCTAACATTATTCTATTTTGGAGGGCTACTAATCTAATTGCATTTTGCTCTAGTGTCATGTTGTACAAAATATCAGTGGTCCTATTGATGGTTTTCTTTGATACCCTTGCTAATCTTCTGATATCCTCGGAATCCATTATCTGACCCCAGAATGGCACAAAGGATTTTGCAACATCACCCAAGACTTGTGAAGGAGTATCATCATTCTCATCCCAACTTGGACGAGCTCTAGAGACTTTGGTGGTGGTGGCAATATATACTTCTGGCAACAATATCCCCAAGTAACAAGTACCCTGACAATCTCTGTGTAACCATGGATAGGCCTCATTGCCGCAAACAAGGTAAACAGGATCTCCTACATACAGAGGTCTATCCTCACTAATTAGTACAGCAATGTTTGTGCATCCCTCAAATGTACCCAATGGTTGGGAGCCCTCTCTCTGTATGCAGAATGGAACGGTTTCTGGACTATGGTTGATAGTATAAGAAGGAAGCATGGCATTCCTTTTACCTACCGGAGCCCTCTTGAAGGTGATTAATAATTGAAAAGGTCTAGAAAATCTGTCAGAAGGCCTAATAGAGCAACATTGAGTTTGCTCCTATTTGCAAAGAAGGAACATACTGAAGGTGTTAAAACTTGTTTCTCAAATTCATTTAGATTAGTCCCAACAAAGTTCCCAGAAATACTGTCTTTCCAACGGCCAAAGAATAGTGCCCTGAGCGAGGCATACCAAGCAGTAGTTAAAGGGAAAGGATTAATATACCAGCCAGTCCCTTTTCCCCATGTTGTTGCAAATGCAAACACACCCAGCAATTCATTTTGTTTTAAAATTGCATGGATAGCGTTCATAATCATTAAAAGCGTGTTATTATGAAAACCTCCTCTGTGTTGGAGGTTTCGCGGAGGATGAGTGTGCAGATGCACATAAGTCGAAGGCACAGTAGGGATACTTGCAGTCGGTAATAAATTATCAAGCGGATGCACACTTTCTAGATACCAGAGCCCAAATGAAAATACTATGACTAAACAAACTGCTATTGTTACCAGTAAACATTTGGACATTTGGTCCCCGGGGACCATGACCCTCAATGGGCAGATTAATCATCAGAGAAGTGCCCAATATTCATTTTTGTTCGAGTGGCTTTAAAATTGGGCATTGTTTATCAGAGTCCGTTAAGAAGCCTCTCCGTTAGGCTTTTTAGTTCATCCGTCGGTGGCTTCTGACCACGTGGCCTATGTTGATTGAAGGTAACTTTGCCGGTCCCCGCCTCTTATTTATTTTCAGCAGAAGAGTAATGAGGGACTGGCTCAACGATGGTCTCTTGCAGGTACAGCTGATGCTGTACAGTAAGTTCGATTTTGTGGTCGCAGATTGTACCTTAAGACTCTAGGTACGGTGTGATCTACAAACAGAGCGTCGTCGTTTCCTGAAGGAAATGAAGACAATGAGGAAGGAGAAGCAAGATTGCTTGATGGTGAAGAAGAATTCGAAGAAGAAGCAACAATCTCCCCAAGCCCCATGGCTTAGGAAGGTCTTTCGTAGACAAAGAAGCAGTCTCCCCTGGCCCTACGGGCTCAGGATGGATTTCTGGGACACCCTCGGTGTCGATTAGAGCAGGCTCATTGTGAGCATCAAGATCACCAATTCCCTACTCCTTGCCTTTGTCATAGGCCAGAGGAAAAGGAATCCTCTTCACGTGCGTCACATGGATCCAGTTCTTCTTGTCAGTGACTCAGACAGAAGTCTGTGTGGCCAAGAGGACTTGATGTGGTCCTCTCCGGCGAGGTGCAAGACAGGAGGCTCTTTCAAAGGCTTTTAGTAGCACCCAGTCACCAGGTCGAAGTCGATGACCTGGACCCTTGTATTTTACTGGGAGGGCTTCCTGCACCTGTTGATGAATCAAATACAAGTTTTGAGTTAACTGGTCACAGTAGTCAGAAAGAAGCAAATGCTCGACATTCTTTAATAAATGGGTTTTGGCATCTTCCATATGTTGAATGGTCTCCCCATGACCATTTCATAAGGAGAGAGCCCTGTCTTTGATTGTGCAGTCGTCCGTATTGGTATTCTACCATACAGGATCTAACAATTTGCAAATCTTTTTGGCACATATGTGTGTTGGACCATGAGCCATTGTCACCATAGCAGTAACATAACCATTGGGTAGCATCCATTTTTGTGTTTTCATTATCTACCCAACAACCTTCATCATCTAAACTTGCTGGACCTTCAGCCCATTGTTTAATTTCATCTGGAGTAGCGTCAGCCTGAATTTCTTTTATGCAACCAATTCCTTCACAAGTGTTAGTGACCCATTTTGTTGCATCCAACACATACATTTTGGAATGCAAATCAGTGGCAGTCTGTTTGGCTATTCTGTCAGCAAAAGTATTTCCTTTTTCCACATCGTCTGTTACTTTCTGGTGTGCTGCGCACTTCATTATTGCTAACTGTGTAAGAAGCGCAAGTGCTGAAAGTAGCTGAACTACTAGAGTGCCCTGTTGTATCTTAGCTCCATGTGAGGTCAAGAAACCCCTCTCAGCCCATAGTCGACTAAAGTTCTGCACGACTCCGAAGGCATATTGGCTGTCTGTGAATATATTCACACTAAGCCGTTCAGAAAGTTCACAAACTCTAATCAACACAATAATCTCTGCGGCCTGCACAGAATTATGCGGAATTCATTTGGTTTCCACTATAGTGCTTAATGTAGTGATTATGTAAGCAGCAGTGGATGTACCATCCGGAAATTTGAAGCAGGAGCCATCGCAAAACAGCTCCCCTTGTGGATTTTTTAAAGGTGTATTGCTTAGGTCAATTCTGCCATTAGTCTCTTGTTCTGTGGTATAGAGGCAGTCATCTGAAATTTTGTTACTGCAATCAATTTCTTGCGGAAGAGGCAATAGTTCGGCAGGATTTAATGAGCAACATCGCTTAATTTGGATACGCGGTGCAAAGAGAATCAGCTCGTACCTAGTTAGTCGTGCTGATGTGAGATGTTGCATCTGCGTTCTTTTTAGGAGAACGTCTACAGAGTGAGGTACCATCACGGTTAAAGAGTGAGCCAGAACCATAACCTCACTTTGTTTTACCGATGCAGCGGCAGCAGCAACAGCTCTCAAACATCTCGGCAAAGCGCATGCACAGGGTCTAACGTGGAGGAAAAATAACTGCATGGTCGATTTTTACCCCCATGTTCCTGCGTTAAAACAGCCAAAGCACATCCTTCACATTCATGCACATATAAAACAAAGATATTTTCATAATTTGGTTTGCCGAAAACTGGTACTAAACACAACGCAGCCTTGAGCAGATCAAAAGCTTTCTGGCAATCCATGTTCCATGGTAAAGGCAAAGAAATGCCCTTCTTTGTCAATGCCAACATCGGTTTTATCATTAATGACAAATTTGGGATCCACTGTCTACAGTATGAAGCCATACCTATTAAGGCTCTGTCCTCTTTCTGTGTATTTGGGACAGACATGCTAGAGATGCTTTGTATCCGTTCAGGTGTCAGTCTTCTTCCCTCCTTCCACAGGAGGTAACCTAAATAGGCGACCTCCTGTTGACAATACTGAAACTTTTTTAAGGAAGCTTTATGCCCATGTTCTGCTAAATGAATAAGCAGCAACACAGTGCCCTCCTTGCAAGCAACTTCAGAATCTGCAGCTAGAAGCAAATCATCTACATACTGTAACAACGTGCAAGTAGAAGGTAACTCAGGTGTATCAAGCTGGTCCATCAATACTCTACTATAAATGCTTGGACTCTCAGTGTACCCTTGTGGCACACGAGTAAATGTAAACGAGCGTCCTCCTAGGGTGAACGCAAACAAATATCTACTGTTAACATGTACATGAATACTGAAAAATGCATTCTTTAAATCCACACAACTAAATGAGTAGCTGAGGCTGGAATCATGCTCAAAATTGTAGTAACATCAGGAACAATTGGAAACTGTGGGGCAACAACCTTGTTAATAGCACGTAAATCAATAATGAAACAAAAAGCAATTGCATTGTCCCCTAGTAGAATCGGACTATTACACAAGCTCCCTGCAATTTCCTCAATCACACCTATGTGTACAAAATCATAAATAATACTCTTCAAAGCCTGCTCACTTTCAACTGAAAATCTTATATTGCGGAATACGTGGTAATTTAACACCTGTTTTCAACACAATGTTAACAGGTTCAATTTGTAAAATGCCAACGTCATTGTCATTAACTGCCCATAGACATGTCGGAACCTTATTCAGTTTGGGTGGTAAAGGTCTAGACAAAAATTGTGGAACAGAAGTTTGTTGAGGCGAAATCGTTAAATACACTCCATCCAGATAACAGTAAATTACAGCATTCAATTCTTTCAACAAATTAATTCTCAACAAATTTTTGCCACAATTTGGCGTCAAAACAAATGGACATGAATCAGTAAATGGCCCCAGTGCAATCGGTACCGGCTGAGAGACTGGATTAACCACTGGTGTACCAGAGAAACCTACAGAAATGTTACTCTGCCCTGACAGGGGAATATCTGGAACCTGTGACTGATCAATAGAACACTTCTGTGCTCCTGTATCTATCAAAAATAGATGCTCCCTATTCCCCACCTTCATTTCAACGTAGGGTCCTTTCTGATCGACGGGAATAGGTACCAGTTCCAGACCATGCTTCGAGCTGTCCTAACGGAACAGTATATTCATCAAATGCAAGATCCTCGGAAAAATAGACAGTGGAAGGATTATCGAATATGTTGCCACTATTAACACTATGTTGCTGAATCCTGTGAAGGTGACTGTTGATTCTGAGCAAACTTACTTTTACCAGGACCCCCTATCCCAGAACAGCCTCTGGATCGTCTACTCATGACACTACATGTGCTATTCGATGTCTGCTGAAGGATCGGGCATTGTGCTCGTCAATGACCACCTTGTCTGCTGCAATAGGCACATTGGTTCATGTGTACAGGACCCAGATGCATATTACTCTGTGGTGTAAATTGGCCTCTAAAGTGTGTATTCCCACCTCTGGCTCCTCTAGCGATATGCTGCAACAGTACTCTAGTTTTCAAGTCTCCCTTCTTCTTTTCCACTCTTTCCTTCTCTGTATTAACCCTATTTTCATAGTATTGGGCCATACGTAATACTTCAGATTGTGATTGAAGCACTTTCAGAAGTCATTATCTGTGATTGAATTTGAGGCAATAATCTGTGTACAAACATGTCTACAAATAGCCTTTTTCCTGAGTCCGTACTCAAGTCTTGACCACTAAAGTCTGAAAACACTTGATCAAATCTGTTAAAATACTCAGTTGTACCCTCTGACTTCAATTGTACATATCCCGTAAGCTTGTCCCATATGATACTTTTCTCTGGAACCAGAGTTTTTAGTTTAGCTACTATTCTGTCTGGCAACATTAGTATCACCTGTGGTGGTTTCTCACCAGCATTCCTTTCCCCATCTATTCGCACCAAGTTAACCCATGTATCACTCATCCCTGCCTGATAATCTACAGTTCTAATCTGCTTCCATAAATCAGCAGGAAGGATCACGGGAAACAGCAAATCTATATCACTCAGCCTGAAAACTGATGAATGCAAGACAGATTCAATTTCTTTATAAAATCCTGTTGGATTCTTCCTAATATCTGGAATCGTTTGTCTAATGGTATTCACTTCCTGTCTAGAAAATAGGACATGGACAAACTTTGAGACATAGTGTGCTTCAATAGTAGTGGCTGGTGTGCCTGCTGTGGCATTAGCTGGAGTTTCTACTTTCGGAACAAATGCCGGAGGAACCTCCCTCATCAGCAATTGTAAGCTAGGCAATTCTGAATGCTTATTAAGCAATAAAGCTAAATTAAGTGACACAGTAGTCAAAGCAGTATCGGGCGAGAATGCTCTCTTATAAATGGCCATCAAATCTGCGGGACAACAAACCTTTCTCTTCATAAACTCATCTTCTAGATACTCTATCATCACCTGTAACACTTTCCTTTGCATTGCCAGAGCAGACTGACTAAACGTGTCATGCACTTCAATGGGAGAAATTGAAACATCTGAAATCCATCTGAGAGCGTCTCTTGTGCAAACGCGTATTTCTTCACTCATTGGTTTCAATGGAGGAAGAAATCGCTTCTGCACATATGAGGCTTCCAGTCTATTACCATCTAATTCATCTTCCTGTAACCGATCTAGCTCCCTTTTAAACTTGAATACATTCTTAACATGCTCATGTACTTTCTCCGCAGTGTCCCTTGAGCGGGCAAGGACATTCAAATCCCTCAACCCCTGTGGGACGTTCATGTCTGTCAAATCACTCCAAATATCAGCCAAATGTGTTCCCATCCCCTTTATCAAAATAGTCGGTTCGGGAATACTTTCTTGGACAGAAATTGCAACTAAAACAGCTGATTCTTCACCCTCTTCTATATATTTTTTAGCCCATGTATACAATTCTCTTTTTCTAGCTTTAGATACTGTATCACAAGTCACTATTCTTGAATCAGCTCCCGCCCCTTCAACCACTATAAGTGGAGCAGAACCACTTGGAAAAGAAAGTTCAGAAAAATCTTGTTCAATGGGTAGCGGAGACACTACCGCTGATGGTGGAGACATAATTAAGGGAATGTTAACTGTCTGTAAGGGTGGAGATGCAGGAGGAGGAACAACAGGAAGAGGTACAACAGCAAGAGGAGGAGGAACTAAAACGGGAGTAGGCGCAACAGCGGGGGGAGGCACATAAGGAGGCAGTGCAGATGGAACATTTCGACGTTCATTTAACAGTTTATTAATCAGTTCATCTGAGGTATGAAAATCCTGAGATGGATATATCTTCTGCACATCAAGTGAAAAAGCCCTATCCATACTTCTAATAGATTTTGACTGCTTCTGTTGCTCATACAATTGTGTTTTTTCAGCATTAGTCATGTGTCTACGTGCATGCTTTTCTTTACTTCTGAGTTGCTGCTTAACTTCCTTTCTCCAATCTTTAGCTGCATCAAATGCTGCAGGCCTAGCCGTTTTCTTCAACAATATAGATTTCTAAATTAAACGGGCAATTTCAAAAGTACCATGAACTGGCCACTGAAACATGTCTAGTATATCTGTGCCAAATATAATTAAATGCAATACTATTTAGGCCATACTTACAGTACATTAAACAAGTCAGCGACCCAACGGGTGGTGCCGGTTGGTCTCGTGCCAAAGATTGTCTATCTCTGCGGAATAATACCCTGAAACAGGATGACAATTTCCCAGGCATGTCAGATTACTGGTGTTACCTGGCATCGTTTGTACTCGCGAGTGCAAATCTGCAACCAATATCAGGATCCTTAGGAATCAGGGCACGACTCACCTGATTTCAAAACAAAGGAGGTCCCATTGGATTACAAAGGATCGTCGTGGTTGGCGATTTCGGCAAAGAGCCCACCTTAATATGGGGACCCTCATCAAGATGTCCTCTATAACCGCTTGCTCACCGTCCAGGGATCAGATCATGCAGTACTGTCGAGGTATTGCGTCTCATACAAGGGGCCCCTTCACTCTCCGATTCCCGGTCCGATAGCCGCATCTGTCAGCCGCATCGTTCAGCGAGGTGACATCAATCTTCAGGGTCCCTATTCGTGTGCCATCTTAAAGACCAAAGGAAATATCGAGGCTTAGTATCACCAACATGAAATACGCCAATCACGAGAGTTATAAGTATACTTTTTAATCAAAGTACAGATATCTATCTGGCTCTAAAGCGCCTTGCAGTGTGTACCAGCAGACACTGTGAGGGGAGGGAGTGCTGGACATCACAAAGCAGGCCTCTTTTATATCCTATCCCGTTTGCTTCATCCTCTCGCCAACCTAATAAGTTTCTAAAAGGGTTCAAGCCCAGTTCACATGACAAATATGACAATATTGTTTTCAGGTTTAAGACATATTTTCTTAGTACACAGAATACAATGGTGACAACTTTGTTCTGTCTGGTCATATTGGTTCTCCAGCTTAAAGTAAGTCCAGTTTCAAGAAACACATTAATTGGGTTTCTGCAAAGGCACATAGTTTTAGTTGTCCAACATTCAGTTCCAGTGTTTGTATAAGGATGAAGCTATTGGTGCAGACAACACTTGAATTGAGGTTCAATTGGACTCCAAACTCTCTTAGCACAGGGCAAACATTCTGCTCTCAGCAGTCTCAATGTTGACATATTTCAGTTCATTTAGCTCTGCTGCAGCTGAAAACACAATTTACCATTTTAGGACAGAAATCAGGAGTTAGAAACAAAATGGCGGATGGTTCTAAAATGGCATCAAAGCAACTCCATTCAGGTCTGTTTAAACGTGGTTTTCAGTACAAATGCAATGCGCTTAGGCCATTGTTCATAATCAGACGGTATTATGCGAATATAGTTTGACACATGGTCTACCCTCATCATCCGTTCCTTGAAGCATCGCCATTTCCCTTCGTACTATGGCTGTTTCTAATTCTAGAGTGTTAGTCTGTCCCCCCTCTTCTGTTCTGAACAAGAATTTGTCAGGTATCCTCACAGTCATCTCCACTAACCCAGGTAACCATGTCAGTAGAATACCCACCCCATAAAGAAAAACCTCTGGCTCCATTGGTACGCCTTGCAGAGCCACTTGCCCTGTCAATGCCAGTATAAACTCGCACACATTCAAATAGTGTATTCCGGGAGTGGAACACACTATTCCTTCATCACTAAATGGAATCGTCATGTTAAGTTTGGTCATCAAATCTCTTCCCAAATGTTAATTGATGTCTGTCGTGAATACAGCAATGGAACAGACATGTCACACTCTCCTATAGAGACCGGTAATTCATCAGTAAAAGGAAGTCAACTCGTAGCTCCAAAGAACCCTTGAGCATTCATGACAATTCCCGACATTGGCTATTTTCCCCCTCATATATACGAACGAGTAACCCCAGTGTCTACTAAAAAAAAGAAAAAGATTTGCCTCCAATTGTACCATCAACCCTTGGTTCGTCTTGGGAGTCCAGTGCCACTGATAGTACTGAACACATCATGTTGCCCTGTGGGCTGTCCTATTGTGGGTATATGCATACCCCTGTACCTGTGAAAGGATTCCCTCCCACTAGAGTGTCACCTCCTATTCTGGGTGTCAGTACTTGTCCCGTGTTTGCATACTGTTGTGTCTGCATGGGGGTATCTTGTGACTGCCCTTCCGGTGGATTCATTTGTACTTGTGCAATGTGTCCTGTCATCCCACAAGTCCAACATACAGGAGGAGCCTGTCTGACTAGTCCCCATTAGTTGAATCATTCTTGCGCATTCTGACTCTGTTCTGTGTATTTTGAAACCCACCTTGATTGGGAATCCACCACTTCCTCTATAGCTCATGCCTCTGCCTCGTGGCATGAACCAACTTTCTCCTTGGTGCATCGGGTGCTGATTATTCACCTGTGATGTACCCATGCTTACTGCATTCCCAACCCTTCTCTGCTTGTCAATACCGCCCCTTCTATGGCAAATGTTGACAATTTTTTCTGAACTTACTTGGCTTCCTCAATTTTCCTCGCCTCATCTTTCTTCTTGTTTTCCCTTGTAATAGCCAACAGTGGTGCACTATTGTTAGTTATATTTCAGACCATGGTTTTGCTTCCATTCCCACTTGTATTTTCATTTGCCTCGGTACTTGCTCGGGCAACTCCTGACATAAAATGTGGTAAAATAATGCCACCGTTTTTCCCCACTCCTCCCTCGTTTGAAGTTGCCAATGCTCTTGAATGTCTCAAATGTAAGGAATAGAATCTTCATCTTCCTTCATCTTTCGTGTCATAATTGCATCCATATCTTATGTGTCAGGATACCGCACCCTAAGAGTTCTCCAAAGGTCTGCTCTGGAATTATTAAACAGCGCTCCATTGTGTGCTGTGTTCTGTGCTGTCATACTTGAATAGTCTGCTCCTCCATATGACATCAGCTCTTTCTCCAAGAATGGCTGCCAAGAGACCCTTAATGTCCCCTATGGACAATGTATTTCTTCCTGTCCTTTTTTCTAGTTCATAAATCCATTTCCTCGCACCAACGTCAAACTTGTGAATTTGCATCTTAAATTATCCTTATCCATCTGTGGCCATGGAATATACTGCTTTCTTGCTCCCCCTTTTTCCAATAAGGGAAACTATGTAAACCCTAACCCGCAATCTGCTCCCATCATCTGCCTATCCATGACTGGGACCATTGTACCTGTCTGTCTCCTTGTCGGTAATGACCTTAACCTGCTCACATATGGCAGTGATTCTCCCTTCTCACTATATGATCATCCTCTGGGATGCTCTGGATAAGCTATATGATCTGGTGTCCTATCCTTAGGTTGCTCTAGATTGGACCATCTTACTTCTTTGTCCATCTGTAGGCTTCCCTCAGGGGCACATGAACCTCCTTCCTCTTCCCCATGGAAGGATTCTCTCTCCTCATCTCACATGTCTAATCCCCAACTAGTGTGACTCTCGTCCCCTTTGCCTTTATCTAAGTTCAGTCTGCTTAAGGATAAAGCTCTATGCTCAAGGCTAAAAGGATTTTCTTCCTCTCTTCCTGATTGAAATACTAGGGAAAGATCTCCCCTACCTCGGCTTCCTGATTTGCTACTTTCCTTTCATTCTTGATAGGCTTTATCAATCCTGTCTCCAATAATTCCTATATCAACATTGTCTTCACCTATTACTATACTACTCTGGATGCCGCTGAAGTTGCTCCCGTTAACGGAAGGAACTCTTCCATTCTATCCCATCGTATTGCTGGGCTTGACCCTACTGGTTGCTTTCAAATTAGGCTAATGTCAGGCTCATGTTGTCTCCTCCTATGTTCTAACTCTTCATCTAATTCTCTTTGCTTGCTCACCTCCCTCCTAATTCTCTCCTCCTCGTGTCTTCGTTCTTCTGTCCTTGCTTCTGCTCTCCTTTCTTCCTCTTATCTTCGTCTCTGTATTCTTTTGTCCCTTAGTTTCTATGCTTCCTCCTCTTCTCTCTTCCTTTCTCATTTGCCCCCATATTTATTGTTCTCTGTCTCTGCTGTCATACTTTCTTTGCTCCTCTGCCTTTTCTACTTTTTTCTCTTGCTCTTCCTGATACATCTGCTCTCGTTGCTCCTTGCTCTTTCTTTTACACTCATCTTCCTTCAGATTTTTTTCTCATTCACTGTCTTTCCTATCCTGTCCGTCCTGATCTTCTATTTGCCTTACTTCCTCAATGCTTTTCCCTTCTAGCTTGAGTAATATCTGTCCTCCCATCCATTTGTTCTGCACGAGCGTTACTTTGTCAGCTTTATCCTTCTCCCCTTTCCATCTCTTAATCTCTTGTTCTGTTTCTGTCGATACATTCGATCACTCACTTTTCTCTTCCTTGCTTTGTATGATCTCAAAAGTTCTACTCTTTTCTCTTACTCTCCTCTGGACTATCGTCACTGCTATAAGTGGGTGGTTCGTATATCGGATTAATATACCCCGTTACTGCTTTCAGTTCCTTTAAAGGATACAACACTATTTCTTCCGTACTAGCCCCTTTCACTCCGGGTGAGGTAAGGGAAGCTGAAGGCTCAACACCTTCCTCCTTACACGGGTTAAGCATCCACTCCTCGGGTGGTGGATCCTCTTTCTTCTTGGTACTTCTCCCAAAGCTCTAGAATAGCCAACCTTTTCTCCAATTCCTTCCCTGTTTACGCAACGTGCAAGTATGTGGTCATGTGTTGCAATACTGCTTTTGACAGTGATCCCCTTTGTGGCCACGGCATGAACATTTTATCTGCCGTGCCTTTCACCCATTCCGCACTATACTGTTTGAGCTTTAGCATATGCTTTGGCAGTGTCTTACATAAATGCATCAGAGGAGTGTCTCCCATTGTGACGAGTCTCAATTGACAGTCAATACTTACCAGACAAGTACTTTCACTAATTTTTCAATACTTTTTAAAACAACAAATATGACGATGTTCCAACAACCGCCGCTCAAAACAGCTATCTTTTCAATTATCTCTGCCTATCTCTGGATTGGTACCAATCACTTCCCGAGATAGTCCCTTTAGCTCCTTAACTTTGTTTCAATTTCTTTACAACACATATCACTCTTCAACACCTTAACCCAACACAAATACACTGAAAGACTAGTCATTTTTTTTTTTTACATTTGTTTGTGGTTCATAAAAACCTTTACAAAAAATACATGTATACAAAAATATAATGTAAAATTTCAAATAAGACAAAAACAAAAAGTGTACTTCAGTTAAAACTATTACTGTAGTTCATAGTGCAGATCCCACATCGTACAAGAAATTTAAATTTACTAAAATCCAATAGTTAAAATCATCAAGAATTAGTGCAAATATGGAAGTTTCGAACAAACATTATATAAACGACAATAATAGAGCATACTTTTCCTTTTAGAGAGAAAATTCTATTACCTATGTACCAATTCAACAGTACCAATTAAAATAGTTATATTAAGTACAGCAGCATAATTTTACACAATTTTACATAATTTTACATACGTTAGATGTTCTCTTTTGGGGTTATAGTTGGAATTTTCATGGGATTAGTAGACTTAAAATACATGAATGAAAAGTTATTTTTCAATATATTGTAATAATCTCACCAATGCAAATATTAATGGACGATGGCTACCTTGCATCATCCTGTCCCAAAGTAAAAGTAAACAATCGTCAAAGTTGGTATCAACACATTTTATCAATAGGTTTGTTCGTTGTGATTTGAAATGAAAGCATTCTAGTACAAGATGTTTTAAAGTTTCAATCTTGGCACCACATGGAGTAAATCGACACTTCAACTCATCATAGTGCTTGACAGGGCGATACCAGTGTGCTGTTCTTTCTCTAGTATGGTATTGATTTAATTTAAATTGCATATAGTTGTTGCAAAAATTACTACAGGGAAAGATCTCTATGTAATTGCATTGTGGAACATGCTTCCTAGTATATTTTGGCATATTCACTAAATGTGGAATAGTTTTTAAGTTCAGAAATTGTATTTATCCAATCATGTTTGAATAGCTTCTTCTTTACGTAAACTGGCCTTATACAAGATCGTAATTGCTTATGTCCAGTATTGCCATCATTTTTAACATGTCCTCCTGAAATAACTTGAGAGAGCGTGGACAGTTATTTACTAACATATGATGGAAATCTATATACAATGAATTGTTGGCCGGATCAATCACTTTGGCGTATTTAGTAAGGTCATGCCATTTCTTACAGCATGAGAGAGAAATCGGGCCGAATTCATGGCGGATAATACAATTTGGAATTCCCAGAGACAGATGTAGGGCAGATTTCAGTAAGCGGCCCTGTAATCTGTCTAAGATATTACTCATGCTGAGAAGGCATATGTCAAGAGTATACAGGAGAACGCTTTCTATCGTAAGGCTCTGGAAATCAAGTAAGGGAATTAGTGAGAATTTACAGTATTTATTATGGATACATTTTGCTTGAGACAAGAGTGGTTTTGCCTTCATGTTTAATCTTTCTGACCAGATTTTAATTGAGCAATTGTTGCTGATGTGATATCCAAGATAGATAGTTTTTTTGATCAGTTGAATTTGAGTATTCGCAATTTCCCATGT
The DNA here is from genome assembly GCF_040938575.1 of Ambystoma mexicanum. Lineage (NCBI taxonomy): Eukaryota > Metazoa > Chordata > Amphibia > Caudata > Ambystomatidae > Ambystoma > Ambystoma mexicanum. The sequence continues at coordinate 933,993,796 of NC_090928.1, read as the reverse complement.
ATGGTACTTCAGTTTTTGATGGATTAGGAATTAAATTATGGTTTTTTGGGAATTGTTCAAACAAATTTAACTTAGTTTGTAAACCAGCTGGAGTGGGATCAAAAAGTATCTCATCATCGGCAAAGGCCAACCACTGAATCCGAATGGAACCACATTTTATTGCAAATAAGTCTAGGTTTTGCCATGTTTATCCAAGTCCCTCAAATAAAGCGTGAATAAACAGGCTGCAAGGTGGCATCCTTGTTTAAACCCCATTTTGGATGCTATGGGGTCGGTAGTTCTACCTTCAGTCGTGACCCTGATCTAGTCAACTTTTCACATTTACAAAAAAATACTCTGTGATCACCTTTTTTTTCTCCTTACCCCTAATCAATACCCTGTCACAGGATTTAAATTGTCTCCTTATATGAACCTGTTCATATGTAGCCTATGGACTCTGACTGGAGTGTGAGAAAAATTCTTTTAGACCCCCTTGGGTCAGGTTTCTAGGTCAGGTTTCTAGGCACTATCTTTATCTCTATATCCACACAATATTTCCTGTTACTCCCGTTACTTTAATTAAATTACCACAAGCTGTTACCTTAATTTGCCATTCCCCTCAGTCTACTCAGTATTCGTTCGTTTGACTGAAGGCCGTAGGTTTCGTCTCCTCCTCTAACCACAGACCACCCGTGGAAACCAGGTAGGGATTTCGTCAAAGAGGGACCCTGCCACCTTCTCAGTTTTCTTGCAAGATTTCTATTTGGCCGCTCTCCACAGGAAACCCAGCTATCTTCCGGCTAGATGGCGGAGGATGTCTGATCGTCCGAAATACTGGAGTTAACTTAATAGATGGGTTTTACCATCCTACCACTGCTACCAAGTGAGCGTAGGGCCCTTAACATGTAGCATATCGTGCAGTAGATGGGATGCAGAGCAACTCTTACACCAGATAATCAGGAAGACGGCAAAGTGTGTTTACTGTTTTATTATCAATTGTCTAAAACAGGGAGTTTCAACGGACAGCAACGGACGTTTGCACAGCATATCTCTCAAAGCATTTATTAAAAACAACAATTTTATAGTAAAACACGTCATACGTGACGTCATACTACGTGGCAAATAAGCAAACCTATGAGGAGTTGTGGTTGGCTGAAGGGGAACATCTAAGTATACTTTCTATAAGGGAACGGCTAGTGATTGGATCTCTACAGTCAGGTGGACAGCTCATGCCCACCCCTAATGCAAGTCATCTTCAACAGTTATTTGACAAATGGTTCATCATTGGCTATCAAACTATAAGGCTCTTAGTTATATGGCCTTCTACAATTGGGTGGCATGCTCGCGCCCTTCTGGAACATTCGGCTCACCAGCAGCCCGTAAGCTCATACACCAGGTGTCATGGGGTGGACTTGACTGTGTCTCCCCACCCAAATAGCCCAACATTTCTCATCACCCATGCCTTCTGCCATACAGATTGTCTTTGAACATGGCCCTGCAAAGTATCCTTGCTACTGAGAATTTATGGTAGTGTGACCATGCGCTATTTTGGTTCTGGACTGCATTCCCAATTCCTATTTCCATCCTTGGCTCATGTGACAGGAGACCGAAATTCAGCCCTTTTTCTAGCATTTAATTGTATTAAATGAATAAGCTTGCCACCTATGGTGTCCTTTCTTTGCACCTTAACAAGGGATGATTCTGCATCTCACGCTCACTGTTCTTGAAGGATAGATAACCAGTTCTTGGCTGCTTCAGCCTTGACACCAGGCCAGGCAGCTCTTCTAGGCCTTTCCATGATCTCAGATACTTGTTTGCTGCGACACGTCTTCAGCTTTCTTCATGGGCTTGAACTTATTAAAATTGCGACACTGGTGTCCAGCTTCTATATAATGGCAGCACCGCCTTCAGTCTATTCACTACGTATAGCTAGCATCTAAGATTACTTCATCTACTTGCATTGCTGCATCTGTACAGTCATTGAACGATTTGCATTGTCTGCAGTGCTCTTCCTACATGCAATCTTCTTTTCGCATATGTATGTTTACTCGATTCTTCGTCATCAGTTTCTATAAGGTCTGTACATTCTCTTCTTCAGCCAGTCTTCTCTGCGCATCACACTTGTTTCTTGCTCTTTTCATATTCCTTCCGGGATCTCTTCCAAGAGATTGTCATCTCTATGGGGATACATCAGATATTGTTTTCTTAATGGATACCTTTTCTCAAAGACTCTCAGCCAAATAATCACAACCACTGGTGTGCATTGCATGATTTCTGGCTTTCAGCATATAGGTAGCAGAGGGGCAGAACTTCTTGCAGAGGCTTTCGGCTGCTCCTCTACACTGCATTAGGACCCCTGTGGACTAATAAGGTGACAGTTTCTGCTGTAAAATAATTATAATGCAATTCCCACAAGTGTATTTGCTGCATCTTGAAAATATTTTGGGCCCATACTAGCAATGCAATGTGCTGATGATTCAAGTGAAAATCATTGATGGCTTATCCCTCAAGTAACAGATTGGAGTCACGCGCAAGGATGAAATATCTGGGAATATGCATGAGATGGTTGAGATGGGCCACTAGGGTTTTGAACAGCACCACTACACACCCAAAAGTGCAACTGCTTCATTTCTTTTTTTAGAAAGTTTGTCTAACTTAAATCTAGAATTCTAAAATATAATTTTTCAGATGGGATTTCTAAGTGACCTACACTGAGAGACATGCATGAGAGCAGAAAGAACATCCGAATCCAGCGGCAAATGGGAAAGAAATGCCTTCAACCTCTCACTGCCACCTGGCAAGTATTTTCACATGAAATACTTGAATGTAGCCTCTTCTGTTAGTGTAGGGAATTTAAAAATATTTGTCAGTTCCTCAAATGAAATATCTTTGGGCTGAATAAGGCACTGACCTTCAAACAGCGCTTTTACCGTACCACAACAATGCTTTTTAGTTTTGGCTTTAAGCCAAAACTATTGCATTAGAGTACAGCTAGAAGGACATGACATATGAGGAGGAATACAAAGCTTGACAGTGTTGTTTTACCCACCTGTTGACTGCCCATGGTCATGATAATCCCTATGGCCATTCCCACCTCCTTGCTGCCCCTCCCTCCCTAAAACACATCCTCCAAGGATCTCTTTGAACTAGGATTTTCAAGCCGTACAATCAAACTTTGAGGTCGAATTGCCTGCCAGTGTTTTTTAAAGCAGTCTTCTGAAAGTTATTGACTTGATTGGAGCTGTAAAGGTGCTACTAGTGTAATAAACATGTCTTAACCAGGTCTGCAGTCAGTCACCCGATTTATAAGCACTTGTGTGTCCTTCGTTGATGTCCTGTTAAAATAAAGCATTGGCAAAGACAACAGTGTTGCCTTATGTATAAATAGTATGCATTTGCCAGGCTCTGCTATTATATCCCCAAGTACTCGCACCATTTTGCAGTTTCTACCATCATCGTCAGTTATTACCATTTCGACAGTGCCTGGCAAATGATGGTACCATGCCTGCACAAAAGCCACAACTATTGGCATTGCTAATGCCTGTTAATACAAGGGGAGTCCCCAACATCAGGTGTCATTACGAATGCATATATAAGAACAGTCCATTCCTTAAAAGGTCCCTTATTTTACAGGCCTTGCCACTGCCTGATCCTCGAAATGTTCAATTACAGCATGATCATGAAAAATGGACAGTGGCATTGTTGTTTAAGTTCCCGAACACCAATCGGCATATTTGTAAAATGTGCTTACATAAAAGCCACTTGAACGTACTGTGATATCTTGCCTTCAGGTCCAGGAACTTTTGAAAGTCTGGGTTGTGATTGTCTGCAGCTTGCCAGTCTATGTGTGCTTGTGACACCCACTTTATAACCGTTTGGTGCTGCTCAGGATAACTCTGCATGCCTTCAAGCTTCCGAAGACGAGCTCAGAAACGTGCAGTGAGATTGCCCGATAGCTGCAGAGTTGGTTTTGGGAATGTGCCATTTTTCAAAAAGACGTGTTTAGTAAACCATAAAGGTTTGCCTGCAGCTTCTATACGCCAGGATGTTTATTATTGAAAGGCCAGAGAAGATTAATTATTCGCTTGCAGGGACTGCGCCAGATCGGCCTCTCCACTTTCAGCAAGCATTGTTAAGTACAGTAGAGCGCACTTTTACCCAGGAAGTGTGCATTTTGAAATATAACACAACTCCTCCCAGGGGGTCCACTGCCGAGCTGCCATCGTGACTGAATAATCACGTTTTGATATGTTGTCATCATTTGGAGTGCTGTACCGCAACAGAGGCAGTCTCGTGAGACTTCAAATATTTATTTAGCCTTGCAGTGGTTCCACGTGAATGGCGCCGAGTAGACGCGCTGAGCCTACGATTCCTCCACTCGATGTACTGCAAACGTGTGTAACATTATGCAAGCATCATACCCAGTTAATACCAGTCCTTAAATGATTTTAGGGAGTTTGAAGTGGTCGACATCTTATGCCCATCCATTGTTTTTGCCACAATTTTCTGCCTATTCTGTCCTCTCTTGCGCTGATGGATGGGAGAAACTTCTTAGCCTCTGAAGGGTTATTACAGGGTGGTGCAAACCTAGTCCTACATCATCACATCAAATAGTTTTGAATCGTGGTCCCTCCTCCAGGACTGAAATTCTCTATCAATGTATCGTCTGTTTAGGTGAGTTGGTAAATTCGCCACAACAGCTAGCCTCTTTGACCACGTCCACTCTGGCGGACTTTGGTAATTTCTCATTTCAGGTGGTAAAAAGTCATGGCAATCCAGGTGCTTTCAAAATTAGTAGAGGCAGAGATGCTGTTGTTTTTTCTACATGGAGCATGACAAGACCTGGACCAAAATTCCACCTCTGTTGCCCACTCTTTCATGGGAATCCTGCTGTAAATGGCACAAATTGGAGAAAACTATCACAGTTTTTGTCAACATGTTTTTACTCATGCCATTTACAACCTCTACAAACATTAGGCTGCTAGTTTCACCCCGCCGCCAACAATCCTCTTGTAGTAATGAAAAGACATGTTGTATGATGACCCATTAACAATCTATATGTATGAGAGATGCAGACATGTATGTATGTATTTATTTATTCATTCATTTATATAAAGGGAAGAACAATGATAATTTGATCGCAAAAGAAAATACAATAGATCAGATTTGGAGGAATTGAGCAACTTTCAATGGGTTGAGTTTGAGTGACATTGTTACCAGGTTGTGCTAGGAAGTAAATTGAACAAACAATGGGGGCAACACGTGGGTTTAACTTCATAGATTAATGACAATCAACATTAGACATTTTTAAGTGCAGGTAGGTGGTACAGCCAGCTATGTTATGGATGTGATCATGATGGACAAAGTGTTAGAGTGGAGGCAGAGAAAGTGAGGGACAGAGGCGTATTAGAGGCAAGGGAAAAATGATAACGTGAAAACAGATGAGAGGTAGATTAAGAGGATAACCCATAGGCGAGGGGGTAGGCTTTCAATTTGTCTTAGCACACATTGGTGTAGACTGTTCCTCAGATGTCCGAAGAAAGAAATTGCATGCAAGTGGAGTAAGAAGCAAGAAAGAGCAGAAGCAAGAGGAACCGGGGGGGGGGCAAAGTGCCACAAGGGTAGTCGAGGAGGCAGAGCAGAGATTACGAGAAGGCTTGTAGAGTTGCATAGAGAAAGATAGATACAGTGGTGCCTTACCATGGATTGATCTGTGAACCAGGAGAAAAATTTAAATGGGGCCCTGATTTGCGTTGACAGCCACCCAGCCTGGTGATAGTAAGAGGAAGTAGGTCTGAAGTGAGGGATTTCAAAGAGAGTCCTGGTAACAAAGTTAATGAGCTTGTCAAGAGGGCTCTCGTTTTCGAGGCCAAAGAGAATGCTGGCACAGTATTCCAGTTTAGAGAAGACAAGAGTGGTTAAGAGATGGTTGGCAGTGTTGAAAGGAAGGAGGTGCCTGATTTTCCTAATATTTAGGAGGTTGAAGTGATCTGCCGTTGCAGACAAGAAGAGGATTACCTGCATGTCTCTCTTTATTGTCCTAGTTTTTACTTTTGTGACGGGCCAAAGCTGATCTGGCATTAGCACATGACCCAATCTCTCATAAACCAGATATGATGCTCTTCCAAAGGGAAGTGTGTTCATAGTAATCACTGGCAAAAATTGAACAGAGAACAACTGGCAGATGCAGCTTTTTGTCTCGGTCAGTCATGGCTTGTGAACATTTTGAGTGGAAAGGCCTATATCTCTCCCAAATTAACACAATTGACTAAACGTAGCAATGGAGCCCAACATAGTTAAAAGGAGGGTCAAGGGGTTTTTCGATCAATAAAATATTTTAAATATTGTATTGAAATTATGCATATTACAGCTCAGTTTTAAAGAAAAACAGGGGAGAAAGTCATACAATTTTCAATTGGTTCTCTAAGGTAACAAATGAAAAAATCCAGTAAATGCAGAATTTCATGGTTAGTCATCGCAGATGAATATTTTCAGTAGAAGGGCCTATATATGGTCTATATTTTTCACAAATTTGCGCATCTGTAGCCAGTGAGCTAATGCTGCGTTTTGGCCCTTGCCCATAGAACATATTCAAAATAATATGTTGAAATGGTGCATTTTACAGCACACTATTTGAGAAAGATGTGGCATTTATTTATTTATTTCCAGATTTATAAAGCACGAAATCCAAGGCCCGAAGGCATCTGGGTGCTAGAGGGACAGGCTGCACATAAAGATCCTTAAACCAGGCAGTGTATAGAAAAAGAAACGTCTTTAAGGCCTTCCAGAACTGAAGATGATCAACCAATTCACAAAGTTGAGCTGGAAGGGCGTTCCATAATTTCAGGGCCAAAACTGAAAAAGAGTGTCCGCTCCCAACACGTGCCTTATGAAATCTGTGCACTACAAACAGAATTTGAGCACAGTGGCGTAAAGTTCAAGATGCCAAGTAGTGTGAAAGTTTTTCATTAAGGAAAGAGGGTGCAGAGTTGTAGACAGCCGGATGAACAATACAAAGAGTTTTGAACTCAATGTACTGTTGAATCGGGAGCCAATGAAGTTGCTGCAACTAAGGTAACAAATGAGAGGTCCTCGGGGCATTTAAGACAAGGTGCGCAGCACAGTTCTGCAGGACCTGATGTCGGCGCAGTAGACTCTCCTGCTCCACCAAATAAATGCCATTGCAATAGTCGATGGACACCATGATTGAATCAGTGACTTCTCGAGACTGTCTATGTGAAGGGATAAAAGCTAGCACCTCTTTTAGAAATTTAAGTTTGAAAAAGTCAGCGTTACAGACCACCGCAATCTGAGCCTCTCTGGATCAGAGGACTGCTGTTTAATTTCAAAGCTTTTCACTGAAGTAGTAAATGCAGGACAGTGACCAAGAGATTCAGGCCAAAAGTCCGGAGTCCATAGATCATCAAAATCCTGGGAACCGTTCAGCAGAATCTCTGTCTTTTCACCCTTTAACTGCAGCCAATTTTCTGACATTTAGCTCCCGATGGAAGACAAGCATGATCTTAATTTTCTTGGAGGATCTGATTCGGGAGCAATAAGCAATGAAAATCAGCTCAGTATCATCGGCATAGGTGTAAAAACAGACAACGTAGGATGAAATTAAGTCTTTCAAGGCACAGAGATAAACATTAAAAAGAAGAGGGGAAAGAGAGGAACCCTGTGTAACCTCACAGGCGATGGACGCAGGTTCTGACTTAAATGGAAACAAAGAAACTGTCTGGGAGCAATCAAATAAAAAAGAAGAAAACAAAGACAGAGGAAATCCAACAATGGCAATTTCTTCCAGGCATCTAAGCAAGACGATGTGATCAATCTTATCAAAGACGCAGAGAGGTCAAGCTGAATAAAAGCTCTGACCTCACTGCGGTCCTGGAGCAAAGCCATGTCATTGAGAACAGAAATCATCACAGATTCAGCTCCATAAGCTTAATCAGCATTAGCAGGAGGGAAATGGGGCGGTAGTTACAGGGTTCAGCAGGGTCAAGATGAGATTCTTTTAGTCGAGCAGTGACCAGTGCACGTTTGAAAGATTTTGGAAAGAAGGTGCTCAAGAAAGAAAAACGCACCGCTTTAATGAAAAGAAAAATAGAGCTCAACGGCAAAGACTGACACAAATGCAAAGGGACTGAATCTAAAGGAGAGGATGATTTAAATTTATTTAAAACAGAAACCAGCAACTCATCTGCAACGGGATCAAACTGAAAAGATTAATTTCTATCAGACAACATTGCATAACTTGCGACCGTCGGACAGATTGGAATGGTGGTTTTACTAGAAGAAATTTTCTGCTGGATTTTACAAATTTTTTCAGTGAAAAAAGTGCTAATTAGGTCACCGTTTTCCTGTGAACGCGATGGGTCTACCTGGGGAGGAGGGGTGGCTGATAATTCCTTAACAGCATTAAAAGCTCCCTAGAGGAGCAGGATGCTTTAATAATTCAATTGCCGTAGAATTGAGCTTTTACATGTTTAATGGCATGATGAAACATCAGAACAGCAGTTTTATATTCCAGCTTTTCTATCAGAGAATAATGCATATACCATTTATGCTCCACTCTATAGCAAGTGCGTTTAAGCGTCCTAAGATATGGTGAAAACCAAGAAACAGATGACTTGGATCAACCACCCAGTCCTGTCCTAACAGGAGCCAGTTGATCAGAAGTCAGAGCCATAGCTTTAAGTAAAGCCGTACATAGGTACAATTCATTGGCATCTCTCCGAGATGTCATGTTCTCTTCTAAGGATTGGACTGGAATGTAAAGACCGGTAGGGGGTGTCTGTACTTCTGCTCTCTATATGGTAGAGGAGAGGCACAGAAGACCCCAGCCAAGATTCTCTATTACGGTAGCAATGGACGAGCAATCAAGGCCTAGCTTCTCAGGAGGTGATGCAGGCTGGTTCTTAAGTACAGGGTAGTCCCCAAGCCCCCACAAAGGAATGTCCACACACTGTATTGGTTAGAACACAGTCTTTATATAATCAATATTCAAGGTTATGTACACTTATCATAATAACTCACTTTGTACTTAGGAAAATCAACAATGGCAAATATATACAGTTCTAAAGTGGTACCACCCTTTGTATTAGATCTCATGAAAAGTGCATCAACAATACTGTAATCATGTCACACAGATCAATAGAGTGAAACCAGCAATAGAGAGAAGAGAGAAAATAAGGTGGTTGAACAATAGGCAGAATACTGGCCCCTACCACTAGACACAGTTCTGTGTGGAGATCCCCCCACCTGGGCAACCTGTAAAATAAAGATATTGCACAAGCCCAGTCCATATATTGTTCTGCAAGTCTTATTCCCTCCTATAATGTTTTTACCCCCCCAATGTACCTGGTGGAGTCGAGTCCTTCGAAGAGGCGTCGACAGATCCTTCTTGAGCGACCCCCTTTCAAGCGGGAGTCACGGATCGTCGAGAGGCGTCGAGGAACTCGGCGTTCGGCGGCGGGGAATCGACGGCCCTTCTTGAATGCCTTCCCTTTCAAGCGGGAGACACGGGGTGTCGAACGTCCGTCGACAAACAGGGTAGAACGGCGTCGATGAGGCGGCAGCTTCGTCCGAGCGGTGCTCGTCGGCGTCCTGCAAGGCAGAGGCGTGCGGGGCACCTCGGTGACAATAGTTCTGGACCGCAAAGATTGTGGAGACAGAGGCCCAGCAAGGGCGTCGAGTGGTTCGAGTCTTTGTGGTCTTCGGGTGGCGGTAAACCCACCGGCAGGTTTCTCCTCGGCGCGTTGGTCGTCCTCGACTTTCTCCGGCGGGATAAATCGGTCGACGGTGCGGACGAGGGAGTCCTTCGATTCAAATGTTCTTAGGCAAGGAGCGGACGGCTCCGGTCGTCGGCGGCACGGCGTCAAGTGGTTCCCACGGCTGGGCAACACAACTTCGACGGGCCTCCAGCGGTTTACACAAACCTGCGAACCCTGGTCGACGGCAATGGACTTCGACGGTGTCGATGTCCGGGTGCTTCACTTCGATCTCCTCGGCGGTCCCGTCTCGGGTCGACAGCCTTTCGAGGGTCTGTCTTCCAGGGCTCTTCGGCGAAGATGGAGCGGTGCTCGATGGTCCCTCGGAGCACGGGAAGAGGGCGCCTTACCAGGTCCTCTCTCGGGTCAGTCCTCGACGAATTCGGCAACCTTCAGATCGGTCGAAGCAAATGCCACAGGAAGTCTTCTTCTTCCAGCTGGACGTCGAGGATCAGCAGTTCCAGTTACTCTTAGAGTGGAGACTCAGCTCCAGGATGCTTCCGAACGTTCCTGAACGTTCCTGAACCCCCTGAACAGTGGTCAGAGGTCCCCAGATATACTATTCTGTCTCTCATCCACACTGCTGGCCTACACTCAGCAGCCAATCACACAGAGGGGCATTCATGCAGTCAGTCAGCCAATCAGGCACACAGTGCATTCAGGCCACACTCCTCCCTTTCAGACACTCACAACAAGGAATGTGGATTGGGACAAGTACCCAGCCATTCAACACTACACACTGCATTCAGGCCAGTTTCGGGCAGGGCTGTCTCAGTCTTTGTCTCTCATGCCAGAAACCAGACAACCACAACAAGGAGTGTATATTGGTCACACACTCCATTCACCCAGGTCCCACCCACAGGAGGTACCCACAACATACAGTCACTGGGAAGGCTCTAGTCAGTCTAGCTGGGCCTTCACAACAACACCATATATGGAACTTCCACCCAACAGCCAGTCAGGGGGAAGGGACAGAGTCAGGGCTTCCCAGGACTTTGGGAAAAACAAGATAACAGGCAATAGAAAGCAAGAGGCCACAGGGGCCATCTTGTTTCCTATCAGGAATCAACTGATTCCAATGGCAGGGCCTGGGTATCCCAAAATGGAGGACACCCAGAGCACCTGTCAAATTCAGCATGGAGCTGCCACCAGCCCATACCCTGCTCTGTGGGCCACCCACAGGTGCCCAAAAACATACACTAGGGGCACAGGGTTGTACCCCTACCCAGGGGTGCCATAAGGGTATCCCATGGGTCTGTTCACCAAACCAAAAGAGAGAGCTGCACTGCCAGGAGTCCCACATGGACTCCTGGGCAGAAAACATGACAGAACACACGATAAAAAGCAATAAGGGACAAGGATTCAGAGGCTCTGTCCCTCTGATGCATTTCCAGCATCACAGTCGCCCCCCCCAGACTGAGGTGGAGGGTGTCTAATCTCCCACGGGATAGACACCCTCATCCAGACGGTCAACATACCTTCTGGAAAGGCCATCTGCATTATCGTGACTCTTCCCTGGTCTGTGCTCTATGGTGAAGTCTAGCCCCTGCAGGCTAATGGACCACCTGAGCAATTTCGGATTCTCACCCTTCATCTGCATAAGCCACTTCAGGGGCTTATGATCTGTTTGGACCTTGAAGGTAGACCCCGTAAGGTAGGGCCTAAAACGCCTAAGGCTCCAAACTATGCTAAAACACTCCTTTTCAACAGTAGCCCACCTAAGTTCTCTACCCTTGAGTTGTCTACTGATGAATATGATAGGATGTTCTCTCCCTTTGTCATCTAACTGGGACAAGACAGCTCCAATTACGGTTTTGCAGGCATCCGTCTGGACGATAAAGGGTCGGCTGTAGTCAGGCGCACACAACACAGGTGCCCTACACAGACTTTCTTTCAAGCCATCAAAGGCCCTCTGACAGTCTTCGGTCCAATTAACCTTCCTAGGTTGTTTGGGTGAAGTTAGGGCTGTCAGGGGTGCAGCTATGGTTCCATAGTCCGCCATGAAATTGCGATAGTACCCAGTGAGGCCCAAAAAGGCTCTCACCTGGGTTTGAGTAGTGGGAGTCTCCCAGTTCTGTACATCCTGTACTTTACTGGAGAGAGGTTGGATTTGACCCCCTCCTACCTCATGACCAAGATAGGTAACTTTCCCCTGAGCTATCTGGCACTTGGTGGCCTTGATAGTGAGGTTAGCCCTTTTCAAGGCCTGCAACACCTTATCCAGATGTGTCAAATGCTCTTCCCAGGTGGAACTGTAGACGGCAATGTCGTCTAAGTAAGCCACACAAAAGGCTTCCAGCCCACTGAGCGCATGGTTGACCAATCTCTGGAAGGTGGCAGGGGCATTGTTCAACCCAAAAGGCATGACCCTAAACTGGTAGAGTCCCTCAGGTGTTGAGAAGGCCGTCTTTTCCTTGGCATGGTCCGTCAGAGCTATTTGCCAATAGCCTGAGGTAAGGTCAAAGGTGCTCACAAATTTGGCAGCACCTATGGTGTCCACGAGCTCATCAGCCCTGGGCAATGGGTGCGCGTCAGTTTTGGTGACGGCATTGACTCCTCGGTAGTCCACACAGAACCTCCAATCTTTGGTACCCGCCTGGGAACTTGCCTTGGGGACAAGGACCACTGGACTGGACCAGGGACTGGCTGAGGGTTCAATAACACCCAGATCCAACAGCTTGGCGACCTCAGCCTGGATGTGGTTCTTGATGGTATCTGACATACGGTAGCACCTGCTTTTGACAGGCACACTGTCACCAGTGTCAATTTCATGCCTACACCACGGTGTAAGGCCTGGTGTCAGTGAAAACAGAGAGGCATACTGTTGGAGCAAAGCCCTGCAGGCCCTCTGTTGCTCTGTTGTCAAATCCGGAGAGAGATGTACTCCCTCCACTGAGCCATCCTGAGGGTTGCTATGCAGCAAATCAGGAAGGGGCTCACTCTCATCCTCTTCTTGCCCTGAAGCTAGCAAGAGACATGAGACCTCTGCTCGCCTGTGGAAAGGCTTGAGCCTGTTGACATGGAATACCTGGGGGGCTACCCCAGAGGCTCCCATGTCAACCAGATAATTGACTTCGCCCATCTTGGAGATGATCCTGAAGGGTCCAGTCCACTTGTCTGCCAAAGCTCTAGGCTTGGTAGGCTCCATCACAAGGATTTCCTGTCCCGGAGTCCAATCCACTTGCGAAGCTTTAAGGTCATGCCAGTACTTATTCAATTCCTGGCTGGCCTTAAGATTTGCTGTTGCCTGACCCATCATCTGTGTCATCCTCCGTCTGAGGCCTAACACATAGTCCCCCACTTGCTTGGCGGGACCGGGAGGGGTGGCTTCCAAGCCTTCTCGGATCAAGGGGAGGGGCCCCCTCACGGGATGTCCAAAGAGTAACTCAAAGGGGCTGAAACCAACACCCTCTTGAGGCACCTCTCTGTAAGCAAACAGCAGGCATGGCAGGAGGAGATCCCATTTCCTCCTTAGGGGTTCTTCCAAAGCCCCTAGCATGCCCTTGAGAGTTTTATTAAATCTCTCAACCAGACCATTGGTCTGGGGGTGGTAAGAGGTGGAGAACTTGTAGGTTACCCCGCACTCTTTCCACATGGTTTTCATGTAACTAGACATGAAGTTGGATCCTCTGTCAGAGACAACCTCCTTGGGGAATCCAACACGGGTGAAAATGCCCAGGAGAGCCCTGGCAACCAACTTGGCAGTAACAGTCCGAAGGGGTATTGCCTCCGGGTACCTGGTGGCATGATCTACCAAGACCAGGATGAACCGATGTCCACCTGAAGTGGGAGGGTCAAGGGGACCGACGATGTCGATGCCCACCCTCTCAAATGGTGTGCCAACCACTGGCAATGGCTGCAGTGGGGCAATGACCTTGCCTCCAGTCTTGCCAGACAACTGACAAGTTGGGCAGATTCTGCAGTGGGACTCCACCTCTACTCCCATCCGTGGCCAGTAGAAACTGGCAGAGAGCCTCTGCTTAGTCTTCTTGGTCCCAAGATGACCAGCCAAGGGCACCTCATGCGCCAACTGCAGAAGGAAGGGCCTGTAAACCTGGGGTACCACCAAGCTCTTGGGGGCACCAGGTTCAGGCTTAGTAGGCTCACTAACAAGGAGCTCACCCTCCCAATAAATCCGGAATGTCCTAGGCACTTCTCCTTGTGCCTGGGACAGGGCCTGTTTCCTCAGTCCCTCGAGAGAGTGGCACTCTCTCTGTCCCTTACAGAAGTCTGCCCGGGAGGGTCCCCCTTCAGCTAACAAGCATTGAAGGTCGGGATGATCCTCCGGGTTGAGAACCTCCCCCACAGGAGAGTCTTCTGTCTCTTCTCCCACAGGAGTTGAGTTTGGGTTTTCCACTGGACCCAGCCCGTCCGGAGCATGGATCCCGATGGGTGCTGTCGGAACAGCAGGAAGAGAAGGTGTTCCCTCCACAGAGGTGGCCTTCTTGGTCTTCCTTCTTCTTGCCTTGGGCCTCGCCTTTGGCTCGGGTACCTGACTCACAGCCAGACCCGGGGTCACCTGTGACCTAGTGACTGCAGCAGCAGTCATGGGAAGACCATCCGAGATCAACCCCAACTCTACTAGATCATTTCCTAACAGAATGTTAGCAGGGACATTGTCCTGAACCAGGACAGGAAGCTTTGCTGTTTTGTCTCCAATCATGAGTGTGACTAAGGCTACAGGCGATAGTTTGGGAGGCCCACCAGCTAACCTGGTGGTTCTCAGAGGAGCACCTACATAGTCCTCTGGCTTGAGCAGGGTCCTGTCCACCACTGTCATGCTTGCCCCAGTGTCTCTCAAACCAGTAGAAGGCTGGCCATTCAAGAGGACACTTCTCAAAAACCTACGGGTGTTCTGTGGGATAGTCGCCAGTACTTCTGCATACTGGTCCCAGGCCCCAAGGGACACTAAGGAAATCTCTACCGGAGCACCAAATGTGATCCCGGTAGAGGAGGGGAGGACAGTGGCCTCCACCTCAGACACGGGGTAAGGGTAGGTCAGGCTGACAGCCTGTACTCCAAGTGCCTTACCTTTACACTTGGAGTCACCCCTTTTGTGATCCAGAGCCCCACAGTCCCAACAAGCGCCAGGAGTGCGGGGTACGGTACTGGAACCACTGGGAGCCTGCTTTGCAGCAGGTGGACCACTACTCTTATTCCCACCCACAGATGACTTATCCCCACTAGATTTTTGGGTCTTAGGAGAGGAAGGTTTTGGTTTACCCGACTGTGAATGCTTCTGGGACTCCTCAGCTTTCTGAGAGGCCCCCTTTTCTTTGTCCTTGTCCTTCCCACTGGAGTCCTTAGGGGACACCCGGTGGGAGACCCACTTGTCAGCCAACCTAGCCAGCTTAAAGGGGTCCAAAATGTTCTGGTCAGTGACATACTGACGCAGCTCTGGTGAACAGGCTTCAGAAAAATGCTCAAAAAACAAGAGGTGGGACAATTCAACAAAAGTCTTAACCTTGTACCCATCGATCCACCCCATCATGTTCATGTGCGCAGCACTCACCCAGTCAACCCAAGACACATTCTCTCTTTTCTTAAAATCCCTGAACCTTCTAAGGTATTGGGTAGGTGTCTTGCCAAACTTGGCAATCAAAGCAGACTTCATACACTCATACTGACCCCTTTCTTCCACACTCAGCTTCAGAATACAGTCATATCCAGTTTGAGGCACTCTGCTTAACAAACACTTAGCCCAATCTCTTTTGTCAACATCGTGAATCGCACAAGCCATTTCAAACGCTTCAATCCATTGGAGGATATCTGAACCCTCCACAAATACACCAACCAAATCTTTCATAAACTTGGTGGCTGGGGACCTGACACTCTCACTGGTTTTAGCTGAAGTCTCCACTCTAGCTTTCTCTAGCTGGATTCTCTGACATTCAGTGTCCTGGCTCTTGAGTTCAAGATCCCTATTCTTGAGCTCCACTTGTTGCGCCAACTCCTCTTTCTTAAGCTCAGCATCTATTTCCAACTTGCGGTATTCAAAGGCCAATTTCATCCTTAATAACTCAAGCTCCAAGGAATTGCTGAGGTTTGGAACAGAGGCAGCAGGAATGGCGGCATTCCCAGAAACAGATTCAGTAGAAACCCTAGGGGCAGAGTCCTCATTGGTTGCATTCCCCCCCTCATCAAGAGTTTCACCATCAGTCTGGTAGTCCACCAGGGCAGCTATCAGCTCGGCCCTAGACTTATCCACAAAGTCTAACTCCCTGGCTTCCCAAGCACTCTGGAGAGCCTCCAAGCTCATCCGAGTCAATTTGCCATTTGCAATAGACTCCATTGTTTGTAATGCAGTTATCTTGTACACAACTAAACCTTAATTAAATAAAGTGCAGATATTCTTTGTAAGTGGCACGGTTACACACTGATTCTTAAAACCATAAGCATCCCACCACTGCCACCAGCTGTAAAGACCGGTAGGGGGTGTCTGTACTTCTGCTCTCTATATGGTAGAGGAGAGGCACAGAAGACCCCAGCCAAGATTCTCTATTACGGTAGCAATGGACGAGCAATCAAGGCCTAGCTTCTCAGGAGGTGATGCAGGCTGGTTCTTAAGTACAGTGTAGTCCCCAAGCCCTCACAAAGGAATGTCCACACACTGTATTGGTTAGAACACAGTCTTTATATAATCAATATTCAAGGTTATGTACACTTATCATAATAACTCACTTTGTACTTAGGAAAATCAACAATGGCAAATATATACAGTTCTAAAGTGGTACCACCCTTTGTATTAGATCTCATGAAAAGTGCATCAACAATACTGTAATCATGTCACACAGATCAATAGAGTGAAACCAGCAATAGAGAGAAGAGAGAAAATAAGGTGGTTGAACAATAGGCAGAATACTGGCCCCTACCACTAGACACAGTTCTGTGTGGAGATCCCCCCACCTGGGCAACCTGTAAAATAAAGATATTGCACAAGCCCAGTCCATATATTGTTCTGCAAGTCTTATTCCCTCCTATAATGTTTTTACCCCCCCAATGTACCTGGTGGAGTCGAGTCCTTCGAAGAGGCGTCGACAGATCCTTCTTGAGCGACCCCCTTTCAAGCGGGAGTCACGGATCGTCGAGAGGCGTCGAGGAACTCGGCGTTCGGCGGCGGGGAATCGACGGCCCTTCTTGAATGCCTTCCCTTTCAAGCGGGAGACATGGGGCGTCGAACGTCCGTCGACAAACAGGGTAGAATGGCGTCGATGAGGCGGCAGCTTCGTCCGAGCGGTGCTCGTCGGCGTCGGAGCGTCGGCGTCCTGCAAGGCAGAGGCGTGCGGGGCACCTCGGTGACAATAGTTCTGGACCGCAAAGATTGTGGAGACGGAGGCCCAGCAAGGGCGTCGAGTCGTTCGAGTCTTTGTGGTCTTCGGGTGGCGGGAAACCCACTGGCAGGTTTCTCCTCGGCGCGTTGGTCGTCCTCGACTTTCTCCGGCGGGATAAAGCGGTCGACGGTGCGGACGAGGGAGTCCTTCGATTCAAATGTTCTTAGGCAAGGAGCGGACGGCTCCGGTCGTCGGCGGCACGGCGTCAAGTGGTTCCCACGGCTGGGCAACACAACTTCGACGGGCCTCCAGCGGTTTACACAAACCTGCGAACCCTGGTCGACGGCAATGGACTTCGACGGCGTCGATGTCCGGGTGCTTCACTTCGATCTCCTCGGCGGTCCCGTCTCGGGTCGACAGCCTTTCGAGGGTCTGTCTTCCAGGGCGCTTCGGCGAAGATGGAGCGGTGCTCAATGGTCCCTCGGAGCACGGGAAGAGGGCGCCTTGCCAGGTCCTCTCTCGGGTCAGTCCTCGACGAATTCGCCAACCTTCAGATCGGTCGAAGCAAATGCCACAGCAAGTCTTCTTCTTCCAGCTGGACGTCGAGGATCAGCAGTTCCAGTTACTCTTAGAGTGGAGACTCAGCTCCAGGATGCTTCCGAACGTTCCTGAACGTTCCTGAACCCCCTGAACAGTGGTGAGAGGTCCCCAGATATACTATTCTGTCTCTCATCCACACTGCTGGCCTACACTCAGCAGCCAATCATACAGAGCGGCATTCATGCAGTCAGTCAGCCAATCAGGCACACAGTGCATTCAGGCCACACTCCTCCCTTTCAGACACTCACAACAAGGAATGTGGATTGGGACGAGTACCCAGCCATTCAACACTACACACTGCATTCAGGCCAGTTTCGGGCAGGGCTGTCTCAGTCTTTGTCTCTCATGCCAGAAACCAGACAACCACAACAAGGAGTGTATATTGGTCACACACTCCATTCACCCAGGTCCCACCCACAGGAGGTACCCACAACATACAGTCACTGGGAAGGCTCCAGTCAGTCTAGCTGGGCCTTCACAACAACACCATATATGGAACTTCCACCCAACAGCCAGTCAGGGGGAAGGGACAGAGTCAGGGCTTCCCAGGACTTTGGGAAAAACAAGATAACAGGCAATAGAAAGCAAGAGGCCACAGGGGCCATCTTGTTTCCTATCAGGAATCAACTGATTCCAATGGCAGGGCCTGGGTATCCCAAAATGGAGGACACCCAGAGCACCTGTCAAATTCAGCATGGAGCTGCCACCAGCCCATACCCTGCTCTGTGGGCCACCCACAGGTGCCCAAAAACATACACTAGGGGCACAGGGTTGTACCCCTACCCAGGGGTGCCATAAGGGTATCCCATGGGTCTGTTCACCAAACCAAAAGAGAGAGCTGCACTGCCAGGAGGCCCACATGGACTCCTGGGCAGAAAACATGACAGAACACACGATAAAAAGCAATAAGGGACAAGGATTCAGAGGCTCTGTCCCTCTGATGCATTTCCAGCATCACATGGAATAATACTTTTATTCCAGCAGCACCAAGCTTGGCGAAACAACGGGCAGTTTCATATCGAAAGGGCAAAGCGATTACAAAGGGAAGAAGAAAATAATCAGACCAGGTGACTGGTAAGGACTCAAAAGTAGCTGTCAAGGAAACAACTGAAAAAACGAAATCCAAAGTTTAACCTTTGGCGTGTGTGGGTAAATGAATGCGTAATGGAGAAGATAGTCAGCTAAAGCATCCATCCACCTTTCGGCTTAGAGATCAGATGGATCATTAGGACATACATTAAAATCTCTGAACGCAATCACATTTGAATAGGTCAATGAAAGATCAGACACCAATTGCAGGAAGCTCTTAATGAAGGAAAGTGTAGGACAGGGAGGAGGGCGATACATCAAAAGACTATAGAATGAAAAATGTGGAGAAAACGGAACATGAATTAATAAAAGTTCACATAACAAACCCTGCAAAACATGAATAACCAAGCATTTTAAGGAGCTTAAGTTCACCAGTATCACACCACCTCCTAAAGCCTGGGCTGGGCGATCCAATCTCTTAATAGTATAATTAGGTTGAAGAAGTTGAGAAATGTCAGGGTCAGAAGAGGCAGAAAACCATGTCTCTGTGATGCATAACATATCAAGTTTTAGGTCATCAAGTAAAGTAAAAAAGTCATCACGATGAGCTCCAGCCGATCTGGCATTAATCAGGAGGCCATGAACCAGACTGGACTCTTGCGCTGTGCTAAACTTACTGGACAAAATATTGGGAGCAGTGCTTAGGCCTGAAGAAACAGCAGGCAAGCTGGCAGCCAATTGGCTCACGCTATAAAGGTGCGGCGGGTACCATCCTTTAAATCCATCTTGCCTGACCAATCCGACCTGAAATTATTCGGACTTTTTTGAAGGAGCCAGGGGCTGCAGGGGTCATCCGAGCTGCTGACGGGCACAGACAGTCTTAACTTTGGCAGGCTGTGCACGAGCCCACAGCACGGAAGCCAGCCCCGGCACAAAAGTGCCTCAGGGGATCACGTGGGCTGTGATGTGGCAGGCCCAAGACAAACACGGAAGAAAGACTTCAGTTTGGATTGTAACTAATGCAATAATGTAAAACAATTTAAGACAAGTGTATAAAACACTCAAGCTAACACAAATATTTCTTAATAGGACCAGTACCCCACAAGCACATTCCCAAAAAAAGGATTTGCGGTTTAAAAAAAAGAATCGATGAACAACATGCAGTCTAAACTTGCACACTGATAAAATGATCTAATGTGCAGTCAGTGGTAAAATGCAATACAATGTAAAATTGGTTATTTAGGATATCACCTGAAAAGCTCTAGTCAATGCTTTGTCAACAACAGTACACAGGAGCATTTTCCAACATTTTAATGAGCCTCTGGCAATAAGCTATCAATGACATTAGTAATGATCACTGTTAATCAGTTCTATGAGGCTGCAGCCACATACTGCCTATGCCAAATAAGGGGCATTGTAAATCAGTTCCTGGAGGCTGCCTCCACAATATGCCTATGCCAATCAAACTGGTCACTGTAAATCACGTGTGTGAGGCTGCAGCTATAATCTGTTTATGCCAGTTATTATAGTCACTGTAAATCACTTGCATGGGGCTGAGCCTAAACCTACACATTCACAATACTACTTCCCCAGGCCCACACCATACAAACCCATCATAGACAAACATGCGTGTACAGCAACACACAGCAATGTCAACTCAGGTGTGTAGACACTGCATCTGACACTCCAGTGCATGTGATTTTCTTTTAACAAAAAGGGAAAATATAACACATGTTGATGTTATGAGCATGCACGCACTGTGGGAGACAGTGGGCAAACTGTGCCATGGGCAGGAGTCCTGGGGTAACTGCTCCTTCCGACCCACCTCACTCTGCTTCTCCACAGATCCTCTATCATGTAGCACTTGCATAGAGTACGTTGAATCTAAAACTGCATGCACTCAGACCATGGAGATGATGATGATAGTGATATATAGTGATGTATGAAAGTTTTGGGATTGGCCCAGGTGTACAACCTACACATCTCTGCCAAAATAACACACTCGGCCTCTGCCCAAGTGCCTGTGATGACTATAGCTAATCGGATCGGAACACCTTGGGGAACACTGGTCTCTGCCAATATGTATACCACAGAAATGACTCCCTTAATCCATCTGTTCAAGAAAACAGAAGACTATTTCTTCCACTTCCCTGAAGCTCCAAAGGTAAAAAAGAGAATTTCTAAATTCCAAAAATAGTAGCGCACTGAAAGTACATAAGGACTGATCTCCTAATGTCAAGGCAATACCAGCTATCTTCCTCATCCAAGGACTAAGGGAAACATGTAAACAAAATGACAAGAGACTTCTGAAAATCTCATTCAACATTAGGATGAAAGAAGGGATCACATGTCAACACTAAAGAGCCATGAAGGATCTTTAGACAAGGGTCTCTACACAAAGGAGCCCAAACCCAACAGAATGACCTACATGCAGATATAATATCCACCAGAAAGACAGCATGCATAGTGGGAAACGTGATGTTTATAGACTGCCTAGGCTCAACCTGAAATGTTTTTAGGACCAACGAATGATCCAACTAACCTCTGAACCATAAAGAACATTGGAAACCATAATTTCCTTGAAAATATGACCAGAATGAAACTTTTTAAAATCAATTGAATCCTACAGACCCTGATGTGTAGGGAAAAAGGCATAAATCAGGTCTTGCAGCCACATGAACATGTCATCTGATCCCCAGGTATAAGGATCTATGAACCTGGACAGAACCTCTGCAAACGTATGTTTTATGAGGTTGTGAACCGGTACATGAATAGGTTTCGGAGTGTCCTGCACACCTTGGGAAACACATTTTTAAAAGAGGACTCTTTCAAAGTTAGGAACATTCTGCTCAGTTTGTCGCATTCATATTCTCCACCACAATGCTGTACACTGCAGACAGAGTCAGGAAGCAATGCTACCAATAATGCATTGCTAGAGCTGTCTCCAGTAATGGTTTGGATTATGCCCTTCCAGGACCATTCATATATGCTAGGGTCGGGGAGTCGTCTAATCAAATAATCACTGTTATTCTGAAGTTAAGAGGGGGAATCCTTGTAAGTAATGCCCTGAATCCCCCCTGCAAGTATTTATAATTCAATGATCTACTGTGTTCAGCTCTGCCCATCTGCCTCAAATTGTTCTTTCTACCGAGGTAGCTCCCCAATGAATGCCACTAGCATCATATGTGTTTATTACTGGAATGTGGGAGTTAAGAAAAAAATGTCCTTCTAGATTGGTTTGCTGCAACCAATACCATAGTTCCTTGATCAACAAATCTGAAAGAGACCATAATCTCAAAGTCCCTAAATCTGTGTCACAATGCTTGTGGAAGTTTGTAGAAAGCAGGAAACCTGGAGTGTAATCTTGCACAGGTAGAACACTGAGGTTCAGGAAGTTTCATTTGGATACACTTTAATGTCAGTAAGCGCCAATACTCAAATGAGGGTGCAGAGACCTTCAAGTATTTTCTCTTTGTCATTCAGGGCCAGCATAATCAGTTGACAGCATTCTTCGTTGTTCCATGGGTTTACTAAGGCTCTGCCGCACATTTTGGTACTATTACATTAGAGTGGGCTGCCTTTGTTCCCATACCTGGATGATTGACTTTACAGGTAACATTCCAATTACCTAGTGCACATTCACATGCCCCGAAGTTCTGCCAGTTGATTAAAATAAGGGTTACTAATAAACCTTAATATATTCAGACTCGATCTACCTGCGGACTGACATTCATAGGGGCGGGATGCTCCATACTGCAAGTAAACTCATGGGGAGCTGCCTTTAGAACAAACAGGAATTCTGTGAACGGATTATCCTGTTCCTGATTGGCATAGAGAAGATACCGGAAATGACCCAGTCTTTTGGGAATACAGAGATAATTGTATATCAAGTCCAAGGATGATAGGTAGTCCACTGTAGAGATTGGAGCAATTATGCCATGGAAGGTTACTGACTTCAAGTGTAATACTGCAACAAGATGATATACCTGCTTCAAGTCAAAGAGCATGTAATCCAAATAGGATTTGGGGACCAGAAAGATGATGGCATATACTCCTTGACCTCTTTGGTCCTCCTGGACCGGCATCAATACTCTTTTCAGTAGTAAGTACTTTATGCCCTACAACAAATCTTACTTTCTTCCTCGTTGGCGGGGCAAGGTGTAAATTGCATATCTGAAAAATGGGGGGACGGCGTCACATTTGATCATGTAGCCCAGGCTGATTAATCTCAGAAACCACTGTTCTTGTGTAGCTAAAACCAAATAATCTCTGAAGAAAGATAGAGAACCTTCTACTGGTATTTATGCTCTCTCTCTCTCTCTTTACTTGACAGTCAGGACATTTAATTGTTCACTGGTGAAGAGGCTCTAAATTTGCCAGGGAACTTGGCAGAAGCTGGCCTATGCATTTGTTGGGGCTGGTGAAAGATGTAATGCAGGATGTAGTCAGAGGATGGAATTCCACAAATCTAGATGTGGAGGGAGCAGTGTTTGCTTTTGTCACACTCCTACCTGAGGTCCTCTCAGGGAATGCTGTGAGGGTGTGCAGTCATAATGTCGACATCAATAATGTCGACAGTCAAAATGTCGACAAATTAATGTCGAAAAACAATAATGTCGACAAACAAAAATGTTGACATTTTTCTATATTTTTTCGAAATTTAATTTATTGTATGAATAAATAAATAAATATATATATATATATGATGTGTTGAGTATGAGGGGTGGTTGGGGGGGTGTGGGGGGGTGGCAGGGGGGTGTTGGGTGAGGGGGGGTTGGGGGGGGGACCCCCCATAGTAAATACTATTTTTATTTATTTAATTATTGACTAAATAAATAAATATATAATTGTTATGTGTTGAGTATGAGGGGTGAAAGGGTGGTTGGGGGGGTGTGGGGGGGTGGCAGGGGGTGTTGGGTGAGGGGGGGTTGGGGGGGGACCCCCCATAGTAAATGATCCTTTTTTAGGTTATTTATTTATTGAATAAATAAATAAATAAATAAATAATTGGTATGTGTTGAGTATGAGGGGTGAAAGGGTGGTTGGGGGGTGTGGGGGGGTGGCAGGGGGGTGTTGGGTGAGGTGTTGATAGTTTTAAGGGTTTATAGTCATAATGTCAAAAAAAAAATGTCGACATTTTTTTTTTGAAAAAATGCTTTTTACATTATAAGTATAGGATGTCGACATTATTATTTTCGACATTTTTTTTCGAAATTTTTGTCTGTCGACATTTTTTTTTCGACATTATGACTATAAACCGCTGTGAGCCCACCACTTCCTCCACCAGGTCGCCCAAAACTGGGTTGATAAACGCACCTGGGAGTCACAATGAAGGGAATGGGGAATGCTGGTTTAATGTTGCCCCTTTGCTGCTTCTCTCCCTAGGTGTTTGTGATGTGAAGACATCTGCAATGGAAAAGGAACCAATGAGATAAGTCCTCCTCTATTAACCCAACCTGTTTATCTGTTGTTCCTCCTCAAATCTAACTTGTACCTTATGTTGATTATATGTTGTATAGCTGCAGGGATTACAGTTGGTAAGCACCTCCAATCAGTTAACTTCACTGGTTGGACCAACAGTAGTCCTGCTACATTGGGCTTTCTGGGACTGGGGTCTTGAAGGTGATGTGGGTCAATGTCTCTTTGTCTTACTGCAGTGTTTTCCGAGCCTTCTTAATGTCACTTTTCTGTGGTATAGCCTGAGCCTTCTTGATGTCTTTGGGCCTCATTAGGACTCAGGCGGTAAGGGGTTTACGCCGGCGTAAACAGCGCCGACCCTTACCGCCTGATTCCGAGGTCCCTTAGCGCCATGGTGAGTTTAACGCCTGCTTTTTGCAGGCGTTAAAATCCATGGCGCTAAGGGACCATGGAGTTAATTACGCCACCGTAATTTACGGTGGCGTAATTAACGCCTTCCCCACTCCCATTATGCCCTATGGGGCAAAAATGGGAATGGGGAAGGGTAAAATGGGAAATGGGGATTTACCGCCCCGCCGACCTCGGAATGGGGCGGTAAATCCGCCATCCACCATGGCGGAGTTGGGACCTTAGCGGCATGGACCATGGTGCTAATAGCGCCATGGTCCTCCGCCAAGGTCGTAATGAGGCCCTTTGTGTTTTTCTGAGGTATTGGCTGAGATGTCTTTATGTTGCTTTCATTACTTGCAGGTACTGTGATGAGGAGATTGCGTGTGATAAATGCTGATAATGGTAAGGTAAGTCACTGCAAGTCTAGTTAGCGTGTGAAATTGAAATAAGCTTCTCAAAGATAAATGTTGCATCGCGTAGTTCAGTAGCTGCGACATGTCATGTTCATTGCTGAGCGCAAGACTGCGAGGAGCAGAAAAGAAGACAAAAGCGAAATGAACTCTGTGGCAGTGTCCTTTGATCCTAAGCATGCTGGACTGCAGCAAGTGGTAATGTGGGTGAGCGAAGAGAAAATGGTGCAGCCAGTTGAACTTATCTCCTTTTCTTCTTCAAAGGAGCTGAAGGTGGCAGGAACGCTGATCCTGAAGTCTGGATTGGAAAACAGAAGAAAACAACACACTTCAGGTGAAATTAAGGCATGTGTCTTGACGCGCAAGTACCGGATCTCTCATATACTGCGGGCTTCTTGGTGACAAAATAATGCCAAGCCTGGGTAAAATGCGGAAGAAAGGGCACCCGGTTAAGGCCCTGCTCTACCTAGGTAGGTAAACATTCATAAAACACAATTGAGCAAGGTTATGGAATCCCAATACACACTAGCTCCTGACTGTCAACAAAATCAAATGGTGACAATGACTGCTACTTTTTACAAAATGTAATACATGAGAAGCATATGTCATTGGTACATGGAAAATTATAGGACACTCGAGAAATTTACATATAACGTACACAACATGGTACTGAAAGTGTTCCTCCAAAACAAGTTCTTTGGATCACAATTCACAACAACAAACATTCTCTATGGTTCCTTGTTCAAGAAAAACATGAGAAACAAAAGTGCATTTGTAATACAGGGTGCAGGTTACTGAACTGGACGGTGCACCAGTGAGATATTAAAACGACAGTCAACACAACTGTGTTTCTGCCTAAAGGAGCTAAGCTGGTGTAGCTTGGTCGGCCTTCATCAGGACGGAAAAATTATAGAGATGAGGTATCCTATGGCCTTGTGATGTGCTGCAGCAAGGTGACAGAGTTAAGCAGCCTCTCGCCGTGAGTTACTGGAACAGTCCACTCCCTCGCGGACACACTGATTCGATTTACACTAACTGCACATGCAACAATCATATTCTGAGACGTTGTGCTGTTTTTTCATGTGATTCCTACACATCTATACCATCTTCCTCTGATTTACCTAGTCCACTGGCACCCAGCGGATTTGACCCTTGCTGGAATTTCTAACCTGCACATCTGATGATTTGGACATTCCAAAGTATATTTGTTTTTCTAAAGACATAACTAAAGGAAGGGCAGTTGTTGGAAGAGAGCTCTCAGCACACAAGGATAAACTTGTTCTGTATTTGACAGTATGTAAATATTACTTTGGCTGTTGTTGGATTTTTGAAGTACATTGGTCTTATAGCTGAGATTTCTAAAGCATATTGATTTTATACATTAGAGACCCTCATTTTATTTTGCCTGTCTTTTGTATTTATATGATATTTATTCAGAAAACCAACAGTATGCTTTTAACATTTAAGGGGGTAATTCATAGAAATCGGTGCACAAGTGGCGCACGAGGCTGGCGCACAGTGTGCACGTGTGGCACTCTACGCCAGCCGCATGCGCCAAAACTCATTTCAGCGCACAGCGTATTCATGGATTATAACATCCATAACCAGCCATGGCGCAGAGTGGCGCAGCGACCCTGCAGCAGTGCCAGTAAGGCCCCCAACCCCGCCCCGTGCGCCATGCACATGGCGCAAAGGCCAATGGACCAGGATACAACCCCCCCAACCATGAATTTGTGTGTAAAACTCCCCATGCACCCCTCGGAATACACGTACCCCTCTCGCACTAGCGAAAACACATGTAAAACTCCCTGCGCACCCCTCAGAATACACGTACCCCTCTCACGCTCGCGAAAACGTGTGTAAAACTCCCCGCACACCCCTCAGAATACACGTACCCCTCTTGCGCTCGCGAAAACGCTTGTAAACTCCCGGCGCACCCCTCAGAATACACATAACCCACTTGCGCTTGCAAAAACGCATGTAAATCTCCCTGCGTACCCCTCAGAATACACCTACCCCTCTCGCGCTAGCGAAAATGCATGTAAAACTCCCTGCGCACCCCTCAGAATACACGCATGCAGCCCATCCACCCTCCCCAAGCCCCACAGGCAGCCCACACCACACGGGGTACCTTTCCCACACGTTTCACCAGCGCGAGCGGGGACGTGTATTCTGAGGGGTGTGCGGGAAGTTCTACATGCAATTTGGCAGTGCGGGTCCTCCCGGGTGAGCCCCCTCCCCAGGACCTGCAGGCAGCCCACACCACAGGGGACTACCCTATACCCCTGACCATGCCCTGCAGGCAGCCCATCCAACCCGGGCATGCCCCGCAGACAGCCCACATAGTACCATGCACTTGTGAGCCCCAAAACATGTCCCAACCACCATTGACTGGCACCTGCCAGCAGGGCCCCACACATGTCCCCGTGCACCCCCACCCACCCAGCAGTGACGGGCACCTGCCAGCAGGCCCGACACATGTCCCCATGTACCCCCAGCCACCCAGCAGTGACAGGCACCTGCCAGCAGGCCCGACACATGTCCCCCTGCGCCCCCACCCACCCAGCCACCCAGCAGGGACGGGCACCTGCCAGCAGGCCCCGACTCATGTCCCACTGCACCCCCACCGACCCAGCCACCTAGCAGTGACGGGACCTGCCAGCAGGCCCCGACTCATGTCCCAACAAACAACCTGTCCCAACAAAACAGAGCCATGTCCCTAAAGCCAACCCTAATCCCCATTGCCCCCAACCCAAGCATGCAACCATCCGCAGAACCCACTGCCAAAATAGCCATGCCATGATAGTCTAAATGAACCACCATGCCCATGCAGGAATGCACAACGGAGCCACACAGTGGCAACACATGACTGAGGAAATGTTCAATGAGACATGCACAAACACAATGACAGAACACAACACCAATTTAGAAGTTATAAAAAATGTATTAAAAACATAATGAACTGAGTTGGAGGAATTGTAAACTGAAAATCAATGTGCTATGACAGATTTTGGAAAGAAAAATTTCAAATCCAATGAAGTAAAAAAAAAAATCATGTACAATAAAAAAGTGCTCCATTGACAATGTCCATAATAAAAACATAATCCAAATTAAAAAAAACATTGATCCATGGGAATATAGAAAAAGAAAGTATGTACACGTCTGAAACTATATACAATGGAAGTCCAAATGATCCGTGATCTACAAACAAAAGGAAACCTACCAAAAAGTCCTATGAATAAAAAACTATATACACGAAGTGGAGCAATGTCCATTAACTCCAAAATAAAAGAAAACCAAAGGAAACCTAAGACTAATGAACTATATACAATGGCGGCGGGCAAGTCCTACGGCTCACTCTGTGATGTTCCGGGCCAGGGCATCATCGCACTCCACGTCGATGTCCCGGAGGCGGGCCTCTTCCCTGTCCCTGAGGTCTTGCAGGGATGCAGTCATGGCCTATTCCAACTCCCTGCGAGTTTCCTCGATGCACTCAGCCTGCCTCAATGCCCTGTGCATGGAGTTCTCAGCCCTGACCATAGTGAGCCATGCCTCCTCCGCCCGACACCGCTCCGCATCTATCCGCTGGCCCAACTGCTGCTACATGGAAGACACTCCCATTCCAGGGTCTTCCTGCCCTCCGGCCGATGCCTGCCTCTCTGATGTTGATGGCCTGAGCCATGATTCTTCCCACATTGAGCCTGCCGCTGCCTCTGACACAACTGCCTCTGCCAGCACAATGGCATCCGGGCTGATGGAATCCACCGGTGCCGTCGTGCACGTGCCGTGCCCGATGATGCTGGCACATCCTCCATCTGCTGGGGTCCAGTTGCTTGGGTGTCCACCCCTGCTGGACCTCCGACTCCCGACTGTGGCAGGGGTGGGATCTCCACCGAGCTAGCTGCGTTGGTCGGGGCAGGTCCACAGGGGGCCCTAGTGGCATCTGGGCCGGAAGACGGCATGGAGAACGACTAGCGCATAGTCTGCACAGAGGAGGAGAGGGCCGCCAGAGTGCCCGACACATGTAGGAAACCCCTGACCATGGCCCCTCCCAACTGGGCCACGTTGGCACACAGCTCTTCGTGATGACTTGCATGGTCCCCCCAGGAAGCATGCACGTCATCACGAATGTCACACATGCGCAACACGACACCAATCAGGATGGTCTCCATACGTTCACGGGTCCCCTCATCTGCAGGTAGAGGATTGTCAGATGACGTGGACCTCCCCCCTACCTGCGGACGGGCCTGGGATGGGGCATCCCTGCTGGTGCATGGTGGTGCAGTCACAGTGTCAGGAACAGTGACATGCACAGGCCCCTCCACGGCGACCTGTGCTGCCTCCTGCCCCTGCCCCTGGACTGCACCACTTGCACCAGTGGTACCACCCCCACCAGGCCCCATGTGCGGCTCAGTAGCGGCCTCCTCCTCCTCCTCTGTGCACACTACCAACCAGGATGGCTCCACACTGTCTTCTGCCGTCGCAAGCCCCTGTGGGGCTCACCCGCCGCTTCTGCTGCAGCCGTAGTGGCAGACGCGGCACTAGTCCCCTCGCTCCTGGATGATGGCAATTCCTGGGCAGGTGACTGGGCCTTGCATCGCCGGCCGGTGGAGGCATCCCCGCCGCTTTGCTCCACAGCGCTGTCTCCCCCCTCTTCTTCACTCGCCACTGTGTAGAGGGAAACATAGAACACAAGCATCAGAGTACTGTACAATAATCCCCTAGACAGGAAGCAATAGCACATGAGTGGCACTGTCAAACGTCACTTCCATCATGTCCCTCCACAACACATGGGTCATTGCAGGCAACACACATGCAGAAACAGGCATGGCACATGCAATGAACATTTGCATCCATGTCCAAGGAACTGTTCAAACATACAATGGTGGGTTGAAAGTCACATGCATCATGGGTCATACTGATCACATGCACACACATCACCGTAGTTACATGCATCTGGCCTCGTACACCCCAGACACAGTGGATACAAGGATGACTAGGCTGCATCAGTGATTCAACACATCGTCACGGACATGTGTCATGCATCCATGGCGTTAACAAGTCACACACACGCTACTCAGACACACAGACATGTACACCATACATGTGGTCCACGCATGACTGGTCTCACATGCAGCACCATCATGTCCCTGCACACACACATCCATACATGGCTCATGTCACACATACAGGCAAGTAGCTAACTACCAGCACACTGCAACATGCCCTGTTTCACACAGCAATGCCTGGCCACTTACCGCTCAACTCCAGACGGGCCTGCATCCTGAGGATTTGGTGGTGAAGCACTGGGCGAATGCGCTCCAGGACCCTCATCTGCTGGTTGTTAAGCTGGCCCTGGCGCCCCACTGCATTCGCTGCGTCTAAGAGGTGCTGGGCCTTCTTGAGGGTCCTGGACTTGTAGTCCTCCCAGGGCTTCTGGACATGTTTGATGTTGCGGGGTGCCACCCCCTCCGCGTTCATGGCACCCATTATGTCCATCCAGATCCTCTTCTGTCCTTCCTTGTTGGAGGGTAAAGGTGTGAAGAGGGCATCATACTGCCCCAGGACTTGCTCCACCGGGATGCCAACTTCATTCGAAGTGAAGCTGGCAACCCTCTGCCTCTCAGCTGGGGGTTGCCACTGGTGCCAGATGGTGTTGGTGTCACGACCCACTTCCTGAAACCCCCCCGGCAGGCACATGGGCGAGGATGGGTCTCGGCTCGGGCCCCCGACAAGCTTAGGCATCCTTTGCCTAGGCCCTCTTGGGGCAAGTCCTGGCCCCAGGATCATACTTAATGAAGACTTGTGCTTGGGAACTACTTTATTTCAATGCCAGTCAACATGGAGGCATCCTCATAGCTTGGCTCCTTGGAACCAAGCTATGCGGTATAGTGTTTTGGGTGTGGTAGCCTAGGGACTATTTTACCTGGCCTACTTTCTTGATGCTATTTAAACCACACCCGACTTGGAGAACACGCTTTGCGTTACTTTGCAATCCTGCAACGTGACGCTCATCGTGTTCTGCAGCATCTGCGAACCTCGGAAGAACAGCACCTGAAAAACAAAAGGGACATCGTTATTAGCAGCAGCTTACCTGTGATTCCACCGCTACCTGCCCTCTGCTCCTGCACACAGCATCCAAGAAACAGCGAGCCTCCCGGACCGTTGGATCTACAAAAGGAGAGAAACAAGACATTAGACATTTACAATTGTGTCGGCAGCTTACCTCTCAAGTCACCCATCGACCAGCACCGCTTTGGGACTTCTTGCTCCGGGTGAGCACCGCAACCTATGGGAACAAAAGACAACAGGTTAGCAAAGGCAAGGCATCATAGCGCTGCGCAAAGCGCCTACTTACCACATCAAGGCGCTCTCAAAACACCATCACCTGCCGGTGAGTCCAAATTCAGCCAACTTTCCACAGCGAGCTTCCGTGCACCTAAGGAGAGAGAAAAGACATTATTGAATCCAAGAAAGGCTTACAGTGTAACAGTAATGAGACCTACCTGAATGACTCTAAAGGGCAGCATCAGTGAAGTTACTAGATCGCACTCGCCCACAAAGGACAACACGGC
This sequence comes from Ambystoma mexicanum, assembly GCF_040938575.1. Lineage (NCBI taxonomy): Eukaryota > Metazoa > Chordata > Amphibia > Caudata > Ambystomatidae > Ambystoma > Ambystoma mexicanum. The sequence goes on along the minus strand of NC_090928.1, from coordinate 933,962,351 downwards.
CCTGCCAAGAAGGCAGAACGGAGAGCATGCCAAAACCCATAACAAGGTGATGAAAGGTCCGGGGAGGGGCTGCGGGCATACGGGGTGTTGGGAGGCTCTTACCCCAGTTGCCCAGTCTTGAACATTGTCCACCTGTTTTCCAGGCAGAACTTCCCCGCTGATTATACCAGGGAGCAGCTGAGAAGGGCACCAGAGTCCCCGCAGCTGGGTGGCATCCCCGTGGATACCAGATGAGCATAACAGAACGTGAAGCCTGCCAAACCAATCCAGCTGGGCGCCATGGAAACATCAGAATTAGACCAATTGGCCCAATTGTTGGGAGAACCTCGTGCCGAGGTTCACTCTGCCAGACAGGAGACTAACGCGCTCCGGAGAGACTTATTGGTGACTAAAGAGCATACCGAAGATATCAGCAGGCAAGTCTTGCAATCACAAGCGGGTCAGACACCTCTACCTGGGAACAACCCACCGATGCAAAATCCTAGCATGTCATCCAATATCTCTACTCCGGTACAAGTTGTGTTACAAGGTACAGTTCCTTTGGCACCACCGGAGAGGTTTGCTGGTGATCCACGAAAATATGCAGCTTTCATGAATCAGTGTCGCCTTCATTTTCTTTGCAGGCCTTGAGCATTCCCAAATGACCAAGCCCGGGTAGCCTTTGTTTTATCATACCTAAGTGGCAGCGCTGCAGATTGGTCGGTACCATTGGTGTCTCATGATGACCCTTTATTACATAACTTTGGAGACTTTCAGAGGGAAATGGAAAAACTCTTTGCTCGCCATACCCGAGAATAAGCTGTGGACAGTGAACTCCTTTCCCTCTGACAGGGGAATCAGGATTTGTTAAAGTACATCGCTACTTTCAACCGATTGGTTGGTGAAGCTAGGTGGCCTGAAAACAAAAAAAAACACTTTGTTTCATCGGGGCTTACGAGGTGAATTAAAAGACGTTCTAGCTCAAGTGGTTAATCCTCCCAGAGATTGTTCTGAATTCTTAGGGCCTCATTACGACCCTGGCGGTAAGTGGAAAACGATGCTGGTAAAGGATTACTGACATCACTTACCGCTAGGTTCGATTACGATCCAAGTAAGTGCAATTAACGGCACCGTAGTTAACGGTGCCGCTAACAGCACCAAGGGCGCGGGCACGCGACCCCCCCAGGCCGGAAATAGCGGCATGGTGCAAATTGGGGAACATCACGAGTCAAGCGGACATGCTCTTAACCCCCTTGCGAAGGCCGTAAAGTACCTTACCGCCATGGTGCAAATACCGCCATCGCGGACCAACCGTAAATGGCCATGTGCAGTGTTCCCAGCTGCCACAGGTGCACACAATCAGCACAGGTGGAGGCAATACAGACTCACCAAGTACAAAAAGAGCACACCCCACCCCTTCCCACACCCAGTCACACTCCCCAATTATTCCAATAGGACTAGCAATGTTGGGGCTGGAGGACCTGATTGCAATGCAAGTGCTACAACAACAACAACAACAACAGGCAGCACAGAGGAGACGTAGGAGGAGAAGGAGGGCAAGGCAGGGCCAGCAAGCCCCACCAGCACAGCCAATGCCACCACGCAGGCAGCCCCCAATCCCACGTATCAGAGCCAGTCCATTCAACCTCACCGCTGAGCAGATCCACACATTGTACCGTTTGGACCGGGACACCATCACCACCATCGTGGACATGATACACAATGACATCATCAGCATGATTGAAACACCCACCGCCATCCCCCCTACTGAAGGTAGTGTCCGTGCTCCACTTCCTGGCCACAGGCACCTACCAGCACACAGTGGGGCACTTGCATGGAATTTCACAACCATTATTCTCACATACGCTGATCCAAGAGCTCGATGCCCTCCTCAAGCACACAGACAACCACATTTCCTTACCACGGTCTGCCCAGGAGATTGGAAACACCAAAGTGGGTTTCCATGCACTAGCCGGAATACCTGGTAGCATTGGTGCCATCGATTGCACCCATGTGGAATTGGTGGTCCCACATGCCATTGAGGTAGCGTACAGCAACCGTAAACTATTCCACTCAATCAACGTACAAATGGTATGTGACTCCAACAGGATCATCACACATTGTTGTGCCCGATTCCCCGGATCAACCCATGATTAAATGGTCCTGCGTAACTCCACAATACCACGCTACATGGAGCGACATGCAGGGCCAAGATCCTGGCTACTCGGTGAGTCTCATGTCATGGCCATGGAAATGTGAAGTTGGTAGGTGATTAACGTATCAATGCATACTTTACATGGCTGAAAGGGGGGGGAGAGATGCATACTTTATCTGGCTGAAAGGGGGGGGAGTGATGCATACCTTACCTGGCTGCGAGTACCAGAGGCAATGGAGCCAGCTCATACCCTAAAGCAGCCCAAACGTCAACTGACACCTGAACACATAATGCCCGATGTAAGCAGCCCTACCATGTGAATGAAGGTGTGTCCCAACCATGACTCAACCATCTGCAAGTGCACTGTACCGAATCGGAACACATCGACCTCAACGAAATGCACCTACATGCAATGACTTCAGCCAATACACGGCACCAAACACCATCAACTGAAAGGCCAGTCCCCCATAACTGCGCACAAAGGAGGCATATGACGGACAAAAACATCAATACACCACTACACAGACACCGAGGCCCCAGAAAATTGCCTAGCAACATTAGTAGTGCTCAGTGGGGTCATCATGAGGCTGACAGCAATGTTGCCATGATGAGAGCATTGATATCACTGGACACCTGCCAGGTCAACAAAACAAACGCCATGGACTAACACAGTGGATGGGCACTCACAAGGCACTGGACCCCCCTGCATATACTGGTTGATGGCATGAAAAACAGTCCATGAGAGGAATACACATATACCGGTCACATAGTGTGACTCCATTTGTGCATGTAAATGTGGTACAAAGTAAGAGATGAATGCATGCCATGGTGCCACGTCATGATTTGAGATTTGATGTCATGACTGACACATACATTGTTGCCCACATACAGGTGAGGCAGGCTATCCCCTGAAGAGGTGGCTCCTTACCCCAGTCCGGAACCCACAGACCCAGCACGAGGAGGACTTCAATCGTGCACATACACGAACCCGTGTGGTGATTGAGCAGACATTTGGCCTATTGAAGGCACGGTTTCGCTGCCTCAGCAGGTCTGGTGGGGCACTCCTGTACCGCCATGAGAAGGTGGCAAAGTTCGTCATGGCATGTGTCATGCTACACAATATGTGCATCAGACGGAATGTGCCCCTGACTCTGAACTGCAACCACCTGACGATGAGGATGAGGAGGGTGGGGATGGGGCAGCACCTCAGGGAGGCAGCGATGCACAGGAGAGACGTGACATGCGTCAGACTCTGATCAACCAATGTTTCTAGCACACACGGATGGGGGTGTCACATGGAGATATGCACAGTGTGCATATCCCATGTTTGGGATATGCACACTGTGGTCTGTTCACCAATAGGGCACACATAGGCAATGAGAAATGTCCACACATGTGATTTGTGCTCAAGCAAAAATTGTATTGTAAATGTGAATTCAATTAACACACCCACTCCCTCCTCCCCCTCAACTCCCTAACACACCCCCTCCTCCCTCAACCCCCAACACACCCACTCCTCCCTCTCCCCTCAACCCCTCAACACACCCACTCCCCCTTCCCCCCTCAACTCCCCGCAAATGTGCGTGGATGCCTGTGATGAAGTGCCTAATGTGGGATTGTTCCACTGGGCGGCCTCTATTGGCAGCCCCCTCTGCCGGCCCCCGGGGCACCCCTGCCTGTACTCTGCAGGTTCCTGGCCGACCTGCGGATGGGGCTGCTTGGGGCAGAACTGGCAGCGGAGGAGTTACTCGGCTGCTCACTAGGACGCATGTCCCTCATTGTCTGTACAAGCTCCGAGAGCACGTGCCGCACCGCGGCAAGTTCGGCACAGATATCCTTGGTGGAGGATTGTATGGCTGCCTTCACAGTCTCGGCACATTTTACCATTCCCACACTTGCACCTCCACATTCGGCCACATGCTGATTCAGGAGTGAGGACAGTTGGTGTTGACGTGTTAAGATTTGGTCCAGCGACTTTTGTTTTTTTTGGGCATTGGATAATGCCAGTGGCGTGTTCATTGGGCTGCTCCCCTCCTCCACACCTTCCACTGGGCATGGAGTGGCTGGCCAGGAGTCATCAGGTGATTGCCCCTGTGTGCCATCATCATGCAGGCCACATGGGGACAGGTAGGGGGAATGAAGGTGGGCAGTGGGTGGACATTCTACAACATAATCATCATTCCCCACATCACTATCCAAGCAAACTGCAATGGCAGCAGTCTCCCCAATTCTGCTGCTTCCTGCAGACACAGTCCCTTCAGTGGCCACCAGTTGTTGGATGTCTGTTGCTGGTGGTACCGTGCTGCTTGCCTTGGTGCTTATCGGTGCCCTGGCCTGTGTTGTGGCCGTCGATTTTGGCTGCTGTGGGGGCTTGTTTGGTCCAGCAGAGGTGGAGGGTTGGCGTGGTGTCACTTCAGGCCTGGCTTTCTTGGCAGGTGTGGTGCCAGTGTCTTCCTCGCCAAGGTCCGAATGGGAGCCTGTGGTGGAGGAAAAGGAGGGAAAGTGTTATTGATGGGTCTGCGGACAAGCATGCATTGTGATGACTGACATCATTTTGATAACTAGATGGTGCACATTGGAGGCAGTGACATACAGGTTGTCTCCCTTTTGGGTGGGAGAAGCATGCAGGAATGTGGGTGCCTACAGTGAGAGTGTGCATACTGCATGTGTACAGGGTGTAGGTCATTGATGCCTATAGGCAGTCTTCTGCTGATGTGTCGCGTTAACCCTATTAGGCAACATTGTGCTTCCCATGAAACTGGACTTCAGAGAGTTTTGCATGGCTTGATGTGAGGCACCTACCTGCGTCACCTGATGTGGGGACTCCTCTCTCCATTTCTCCGACCCCCTCGATGTTCTTGATGCCAATGGTTGTGGCACATATCTCCTCCCACGGCTGCAATTTTATCGGTGAGTCTGCTCCTCCACCAGTTGCCATGCCCAGGTTTCTGTTGGCAGACAGTATACTCCTTACACGGAGCGGAGGTCGGCCCACCTTTTCTGGCACTGTCTTGTGGTGCGGGGTGTTGTTCCAACTGCACTGACCCGCTGTGCGACTAGGTCCCACATGGCCTTCTTCCGTGCTATTGCCGGTCCGGTCATTTCTGTTGAGAATACAAACATCCGCGTTTTCCTGTAGGGTTTCCGCCAACATGGTGAGCTCTTCCTAGTGAAGCGCTCCTGCCGCAGCCGATCACAACTTTTTTTAACAACTTTCAGCATTCTGACGATGGGTGGATGTGGGTGAAGGTTTGTGGTGGGTCTCGGGGTCAGATGTTCAATGGTTGTGGAGAATGGCAATGGATTGTGTTTTTAAAGATGTCCGCTGTGCTCTTTCCCGTTCCGGTGCGATGGCGCAACTTCCGGACCCGCTTCTTTGCGGTCACCGCTAATAGCGGTCACTGCTATTTGCAGTGATTGCTAATATCGGTGGGTAGGGTGGCGGTAGTGCACTTTGCATGGCATACGATGCTGGTAGGTGCTGTTTTTGGGACGTTACCGGCATGGCGCAGATTACATTACCGGCATTGCGCAATGCTCGTGCCCGAGAGGTCGTAATGTACCGCTTTTAATGGTTTCTGGCCAGCACGGACACGTTAGTTGCGCAATGCCGGTAATGTCCATTAATTACCGCCTGGGTCGTAATGAGGCCCATAGACTTGGTTGTGCAACTGGACCACCGGTTGCAAGACCGAAAAGCAGACCGTTCTAAAATGGACCCTCGGCCAGTGTACGTTCGGCCTAGAGACAATATAACTCGAGTGCAAGAAAATACTGTGGAGCCCATGCAAATCGGAGGGGTATGACCCCCCACTAACAAAACAAGAGCGAGATAAAAGGAGACAACAACAACTATGTCTGTACTGCGGAAAGTCAGGGCATTTCCTGAAGGACTGCCCAGTGAAACCTCAGAGGAAGACCAATGGAGCCACGGAAAAAGATGAAGAGAAGGGGTGTCAGTCGGGAAACTGCCCAGCTCGGCAAACGTAGAGGTCAGTTTGTCGAGTGAGGGAAAAGAGCCACCGACCTCACACTTTGCAATTCCGGTGATCTTAATTAATAACCAACGGTCATCAAGAATGCATGCCATTGAAGCATACATCAACAGTGGAGCAGTTGGGAATTATATAGATCAGGACCTAGCTGCAGAGATGGGGCTTCCCCTGTGTTCCAAGCCGACTACAGACAAGGTAACCACGGTGGATGGGACAGAAATCGCTTCCGGACCCATAACCCAGCGCACAGCTGAGATACCCTTGTTGTGCCAGGACGGACATCGGGGACTTATTTCGTTCGATCTCATCAAGGCACCTCAATTCCGGCTCATACTAGGGATGCCATGGTTAGTTGCTCACAACCCTTTGATTGACTGGCGGGCAATAAAATTAACCTTTCCCAGCGACTGTTCTCCAGCCTGTTATTATCAAGAACAGAAACCTGCTTTCAGTATCTCTACGACTCCTGAAGTGGCACCTTTGGGAGTGACTAGTACCTTGCCGGAGGAATACCAAGATTTCCAGGATGTATTCCAGAAGGACCAAGCAAACACGCTGCTGCCGCACAGGCCCTATGAATGCCAGATCAACCTTTTTCCCAGTGCTCAGGTTCCTTGCGGCAGAATCTATGCTCTCACAGAACCTGAAAACCTTCATCTGAAAGCTTATTTAGACCAGTACCATGCAAATGGATTCATGCGCCCATCCAAGTCCCCTGCAGCTAGTCCTTTGTTCTTCGTACCGAAAAAAGAAGGGGACCTAAGAACCTGTATTGATTACTGAGTATTGAACCAGATCACTGTAAAGAACCGTTACCCCTTGCCGCTCATCCCAGAAATGCTGGACCAGGTCAAAGATGCCGAAATTTACACCAAACTGGACCTTCGAGGAGCATACCACCTGGTGCGGGTCAGAAGCAGAGATGAATGGAAAACTGCTTTTCGCACCAAATATGGTTTGTTCGAATATCAAGTCATGCCCTTTGGGTTATGCAACGCTCCTGCAGCATTTCAGTATTTTATGAATGACGCTTTGAGAGAGTTAATTGATGTCTGCGCCCTTAAAATCTTAGTGTACTCAACTTCAAAACAGGATCACATCAAGCACGTCCGTTCAGTCCTCTCCAAGCTCCAGGAACATCGTTTATATGCAAAGCTGGAGAAGTGCTTTTTTCACGTCACAGAAGTTGAGTTTCTGGGTTTTATTCTTACTCCAGGAGGCATCAGAATGGACCTGCATAAAGTGGACGCCGTTTTGAAATGGCCATTACCAACGTCAGTAAAAGGGGTACAGAGCATGTTGGGCTTTGCGAACTTCTATCGCCGGTTCATACCAGACTTCTCACAGGTCGTATGCCCGATCACCATATTGCTAAGAAAAAATAACAAGAAATGTGCCTGGACCGAAGAAGCACAGAAGGCTTTTCAGGAACTCAAGAAAAGGTTCACCTCCGCGCCAATCCTGCGACATCCTCGCCCCGATCTTCCTCATATCATGGAAACAGACGCTTCCAGCATAGCGATGGGAGCTGTCCTCTCGCAAAGAGATCCAGTAACAGGCCAGCTACATCCAGTGGCCTTTTGGTGGAAGAAATGTTCTCCCCCGGAGATGAATTATGCCATCACGGACAAAGAACTCTTGGCAATCAAATCCACCTTTAAGGCCTGGCAGCACTACCTTCTGGGGGCCAGACACACCATTACAGTTATCACAGACCACCGAAACCTGCAATACCTTAAGACAGCTAAAGCCCAGTCTTCACGCCAATTGCGGTGGGACCTTTTCTTCGCTGAATACGACTATGTCATCACCTTTCGACCAGGGGTAAAGAATGGAAAAGCTGACGCACTCTCTCGTACAGGCACTGATGACTTGGTATATACGCCCCCAGATCCAGTCTCCATCATGCCGGAAGACAAGCTCTTGGGCCTCACTACGCCCTTAACCCAAGTTGAACTGAGAGATAAGATTCAACGAACCATGAACTCAGATGCCTTCTTCGCATGGCAAGTGCAAGGAGAACAATATTCCCTTAAAGATCACTTACCCTTTTTTAAGGATCGGTTGTATGTACCCACCAAAGACTTACAACAACAAATTGTTGCTAGTTATCATGATTCCCTGATCGAAGGGCACCCAGGAATCACCAAGATTCTAGCCAAGGTAAAACAGAACTTCTGGTGGCCTGCCTGGCGTAAGGATGTCATCCAATATGTTCAGTCCTGCGGAGTCTGTGCGCAAAACAAGTCACAAAAACAAAAACCATCCGGTCTTCTGCAACCTTTGGACAGTCATCCCACTCCCTGGCCCACTCTTTCCCTCGACTTCATCACTGACCTACCTCCCAGTCAAGGGTTTAACACCATCCTGGTAGTCGTGGACTTGTTCCCAAAGATGGCACACTTTTTTCCACTCAAAGGCCTCCCTGATGCACCCACTGTAGCCAAAGTGTTCCTGGATGGTTTTGTAAAACTACATGGCTTCGCATCAGTCCTGATCTCCGATCGAGGTAGCCAGTTCATCTCCAACTTCTGGAAGAAATGTTGTGAAATGGCACAAATTGACATCAGGCTATCCACTAGCCATCACCCCCAAACGGACGGTCAGACCGAGAGGACCAACCAGACCCTCGAACAATACCTATGGTGCATGTTACACCATGAACTAAGTGACAGGAAAGATTTGTTATGCATAGCCGAGTACGCATATAACAACTCCTTGCACTCCAGTACCGGAAAAACACCCTTTTATACCCTTTATGGTAGACACCCACGTACCTCAGAACTAGATGTCCCAACAAACCTGGAAATGCCAGCAGTAAAAACTCTTCACACCAACATCACTCAGGCTTTCAAAAAGGCCAAAGAACATCTTATTTTCGCCAGAGAAAAACAAAAGCAATTCGCCGACAAACACCGGAAAAAGACCCCATACTATCAGGTAGGAGACAAGGTTTGGCTGGCTGCCAAGTTTGTACCCATCAAGGGAACCCAGACTTTTCAACCCAGGTACTTAGGACCTTACACCATCCAGGCAATTATCAATCCAGCGGCCGTCAAACTAGACTTACCACCTAACCTACAGATTCACCCAGTATTTCATATGTCCCGATTAAAACCGATGCAGCCCGGTACACGGATTGAGACACCACCAAAACATATACTTATTGACGGAGAACCAGAATTCGAAGGAAGAAGCATCTTGGATTCCAAGTATTCGAGGGGAAGGTTATACTACCTAGTCGATTGGAAAGGATTTGGACCCCAAGACAGACCCTGGGAACCCTGTGAAAACATTCATGCACCATGTCTGATCAGAACATATCATCGCAACTTTCCAACTAAACCAGGGCCGGACAGAAGGAACACCTTGAGAGGGGCCTTGGGGGGGAGTGCTGTCACGACCCACTTCCTGAAACCCCCCTGGCAGGTCCATGGGCCAGGAGGGGTCTCGGCTCAGGCCCCCAACAAGCTTAGGCATCCTTTGCCTAGGCCCTCTTGGGGCCAGACCTGGCGCATTTGGCGCCAGGCTCATACTTAATGAAGACTTGTGCTTGGGAACTACTTTATTTCAATGCCAGTCAACATGGAGGCATCCACATAGCTTGGCTCCTTGGAACCAAGCTATGCGGTATAGTGTTTTGGGTGTGGTAGCCTAGGGACTATTTTACCTGGACTACTTTCTTGATGCTATTTAAACCAAACCCAACTTGGAGAACACACTTCATGTTACTTTGCAATCCTGCAACATGACGCTCATCGTGTTCTGCAGCATCTGCGAACCTCGGAAGAACAGCACCTGAAAAACAAAAGGTACATTGTTATTAGCAGCAGCTTACCTGTGATTCCACCGCTAGCTGCCCTCTGCTCCTACAAACAGCATCCAAGGAACAGCGAGCCTCCCGGACCGTCGGATCTGCAAAAGGAGAGAAACAAGACATTAGACATTTACAATTGTGCCGGCAGCTTACCTCTCAAGTCGCCCATCGACCAGCACTGCCTTGGGACTTCTTGCTCCGGGTGATCACCGCAACCTACGGGAACAAAAGACAACCGGTTAGCAAAGGCAAGGCATCATAGCGCTGCGCATAGTGCCTACTTACCGCATCAAAGCACTCTCGAAACACCATCACCTGCCGGTGTGTCCAAATTCAGCCAACATTCCACAGCGAGCTTCTGCGCACCTAAGACGAGAGAAAAGATATTATTGAATCCAAGAAAGGCTTACAGTATAACAGTAATAAGACCTACCAGAGAGACTCTAAAGGGCAGCATCAGTGAAGTAACTAGATCGCACTCGCCCACAAAGGACAACGTGCCCCTGCCAAGAAGGCAGGACGGAGAGCACGCCAAAACCCATAACTAGGTGAGGAAAGGCCCTGGGAGGGGCTGCGGGCATACGGGGTGTTGGGAGGCTCTTACCCCATTAGCCCTGTCTTGAACATTGCCCCCCTGTGTTCCAGGTAGAACTTCCCCACTGATTATACCAGGGAGCGGCTGAGAAGGGCACCAGAGTCCCCGCAGCTGGGTGGCATCCCCGTGGATACCAGGTGAGCGTAACAGTTGGGTCGGACATGGCAACCCCTGAGGCAGGTGTGGGTGGGAAACTGGGTCCTGGGGCTAGGCTGTGGAGCGATGGAATACCAGTCAGGAGTCTTCTGTTCCAGCAGGGGTGGTCACAGCAACTAGACCCCTGGAGATGGCAGCAGGCAGGCTTGGCAGCAGCAGATGGCTCGTGGGAGGCTGCTCGGGAGTCTGGGGGGCAGTAATTCGGCCTTCTAAGCAGGAGCGTGATCTTCCGTGTGTTGTCGCGTGGCCAGTTTGATCCGGAGTGAATAGGCACGTGAAAAACTGCATGTCAGCATGTAATTCGAGGAAAGGCCCTTAGCGCATAAGCGCGTCTGTGACGTGATACGTGCCAGCGTTCCCCGGGCACGGGTTGAAGATCCCACGCGGGTTTCCATCGCTCTGTACGTGCTTTTCGTGGGAAGCGGTGCGTGTGTTTTCCAGGCGTTGGGGTTCACATGCGATTACTTCACAGCCGGTGGGTGTTGGCTACACGTTCTTCTTCTACATGCAAGGCAGACGGTGAGTCGCACATGCTATTTTTCCCACTGCGGGTGTCCATGTTTGTCACTTACCCCTTTTAACGGGCATACTAGCCTGCGTGTTGATCGCGTACGTACTTTTTGTGTTCCTGGCCGCCACAGCGTACTGCGTGTGTTTTTTACATGCACGTGGGCAACAGGGGTTGTTTATCTCTTTTTCTTGCTTTTCTGGGATGCATATGCGTTGCGTGACACGTCATTTCTCCTAGGGGGCTACAGAATGGGACATTCATCATAGCTGTATATACGTGTTTTTTGTTTGCGCACATTTTTGTAATGTGCAGGGATGCTACCGCCTGCCTTTGTGAGGCGGACGTGTTCAGGTCTGTGCGTGTCTTCGGCCGTGCGTGGGTTTCCCCTTTTTCGGTTCCATGAATATGTGTGGTTTGCGTGTGTGTGGGCGTTCCGTGTGCTTCACAGCAATACATCCCCAGTTTGTCCTTATTTTCATGCATTGTTCCCCATTCTGCAGCACGTTACGTCCTGCGTTCCGCCCTCTTTTTGGTGTGTGCACTAACGTTGTGTGCTTTCGCTGTGTGCCTTGCACACAGCTTTCTGGATGTTGCAATGACGTGTGCGCCCATGTGCGCCACGCACGGATTTGGCGCAGTTCCCGGGGGAAACACGTGCAGAGCCTTCCATGAATCGCAAGCGTGCGCTTGCTTTTTCACGCTTGCGCCAAGATTTTCAGCGCACATTTGTTCCATGAATCAGCCCCTCAATGTGTTTTTTAGGACTCACTATTAGAAATCATGATTATATTTAATTTCGAATATTCTGAAAAGCTTTCTCATGGATTGATTGTATGTTTTTCTTTTTTTTTGTCTTGACTCCATTTTTATTTTAAAGATTGCTTGGTTGAATTGTATTGGAATGGTTGAACCATGTTTATATTTTTTTTAAAGGAGTTCAATGTCTCTGTCTTTCTGCAGTGTTTTCGAGTCTTCGTAATGTCTCTTTCTGCGGTATAGGCTGAGACTTTTTAAAGTTTTTTTTGTTTTTCTACTGTATTGGCTGAGTTTTCTTAATGTCTCTTTCATTACTTGCAGGTACTGTGACGAGGAGATTGCCTGGGATAAATGCTGACAACGATAAGGTAAGTCACTGTTAGTCTAATTAGCGTGTGAAATAGAAATGACCTTCTCAAAGATAAATGTTGTGTCGGGTAGTTTAGTACCTGGGAAATGTCATGTTCATTGCTGAGCCTGCTGCTGGGAGGAGCGGAAAAGTGGACAAGTGAGAAACAAACTTTGCAGCAGTGTCCTTTGATCCTAAGCGCGCTGTACTGCAGCGAGTGGTAATGCGAGTAAGTGTAAATAAAATGGTGCAGCCAGTTTCCCTTATCTCCTTTTCTTCTTTACTGGTGATGAAATTGGCAGGAACGCAGATGTCGAAGTCTGAATCGGAAAACAGAAGAAAAAAACACACGCCGGGCAAAAACAAAGGCACGGATCCTGACACAGTAAGTGCCGGAGCTCTCATATACTGCTGGCTTCTTGGTGACAAAAAATCACCTGCACGGATAAAAGGCTGGGCATGGTTTTTTATAACCTTTGGAGACCCAAAGGACTCCCAATAGCTAGCCGAGCATGTTCAGAGTTGTGATTCAGTTTCTTCTGCATACCTCCTTGCTCCTCTTCTGCGTCCCAGCCTCCAGTCCGGTATCAATATTGTCCAAAAGTGTGAAGGAAAGCTGAGTCTTTTCCCTGATGTGTGCATATGGCTTTCTGCCTGTAGTAAACTCAAGGGGAGAGCCCTGACAGCTCTTGCCCTTAGTACTCCAGGATGATAATACCTAATGCATGTTTCTTCAAATTCTTCCCAACACTACTTCACCCCTGAAGGTAAATATGATGCTTATTTTGGTAGGAAGACTCGTTTGTTTGTCACTTACATTTCCGCAACGCACCCACTCACTCAATCAAATGCCAAATCCTAAATGTATTCAACATGTGTTTACTGGGAGTGCAGGACTGTATGGTAATCATAGCCCTTCTCAGTAGCTCCACACAGGTTTTGAAAATGCAACTGTAAAGGATTGGCTTTGTAGATGGTGGTCATGCTCAGCATGAGAGATGAGAGCCTGAATAATAGTTTTTAAGCTAGATTTTACCATCCTGTCAACACTGTGACTTAAAAAGATACCTATTAAGAGACAGATGGTTTGCCTATATGCCTGCACAAGAGTGAATCCACTTCCATTCCATCAACGGACGGATCTTAGATATACAATTTGGAACAGAAATCTTGTCTGGATCACCCAATTTATGCTACATTTTCTTTTTCACAAATACTATCAGGTGGGAACCCAAATCTGGTATTATAGAACAGGACGATGGAGGCTCTGTTAAGGCACTTGGCAAATGCATAGTTTGTTAGTTCCCATGAGTCAGAACCTTTGCATGTGTTTCCCTGTCACAATTCTAGCCATTTCCCCGACTAACTCATGAGGCATGTCCGATGAATCAGTGTGTCTAGATGTGCACTTGCTCCTGGAAGATGTACCTTCTGTGCCCCCAGAAAAATAAATGAATCAATTATTTCAATTATCTAACAAGGAAGGAGAACTGGGGGTTGAATGTGAATGTTCTCTATCTCCTTCTGGTGCTGCTAGGAACAGAGGGTGTGGAAGAGCCACTGATAAGGCACCGGATTTATGCAATTTTCATCTTGCTTTACCATTTTCTATTTTGCAACAATATGCCAGACATACCCCAGAGCTACATACTGAACTTATACATGCAGGTGTCAGACACTATCAACATTGGGAGCATGCTGTGATGAAATGACATTTGCAGGTCATCCAATCATGCAACCACCGTCAGTCAATGTGGGATTCAGGACCGTGAGCTGGAGTGATCAGGAGAAAAGTGAGCAAGAGACAGTGCTGTTAACTGTTAATTGAGCAGGGCCGCATGCTCTCAGTCCAGACTAAGACAGACCTGTAAGCACACTGCCAATAACTTACAGTGGGCTATAACCCAGGTCCTTGCAAAGGTATGTGAAGGACCTCAGATAGAGCAGAGCTGAATGAAAGCCTGCTGTCTATAACACAGACATTGGTGAGAGCACCGTCCAATTGTCTGTGGGCTCAAGCCAAGCCTAAGAAGGTGACATTTGGACTTACAGGGATTCATGCAACCCACATGTATTCAGGTGCTCAGCTGTGTTTTTAGGCATGTATGCCATATATCTGTTTTAGTTCACACCATCACAATATGCACATATCTGCCTCTCTGTGGTTGTGTCTAAGACCATCAGTGGCTATCTCGGCTCTAAATAACTCTTTCTGTATTTTTACCATCCCGTTCCGGGCCCTAACAATTTCACTGATGCACGACAATCAGGGATGCATCACTTTCCTGTGTTCCTAGAGAAGGCCTACACATGAAAGGAGAAATGATTCATCCTCAACCTGGAGCCCTTCTCCTATGTATTCCTATTGACAAATTTGAAAACCACACAATCTGCAATTCTGCATTTAAAGATAATTAAAGAGATACCGGTACAGCATGACCCCACACTCCTGTCAATAGATGAAGAGTTTCTGTCCTGGAGTCGGGACTGCCTCTCAAAACTGACTGTGATGAGGAAAACCATTGTGGGGGTAATGTCTGTTACTCATTTCTGTTCCTTCTTTCGTTGCTACTCCTATATTGCTACTCCTATATGGCAGTGGGTGCAGTGCCTCCAATTTATCTGTGGCTCTAAGAGTGCATACAGTAAGGATTTGATGCTAGATCCCAGATTAAAAGCCTGCTGGGAACTAGGATGTTTGATTGTAGTTTTATAACCCTGGATATCACTGATGAGAAGGTGAGTGAGGTGAAATTGGTAAAGTTAATTCCCATAAAGTCTGTTTTATGTTTCAAAGGAAGTGAGGGAGAAAAGGTAGATGGCATCAAAAGTTTGCAGTACATGGTAGGGATAGATGTAAGAATGGGCAAAGGGCTGATGTGGCTTCCTTCCTGATTTGCCAAGATAAACATACTGTCTGAACCAGTGAAGGGAAGATAGGGACTCATGTCTATCAGAAAGGTTGAGTAGGGAAGTTTCCACTCCAATGTCTTTGATTCTCACACAAAAAGTGAACATAATGAAGAGAAAAGATGAATATATTTGTGAAAGATTTCCATTTGAAAAAGGTGGAAATACAGGTAGGCTAATGTTTTGTAGTTGTGGGACTCTGACAGAACTTTCACAATTAAATGGGTAGTTCAGTTTGACATTTTATTGGCCCAATCGATCGGGTATATATTTTAGAGCATAAATCAATCGTTCTTAAAAAAATTCCAATGCAACTTACCTGAGTTTTTCTCACTATAACATGTGCGAAAACGACAGTCCTGGTACTGCCATCTTGTGCTAATCATATCTGCTGATCCATCGCACTAAGTTCAAGTGCCCGCGCGGCACTAATTCAGATCACCTGCCCCTCAAGCTGACATCACTAGACGATCGCAGTGAGCTCCACCTATTTTAATGATGTTAGTGGGCAGTGTAGCCAAGCGTACTCTGTCATCACCAACGTCATAACGTTATCTAATGCAGAACCAGGAACATAAACACACACATCCACACCAGACACAAAACATTTGTTTCTTCTCACAAAAATGATAACACAGTTAATTTTGAAGAAAACAGCAATAGTCGGGAGCATAAAAAATACTTTTAATTTTCACATAAATCTGAAAAGAGGTAATTTAGTCCACAAAAACATGGGTAACTTTTCAATAGAGGTTATAGCTAGCGAACATTACATAGTTCTCATTTTGGTTTAACTGTGAACGGTAATCTGCTAAAGCAGATTGTGTTAATTGATTGATTAATCCCAATCTTTGCATTCTTCACAGAAAGTTATCTTCCATCTCCAATTTCTGATCGACGAAAATGGTGTTCCATTACAGAGAATAAATTAGTGGTTTAAATTTCAAATGCAATATTTTACATCTGCATGTTTATCGATCCTCTTGGCTGCCAGTTGGCTCCTTATCACGGCAACCACATAAGGACAGATTGGTGTCTGGTGATAGTCCCAGATAATTGTTATCACAGATGTGTTGTTAATGATTATTGTCCAATTACGGTTGAAGAAGCTGTCAACCGGTAAACTGTACCCATGACAAGCACACACCGCTATAATATAACTATGGAGAACGAGAATGCAAAAATATATTTCTGTACCTAATTTATAATTGTATATACACAGTACATATTTATGTTAACTATCAATTAACAGGTACGGTATCCATTATATATGTCAAATTGAACATTCATCCATCACAACCTCAATCATGTATCATATAGCACACTTGCCATCCTCACTTGCATAAATATTATTTACAATGTTGCTTATATTGTGTCTTGTGTTTTCATTCTCCCCATGTGACGGATGGCCAATCGCTTTGAAAGATGAACTCAGTAATAGAAATGTAACTTTCCTACATAAGCTTTCAATACAGTGAATTGTATCACTTCTATGTGGATATTTGACACATTGTGGCCTTCAAATTGTTAGTGCGCTGGATTCAAGGACAAATAACAATGCAACCCTTCATCCAGCAGTCACAGCGTATCAGAGAGGGTTTTGTTTTGGGAACACATGCCACAAGAAAGAACAATATTAATGGCAAGCTGTGCAGTGAAAAACAATGAAATATTTCAAATATCCCACATATGGAAATATTTACTTCCATTTGAATGGTATCAATGTGCCTGGACCCATAAAATTTATGTATTCTTTCAAAGATAAACATAGGCAAGGTGCAGACAGCCTTGGATTGTCTTATACTTCAATAGGGCAATGCCTGAAAAAAAGGCTAATGAATAGTGGGGGGCAGTTTTTTTGGCCTAGGTGGGTCACTTCTTTTCTGAAATGAACAGAATTTGAATACAAAAGCGGTGGCTTAATGGATAGAGATAGCACGGATGGACCGGGGGCGGAAAGGGGCAATTTCACAGGAAGATGGGTGGACTGTTGAAGCCAGGACAACACGTGCAATGAGCAACCATAAAAACAAAAACACGTTTACATCACTACAATTCCAGCATGCCTCAAATGAGTGCAGTTTTGAAAGGATTACTGGCTTCTGTGTATATCTATTCCAGTAATCATGTTTATTTCTGCATTGATGCATGCACGCCTGGTTGTCCTCCACATGTGGGCCTCCACAGTAAAATGTAAATGTGCAAAGGCCACAGGCGCATATTCATAGTGCACATTGGCAAGGCATATTCCTTTGCTCGTTATTTCAATGTTGGCTAACACTGTGACACCTATACTTTTGGCCCATTGCTATCTCTAGCCACTTATCATGATTCCTACTTTCCAGCAAGGTTATACTTCATTTATTTTATTTATGTACTGGTTATTTGTAAAGCGCCTATACAGAAAATGTTGTTTCAAGGCGCCACAAGAAAGAAAACAGGACGGAGCAGTGAAGAAAAAAACAATAATGATCCTACTAGGACTTGTGTCATTCAGATACTGCATGAGCAGTAACAAGATGTACAGGGGAAAGGGAGTGGAGGGGGGGGGTGTAGGCCAGGCAGAAGGGCAAATGCTAGGGTGAGAGGGAGTTGTGGGGCAAGAGGATGTATACAAGTGCAGATGGGGGAGGAGGAGGGGAACAAGAGGGTCAATGGGGCTAGGCAAGTGCTAAAGGGAGGCCAGGTGGGCAAGTGCCAGGGGACGCAGGGAGTGAGGACCACATGTGAAGAAGCGAGGACAGGGGAGGAAAAGGCATGGTAAGGATGCACACCCCGACAGGCTTGTTTGGGGAAAGGGGCACTGAAGGGCAAGTGCAGGTTCTGGGGGGCAGAAAGAGAGGGTGCTGGGGTATACCGGGTGAGGAGGGGACCAGGCAGCAAGTCACTGCAGCAGAGGGGGGAATTAGCATGGGGGGGCATGAAGAAGAGAAAGGTTGGATCTTGAGAATCTTCCGGAACTTAAGGAGATCAGGCATATGTCTGAGAGGGTCATGGAGGCCATTACAGAGGGATGCTCCTCCCAAGGAAAGAGATCTATCCAACTTTCTCTGCTTGGAATAGCATCTGATCAGCAAAGAATTGCAGCTAGATGCCTGAAGGCCTCTAAGAGGGAGGCATTTAGGGAAAGAGTCGGTGTAGTGGGGTCCCTGGTCACAGCAAGCCTTGTGGATGATGCAGAGGGTCTTGAACTTTATCCTTGCAGTCACGGGAGCCAGTGGGGATATTTTTGGCTTGAAAGTTGTGGTCCCTGGGCTTGAGGCACAGGATAAGTCTTGCAGTACTATTCTAGATTAGTTGAAGGGAATCGAAAAGAGGATTTAGGCATATTGAGGAAGAGGCTGTTGCGGTAGTCCAGTTTGGAACGGACCAGTGCTCTTGGGACATTGAATTTCTGTATGTCTGCTACTCCAATGTTCTGCTTAGATTCTTCAACTATTGTGAGCTCATTCCAAACAGGGCTCAAAAATTAGGATTGAATAAGCAGCAATTAAAACCAGTGCCTGGGTATCTAGCAGTAACCGGTCACCAGGAGCTACGACTAGAAAAAAGTAGCTAATTTATAGCATTACATTAGTTGGCCCAGGAAGCCAAAAGTAGCTCCTGGTACCTGTTGGTTTTAAGCTTACCAGTCCCTTCTACATTTGATTTGATTTGAGTCACATACTTGAAATAATCAGGGAGTCATTCCGAGTTGGGCAGTAAGGGTTTACGGGCACCAGTAAGGATGCCGGTGCCGGAAAACCCTTACCACCCTATCCCATGGTCCCTTACCGGGTCCCAGCAGGAACGGCTGGTCTGACCAGTCGTTCTTGGTGGGACCCGTTAAGGGACCTTGGAGCTAATAACGGGCCCGCAATTTTCAGGCCCGTTATTAGCACCTTCCCCATTACCATTGAACCCTATGGGGGCTCAAATGGGAATGGGGAATGGTTTACTGAATGGGGACTTCCCGCGTCCTCCAAGGTCGGAATGACCCGGTAGTTCTCCATTCAGCCAGACCTGACTCAGACCCGTAATAACCCCCTCAGACTGGCATTTATAGTTGTAACATATATCAATTATATTGATGGTAATAAATACAAAAATAGTACAATGAAAACAGATTCCAAACACTGCAAAAGCTTGAAACTGGCTTTGTTAAATATTTTGAAGAGAGCCACATATCATTTAAATCTCAAAGTTAACCTTTCAACAAGTTCAGGTTTGGGAGGGCAAACCTCTTTTGCAATGTTCCGTGGCATAGACTGGGGCTCTGGAAACACAATCTGGATCAATTCCATGTGTTTGCATGTCCAGCACATTCAATGTCAGATCTTTCACAAATTCAAAATCCATCTGCTGGAAGATTGGCTTTGCCACCCACTGTTTGCTTCTTCTGGTAAACTCCTTGTTGTAACGAGGCATCCCGAAAATACCTGCAGTTACAAATGTGAATGCACATTCCAGCCTACAACAGTTTGGGAGATACTTCCAAGTGAAATAAACGTCATTGTTCAGACAATAAATCTAAAGATGAACACTTATGTTTTAGATTAGAAAGAGTGATGTATTCAATTTACAGAAAACATCTTTTGTCAGTGATCCATCATAGTTATATTGATGTAGGGGAACAACATATCATGTTAGCCGTTTCGGCCGTGAAACACACAACATATATGGAGTGAACGTACTCATTACTTGGATTACAAGGGCGTTCTGTAGCCCGAAGTTCATGCACAAGGACCATCATCATTCGCAACACGGATCTTGTAAAGGCAGGCGGCCCTGAAGTCATGCAGCTCCGTAACGCATAGCAGTGGTGTGTCTTCTTCTGCAATGTAGGCCAAGCAGCCAGAGTTTTCTCTGCAACAGCAGTTCTCCACCAGAATAGGCATAAGCTCACAACTATGGCAGGTACACCAGGTGGAAACGTCTTCCATGCGACTGGGTTCAGGCTCTGGTGATTGAGCCAATTCATTTTAGGCAGTATAAGTACCGGTTCTCAGTGTGTCGTACTTGGAAGATAGCCAAACAGAGCAGAAAGAAGTCAGGGAAGCTCCAAATGAAATGCACTTGCACAAAGGAAAAAGAAACCCCAACATGGTGTGATCAGAAATGGTTTGTTTACAAATATCGAGGAACGAGGCATCTTGCCATTTCCATGGAGACACATCAATAGATTGTACACACAGAAGGCGTTGACATGAGACATGCATTGGCGTTTTGAAAAGAGACGTTGGAGTCTACTGATGTCAGCTTGAGGAGCGGTTGATCTGAATTAGTGGTGCAAGGACACTTCAATTTAGGGCGATGGATCAACAGATAAGATTAGCACAGGATGGCCGTACCCAACTAGTCGGTTTTGCATGTGTTACAGTGAAATAACTCGGGTAAGTTGCATTGAAATATTTTTTAAGAACAATCAATGTATGCTCTAAAATGCATGCCCGATCGTTTGGGCCAGTAACATTTCTAACCAAACTACCCCTTTAAGGGTGTTGCAGCAGAAAAGGGTACTGGCAGAAGCAGCCATTTGACAGCACAAGGAAAGCAAATATATCTAGGAGACAAATGGGTTCTGTAATTTGTTCAAGCTATGAAATATATTTACATCATGGAGAACATGAAGTGATACATTTTTACATAATTAATTTACAGTTTATTTATTTATTTATTTTTTATGAAGCGCACTTAACCTAGGGGCATTGTGGTAACGTTATAAGACCAGTTACACACAAGCAAAGTCAGAAAGTCATTGGGCCTCATTATGAGTGTGGCGGTAAGGGGTTAACAGCACTGGTAAGGATGCTGGTGCCGTTAACCCCTTAATGCCGCATTCCGAGGTCCCTTAGCGGGTCCCACTAACGCCGGCTGGTTTTACCAGCCACGCTTAGCGGGAGTCGCAAAGGGACCAGGGAGCTAAGAACGGGCCCCCTATTTGCGGGCCCGTTATTACCTCCTTCCCCATTCCCATTGAGCCCTATGGGGGCTCGAATGGGAATTGGGAATGGTTTTCAGAATGGGGACTTACTGGGTCCTCCAAGGTTGGAATGACCCGGTAAGTCTCCATACCGAGAACCCGGACCCGGACACGAGTTTAGAGGCAGCCATGGCGCTAATAGCGCCACGGCTACCTCCAAACACGTAATGAGGCCCAGTATATTTATGGAACACTGACTCCAAATTATGCAAACAACCACATTTTAAGGGCTCTCCGGAAGGCCCAGTAATATTGCTGAGCTCTCAAGGCAGGTGGCTAAGAGTTCCATTGTTTTGCTGCAATAGTCGGGAAGTTCGATCCTCTAGCCTTTGTGCGTTTGAATTTCGGCTGGACAAGACGGTGTGCATATGCTGTGCTGGTGGGCCTGGAGGAATGTACTTTGGTGATTTTCTGGTAAAGTTAGGGTGGACCAATATTGGAGAGGCATCTGTGCGTGATAGACAAGGTTTTAAATGTA
The DNA here is from genome assembly GCF_040938575.1 of Ambystoma mexicanum. Classification (NCBI taxonomy): domain Eukaryota; kingdom Metazoa; phylum Chordata; class Amphibia; order Caudata; family Ambystomatidae; genus Ambystoma; species Ambystoma mexicanum. Next base: position 933,940,688 of record NC_090928.1, on the reverse strand, counting down.
ATCTGTTATCGAATCGGGAGCCAGTGTGCCTCTCTTCTTGTGGCAGAAATGTGTTCGGATTTGGGAATATACACAATCGTAAATAATATATCCAGATAACTCACCATCACTCAAGTGAGATTATCTCCACACAGCACTAACAAAACCAGTTCTTTGTGATGAATTTGTATCTGGTATTGCAGGAGCGTAGAGCACCAAGGCAGCAGTGTAAGGGACATTTTACAAAACACTCTATTCCGGAGTGTAGGAAAACTTACCCAAAGTGAATATATGGTGTCCACCAAAAAGAACCCAATCCTCTCTATTTTATTTTTTTATTTTTATTTTTTAATTGAATATAGTTGAAATTACATCAACTTTTTCAATTTATACATTCTTAATATTTCAAAAATCAACAAACAAACAATGCATTACAAAAAGAAGACATTCTGTTCGATTTACAAATCAATACGTCATATCAAAAAAAAAGTGTGTTAAAAAAGCAGAACAATTTCAAATGCAATTTTACTTAGTAGAACTGCTGGAAAACAGTTTTTAAAGCTATTTAAAAGTCTTAATTTTCTAAACACACCATTGAAGAATTAGAATTAGAATTAAAATCATGCCTCAATGTGTTTTTACTCTCATTCATTCCATCTTCAAAGCCTTTAAAAAATTAATGGTTGCTAGTCTGATGGTCATACAGTCGGTAGCTGCCAGGGCGACCCATCTATTACCAGGGTTAATTTGTGCAAAATACGCAAGATGATTCTCTATTGGATAGCATAGCAGAGTAGTCAGGTTTTACTTAGGGGAGGGGAACAGGCTGGTATGTATGTACAGTTAGGCCCAATGGAGAGCAATGCACGGTTTTACTAAAATATGTATTCTCTTTATATTTTAGAGTTATATAGAAATCACAAAGGTTTCAAATAAGTACCTCAAGGGATGTGTATGTATGCATGGGATTTATAAAGGGCAAACATATCTGGTAATCAACAGAGCACTGTACATAGGTACAACCCCAGAGGGTTACAAGTAAGGATGCAGAGGTAGCAGAGGAACCGTCAGGCCTATGGGGAGCATGGGAGGGAGAGAACTCAAGAGGTGGAGATGTAGGGTGGAGTGGAAAGATCAGGAATGGGTGAGATGTTCTTTGAACAGCTGGGCCTTCAGGTCCTCTCTGAAGTGTAGGATGGAGGTTCTAGCCTTATCTGTATTGGTAACATGTTCCAGAGAAAGGGTGCTTAACAGCAAAAGGATTGTTTTCTGTTTTTCCCCTCTTAAAGTACTTTGTTTTTACTTCTGGAGATGAAACAGCTTAGTAGTCTCTCTTGAGTGCCCCACACGACTCCATCCTGGCCCCTATCATCTTCATCCTCTACTTGAAATGTAATGGGAAACTCCTTGCCAAAAATGACATGACGCTACACCAATATGCAGTCTGCCTTGAACTTTGAATCAGTGCAGCTCCTTGAGAATGGGTGACGTGGTTGAATTCTCCTAGACCTGTGGAGACGCATGTAGCAGCATCCTGAATGGCTTTCAGAGGGGCAAGGCATCACCTGGGACTCTTGTGAATCAGGGGTACCACTGTTCAGGTAGTATATGACCAGGGCTAGGACAACTGTTGTAAAACTCAGGGTAGTGAAAAAAGGCTTGGCATTGTGGAAGAACACATACTGGTACAAAGTTGCTCAGATCTTCTTGGGTTTAGAGGTTTCATTAGATGGTAAAGATGTAAGGTGTTGCACTTAGTGAGAATTGCGGCATGAATATGTTGAGCTTCTAGTGAGCCAACCAATTCTAGACTTGGTCATGTTTTGTGGTATTTCCTAGATGAATAAATTTGGTCTTTGTTTGGGTTAATCTTCAGGGAGGTGATTAAGATACAGGCTTGGATGCATGAAAGCCAGCGCTTGAGTCAATGGATGTTGTTGATGCAATTCATCTTTAGGTAAAGCTGTGTGTTATCTGCATATTGGTGTATCTTTATGTCAGTGTCGGCCAGGAGTTTCCCAACAGGTTTCAAGTAGAGGATGAAGATGACACTGGACAGTATGGAGTTGTGGGTGGCACTCTGCAGGTTACTGGGTGAAGCAGGGATCGTTTGGGGCCCATCTGGATGATTTTATCCCTGCATGAGATGTAGGAGTAAAACCACTACAAAGACAGTTTCTTTGAAGACCATGTACATGGCAAAAGGTGTTTTTGAGGGCTTTAATGGTCAACATAATGAAAGGCTGCAGGGAGGTTAAGTAGGAAGACTAAACACGGGTCACCTTTGTCTGGGATTTGTACATTTGTTTATTTTTTAAATTTTTTTATTTGATTTAGTTGAAATTAAACAACTTTTCAAATACAAAAACATTATACAAAACATTAGTTCATTCACAATTTAAACATTTATTACATTCTAAAAGGAAAAGGTGAAATATAAAGAAAAAAAAACATAAGAACATACAATAAAACTAGGATTATTTGACTTGGTTGCTCTTTCTTTAACATTTGATTTCCGATGGTAAAATACAATCTAAAAACTGTGTTATGGCTTTCATAAGTGCTAATCTCACTGTTGAAAACAAATGTTGCCAGATTTCATCATCACCTTTATCACGGTATATAGAAACCAAGTTCTTAAAGTATAACATTCTCTGAGGAAGCAATTTTGGATATTTTATCATTAGATGTTGCAATGGTTTAGCCGTGATCATTTGGCAAAAACAACAATAGTTCAAGTCTGATGGGATTTTCTTTCGTCGTATTAAAATGTATCTGGTTGGCCAAAGATTTAACCTAAACCTTAGAAACTTTTGCCTCAAAGTTTTAGAAGGGCATTTTACTAAAAAGGAGGCCATAATCCGCAACCTTTTATGACCGAACCAGTTAGTATCAAAATCTTTATAAGTCATGCAGATAGACCTATTTTGGATCCAATTCCACTGATTCAGTTTCGTCTTGGCGCAAGAGAGATTATATAGTAATAAAGCTAGAGTTATGTCAGCTTCAGCTATGGTCTCTAGGACATACTCACGCCATGTCTTTGGAAAGTTATTCATGGAAGTTATAAGCTGATGAGCTATTACGCCTAGAATGTTATTAGTCTCAGAGCCCAGTAGAGATTTGCGGAAAAAGATTACACATCTGCCAACTTAGACGAGCTGCCAATGAAACTAAACCTAATTCATGACAAATTCGTGGCAATGGAGTGGAGTTAGGCAATTGCAAAATTGTTTTCCAAAAACGGCCTTCAAGATTGTTCCATATATTTATATAAGTGTTTAGTTTCGATTCAGCTCCATATAGCATTATAGGGATGACTTTTAGCTCATAAAATAATAACACATGTTTGCAGGTGAATTTACCATATTTGAAATTCAAAATCTTTGCCTGAGATATTAAACTGTTCATTTTGGTGTTGAGAGTAGCAAGATACGATGGAACTCATTAGGACTCCGGCGCTAAACCATGGTGCTATTAGCACCATGGCCCATGCCGAAGTCCGCCATGGCGGAATGGGGAATTACCACGCCATTCCGAGGTTGGTGGGGCGGTAATTCCCCATGCCGCCATGGCCCTTCCCCATTCCCATTTTTGCCTCAATGGGAATGGGGAAGGCGCTAATTACGGTACCGCAAATTGCGGTACCGTAATTAGCACCAAGGTCCCTTTGCGGGTCCCTACTTTAACGGCTGGTAAAACCAGCCGTTAAGGTCGGGTCCCGCAAAGGGACCTCGTAATTAGGCGCTAGGTGTTTAACGGCACCACAGCCTTTTACGGCGCAGTTAAACACTTAGCGCCTGGGTCATAATGAGGCCTGATGTGTCTGAAGGATTGTTATACACAATAGTTCCCAAATATTTGTAATCTGTAACGGTCTTAAGCACAACATCTTGCAAATACCATACATGATTAGATTGTCCATGTTTTTGGAGTTTTTACAAATTAGGACCTGTGTTTTTTCCAAATTAATAGTTAAATTGTTTGTTTTGACAAAGTCAGAGGCCCTCATTACAACACCGGCGCTAAACCATGGCGCTATTAGCACCATGGTTGGTGCCGGTGTTGTAATGGGTCCGCCATGGTTAAATGGGGAATTACCACCCCATTCCAAGGTTGGCCGGGTGGTAATTCCCCATTGAACCATGGCCCTTCCCCATTCCCATTTTCGCCCCATAGGGCTCTATGGGAATGGGGAAGGTGCTAAGTACGGTACCGCAAATTGCGGTACCGTACTTAGCACCAAGGTCCCTTTGCGGGTCCCTACTTTAACGGCTGGTCTAGACCAGCCATTCAGGTCGGGTCCCGCAAAGGGACCTCGTAGAAAAGCGCTAAGTGTTTAACGGCACTGCAGCCTTTTACGGCGCCGTTAAACACTTAGCGCCAGGGTCCTAATGAGGCCCAGTTAGTGCATTTAGCAGACTATGCAAGCCAGTCGGAGTTTGGGACATCAATATTAAATCATCAGCGTATAACATCCACGGTAAGATTTTACTGGGAGCATCAAAGAGTGATATAGGCCGATGGCTGGCTACGTCTGCACGATCAACCTTCTTGTAAATTGGTATGGTGATCGAACAGGTCCAGGAGTTCGGGATAAGCTGGGTGAGTAATATGTTATCAAACATGATTTTTAAAATATCGGCCAGATATCTGGATATTGTCTTAAGTTTGCATTAGATAATCCATCCGGGCCAGGGGCTCTCGAATGACTACTTTTATTTATGTAGTATAGAATGTCATCGCCGTCGTAATTGAGCCAGAAGGACCTATGCTCTATTTGAGGTTTCTGAGATGTAACAGAGACTGGAAGACTGTATATTTGTTTATAATAGTCTATCCAGTCTTGCTCTTTAATAATGTTGGCTTGAACTGACACCTGTGTTCCGGCAGTTACTTGATTTATTAGAGCCCAGATTTGAGTTGCGTTTTTGCTAGATAATTTCCTAAGCATTTGGCTCCCATCCTCTTGATATAGCTTAGATTTTATACCCTTCATCCAATTTTTATAGTTTGTACTGATCCTTGTTAGTACTTTGGCTCGCTCTTCTATAGGTAATCTTAGGGCCTTACGTTTGAGATGTCTCACGTGTGTTTTCATTTGTTGATCTTCTGGATTATAAACATGCAAATAGGGTGTTTGTTTGGCCTTCATCTGGATAGATTTGGACTGAAATCGTTGCATTAGTTCTGGATATATCAAACTAGATGTATGTTCTTCTTGTCTCACTTGCAAGACTTTTAGAGCATAGCATCCCTTGACGGTTCAGACCATCTTAGTCTGTTTCTAGCCGTATTAACCACTATTTGCCCTGGATGAATTTCACAAGGGGATGTCTTATCCATGTTTTTGTGCACACACAACAAGCTTAACTTGTTATGATCGCTTAAATTAGAGTGTATCATATTGAAAGATGTCAATTTAGAGAATAGCATTGCATCCACATAGACAAAATCAATAACAGTTGAGCTAGTTCCTCTATGCCAGGTAGCAGAGGGTAGAATGTCTGACGACCAGGCTGGTTTCGGTCGATTTGACCGAAAACAAATGGTTGAAACGACCAAATGTTCTAAAAATGCTACCACCAAAGGATCGAACACCAAAAGTTTGATCCTTTGGTGGTAGTATTGGGAAAAAAACAGGGGCTGCGGGGGTGTCCCCCGCATTCCCCCGCTCACTATACTTTATGGTATAGTGAGCGGGGACTGTGGGGGACACCCCTGCAGCCGTCCGTGTCCAAAAAAAAAAAACGAAAAAGAAACAGGGGCTGCGGGGGTGTCCCCCGCTTTGCCCCGCTCACTATACTTTATCGTATAGTGAGCGGGGGCTGCAGGGGACACCCCTGCAGCCTTCCGTGTTAAAAAAAAAATAAAGAAAAGGACCCTGCATTGCTGGTTCCCATTCTCAGAAGTGAAAGGGAACTGGCGCTGCAGGAACCCAGCGTGAAGACAAGGTAAGTGGGGTTTGTTTATGTTGGTGGTGTGGGTGGGGGTGTGCTGAGGGTGTGGGTGGGGGGTTGTTATGGGTGTGTTGTGTGTGTGTGTGTGTGTGTGTGTGTGTGAATGTGTGTTTTTCCAAATTATCGGGCCTGAAATGACCGAGAAAAAAGTGTTCGAACTTTTGGTAATTCGAACACTTTGTTTTCGGTCATTTCATTCTCGATAATTTGTAATTCGGTTAAATCACTTGGATTCACCAGGCTCCATTGAGCATAAACAAGTTTCTGGATTTGATTAGAGTCTTCCATTTTGATAATCTGGAGTGTTCTAAAAAACGATAAGGGTCTAAACAATGTAAATTCAGATCACCAGCTAGTATTATGTGACAATAATGTTTTTCTTGAGCAATCAAATCCAGAGTTTCGGTTAGGGATTCTATGAACCTGTCATCATCTATTCCATCAGGATTCCAATAAACATTTATAATAGCATAAACTATTGGATTTTTTTTGATAGTTTAACCATTTGAATGAAAGAATTTGGGGAGAACCAGTTTGCTGAAGTAATTTGAGTTCTCTGTTTGATAGCAATCAGCAGCCCTGAAGTAGGACGACCTAATTTGGATTTTTTAGCTGGAGCAAGGAGGATGTCATAATTAGTCCAGATGGGGGAAGAGAGTAACAAGGTTTCTTGTAGTAAGATGATATCATAGTTTAACAGTGTGGAGTCCTGGTTATTAATCAGATGTTTGAACCCCCTAGAATTCCAGCTAACTAGAGACCATCTCAGTAAAATGGCATCATTTAGCTAATTCTGATTCAGTTACAGTGAGTGTTTGATGTGGGCTGTGATTTGGTTTTATCATTTGGTGTAGAAAGCACCTGAGGAGACTCTTTGAGTGTTTGAATCTCAGAAGGAGAAAGGGAAGATGATATTTCAAAACCCAGATCAAGGAGTTGAGATTTAACCATCCATATGGTATTAAGAACAATTTTGGAATTTAGCCATAAAATCACAGCTGTTCTGTTTTAATGGATTTATAAATCCTACCAGTTCCAGATCTACAGTTCCAATATCGTCCAGAGCTGGTATTTCGCTGAAGATTGACAAGACAGAGGCTTGATTCAAACTGTATTGGGTACATGGAGCTGGACAACATTTTAGAACAAGAGAATGAATGGCTGGTCTTTTGGTGGTTTGTTTCAGTTCTTTTTGGTGATCTATAGTCATAGCCAAGGGTAGCTTTGGTTGGTCTTTAGGGGGCGCATTTCCTCCATTAGATGTGATAAGGTTGTTCTAATAAACAGCCTTAAGTCAGTTTCTTTGTTTTTTGGGGGTTCGGGATTACATTTAGTGAGTTCATTATTGGCTGTTTGCACAGATGCTGGCACAGTCGGTGCAGTATTTCAAAAATTTGAGTTGGAATTAGGAAAGGATGGAATTTCTTTGGCTCCTTGATCGTTTGCTGCTTTATTTGAAATGAGACAGTCCTTATCATATGGGGTAAAAGTTAAATCTTTTTGCACGGGACGATTAGCCATATAGGCGTCAACTGCTTGACAAACTTCCCTCTGACGCGACACACGATGGTCAGTTTCCACCATTGAGGAATTAGAGTCACAAGAGGGTAATTGATTCAATTCAGAAGCTGCTGATAAAGCTGCAACCAGATCGTTTAGTAGCTGATAATGCTGGGTCAGGTTTCTGGAGCCAGCTGGATCTAGATATTTCTTTAAAGAAGCTTGTAACATATATTTTTTCGCAATGGCTCTGTAGGCTGTTGTTGCTGCTGATTTGGGTTGAGACAGATTCTTTTTGAATCGTTTGGATTGAGAAGATTAATTTTTTTAAATATTTTTGACATTCTCAGGTTTCTTTCTTTGTTTGGAAACAGAATTTGTTTCAGTTGGGTTACTTATCAGGTCTTTTGTTTTTTCACAGAGTCCTGAGAACAATGCATAATTTGCGTTGGTATTTTGTTTCATGTTTGTTTGAATCTTAACAGAGTCAGATTTCAGGGTTTGTGGTTTAAGTTTAGGAGTTTCCTCCAATTGCTCCACAATTAGAGCGGGTATTAAGAGTACAGCATGAAATGCTGATTCCGAGTGAGTTGGGTCCAGAGCTTCTTGTATCAGTAGAGATGGTACATTGTTTACTGATGCTGTTTGGACAGATAATTTAGATTTGTTTTGCACTTGTATTTGTGGTAATGATGAATATGATTGTTGCCAATTTAGAATTTTTTCAAGTTGATTGGCTTGAGAAGCAAGTCTTATATCAAGGGTTTCAAACAGCTTCACTAAAGATTGTATTGCGGAACTAATCGCCGTTAGGGCTATTTCCATGAGGCCGTTCGAGGATTGTGGTTTCAACTCTTTAATAGGTGAAGAGACAGAAGATTTGTCTAAAGGCGGAGGGGGGGAGGAGAGGGTTTCTTTCTGCGTGGGGTGGGAGCAGCAAAAGATAATTCCTTCACGGACAACAAACCACTCAAATTTATGAATAGATCAGGTGATCTAGATAGGTTTTCTGGCAAAGTGTGAGATGAAAAATCTGTAGCGTTAGGATCAAGATCTATAACAGCTGGCTCTTCAGACATACACACACCTGGCTTACTAATAGGAATAACCCCAGCTCCAGTCAATACACTGCGAAGAAGAGCACTGTCAGACAGAGAAACATTTTCTTTGGCAAAGATGACAGAGGTAGAAGCATTTATAGGAGGTTGTACATTTGCCTTATCCCCAATGGCATTTAAGTCTGTACCGATTTGATGGTTTCCCTCCACAGACAGTGGGATTCTGTTTGAGTCAATTAAAAATGCATCGGCAGTTTGTACTGTTAACAATTTGGAGGCATTATTCACTTGTACTCTTTCAAGCGGGATGTTTTCTTGACAAAAGGAACGGATATCAGCGGACTTTGGGTCATTCTTCCAGCGGGGGCCTTTTGTTTGAACATTGCCAACCAATGGGGTAGATGAGGAGCGGACACGTTTCAGGGGCCGCTCCGGAGAGACAAAGGAAATCCCATTGAGATTGTTTCTTTCTATTACAGTTCGAGGGGGCATTCCTGTTTTTAGCGAAGCAATCGGTCGTTTCATTTTGGTGAAAGAGAATTAAAAAGCAACACCTCAATGGGGGGGGGGAATTACCGAGCAAGCACCGCCTTGGACCGCAAAGGCAACAGCGCAACAAGCACGGCAAAACGGCCATGCAGTTCTTCCTGGTACTTGCTTAGCCACGCGCGCACGGTGCGCGCGGGTCCTGGGCTTTTATAGTTCCGCCCACCAGAAGGTAAAAGCAAAGCCTGTAAATAAACAGTGCCTTTAGGTACTAGTTTATATAAGTTTTAGAGCAGAGTATATTCTTGTAACAGTGATTGTCACCTTACGGATAAAGGAGTCCAAGGTATTTCCAAAGTAGTCCACTGGAAACAGAAAGAGAAGCACAATAAGAGCACGTTCAGCAAAAGTACCGCGGCCAAGCAACACTTCCAGGTACTTGCTTCGGTGCGCGCGCGCGGTGCACGCGGATCCTGGGCTCTATTGTTCCGCCCACCAGAAGGTAAAGGCAAAGCCTTATGGATACAGGAGTCCAAGGTATTTCCAAAGTAGTCCAACTTCACGGCTCAGTTAACTGACTCCGATTTCTCTGCTTCACTCTCCATGCACTGAAAAGTCCTCACGGTACCCAGCAGATGTACATTTTCATCATTAACTTGGATGATGAAGTCTCTGTGTTGCATCATGGCCAGGAACCTGATTTTTCGTCCTGTAGGAGATTGTGCAGAGTAAACTGTTCATGTAGGTGAATGTTGAAATCTTCTCAATCACTTTGCTGAGGAAGAATTGATGCATAATGGGTAGGACCTGTCAAGGTTTCAGTGAATCAGTAAAGGTGCTTAGTGTGAGAGATGCACTGATATATTGTGGGCTGGTATAGGTGGGATGTATGTGGTGTGTTTGGCATTGTAAATATGTTTCCTTATCTTCTCTATGTTGTTTGTGAACAAGATGTTGATAACGTTTTATTTGACAGTGAAATGAAGTATTGCAGTGTTTTGAAGGGTGTTTATGCAGTGCTTCATGGCATGGAAGATTGTTCTTCTCTTGGTCAATGTTTCCATGATGATTGTTCTATAGCAATTTGTTTTGAATGTGGTAATGAGTTTCCTGCCTGCTCAACAGAGGGTTCCCAAAGTTATGAACACTTTGATGGGATTTTCACCAGCATTTTTTTCAAGTCTGTGTATGGCACGGTTGATATTGATGAGTTCCTGTGTGAACCAATGTGTGGAAGCCTTCTGTTTGAGTTTTGAGGTTTCAGTGGTGCATGGGCGTTGGTGGTCCAAGTAAGGTCTGCTTGAGACTGTTTACCTGGCCATTGACATTATTTAAGGGGTCAGACTAAATGTAAGTGCTTGGGCTAAATCCTGGTAGCAGTTCCTTTAAATACGTGTTGCTAAGGGATGGGGAAATAAAGGGGATCCTAAACACAGGTGCATTACATATAAATAGTAAGCAATCAGAATGCTAAGACATGGTTGGGACCAGTGTCCCCAATAACCTTTAATACTAATTAGCATAGTTAAACCTACCAGGTAGATAGATATTGATGGAACTACTCTGTGCCTTTCACCCAATAAGCCAAATTGTACATGAAGCAAAAACGATACAAATGGAGTTTATTTCCATAAAGATGTGCAGAAATGGGCAAGGAATCTGGCAAAGTATCCCCATCCCAAATATGTGGAAACTGAGCACAGAAACTTCAGGGTTTTTTATAGGGTTTCACATAATGAACCATATACAGAAAAGTCAATAATGACACATTTAGTCAGTTATATTAGCAATAAACATCCTAATAGTACATTTTCTGACCACAGAGGATATGGCTTTACAGCACTGTTCAGGCCTGTACAATTCTGCGTATGTATTTGTATTTGTGTTTATTTATTTATAAAGTGCCTTACGCCAAAGTGCTGTACATGGAACAACAATACATAAAACATGAACGAAATAACAGTGAAGCAATTACAATATGAATCGATCAAGCAATAAAACAGTGAGAAGAGCAATTGACTGAGAGGGATAGCGAGGATGGGGAGAGGGACAGGGAAGGGGGGAGTAGAAGAAGAGGGAAGGAGGAGGAAGGGGGAGGGTGGAGGACGGAAGGTAGGAGAAGGGAGGGGAGAAAGTTGGGGAAAAGAGTGAGGAAGGGGGGGAGAAGTAGAAGGGGGCAAGGGGTTTCAAGGTGGAGAATGGAGAAGGAGAGATTTAAGGGAAGTGTGGGATGTAGTGAAGGTGGGAGAAGAACGGATAACAAGAGGAAGGGAGTTCCAGTGTAGTGGTGCTAAGAGTTGGAAGGAGTCAAAACGGGAGGAGGCACAGGGGGTGGGGGTGAAGTGAGGAGGAAATGGTCAGCGGATCAAAGGGAACGGGAGGGGGAGTAGAAGGAGAGAAGGGAGGAGAGATAAGGCAGGGCAAGACCATGGAGAGATTTGAAGACAAGGCAGAGAAATTGGAATTTAAGTTGGGAGTGGAAGGGAAGCCAGCCAAGGTAGGAGAGAGAGGTAGAGATGGTGTCACGGGAGGTGAGGAGACAGAGGGTGCGAACAGCAGAGTGGTAGATGGATTTAAGAGGGGTGAGGTGACAAGTAGGAAGTCCAAAGAGCAAGGAAGAGCAGTAGAAGAGGCGGGAGAAGATGAGGGAGGAGATTAAGAGTTTAGTGGCGTGGAAAGTGAGAGAGGGACGGATTTTGCGAATGTTGAAGAGGTGGAAACGACAGGTGCGAGAAGTGAGGGAGATGTGCTGGGAGAATGAGAGAGAGGAGTCGAAGAGTACGCCTAAGTTACGAGCTTGAAGAGAGATAGGAAGGTTTGAGGGAGGGAAGTGAATGAAAGGGGGAGGAGAAGAAGGGGGAAGAGAGTTAGAGGGAAAGAATAGCACCTCTGTCTTGTCTGTATTGAGAGAGAGAAAGTGAGAAGACATCCATGAGGTACAAATCATGAGGTACAAACCACCACTCTAGTGGCTCTTTCTTTATAATCTAATGGTAGCTGACCTTGCAGCTCTCTATCCATAATATTCACCAGTCAGGTTACCAGGCCATTTAGCCATCTCCATCCGGTACATATAACTGATAATGGGGATGTGTTGGGGCATAACTGGGTGTTCCTATGCCCAGAAGCAAGATGACATTATAGATGCACTTCCTTGTGATAATTAGCCATAATTCCACACCCTCTTCGTAATAATGGCTGTGGCTCATCTTGCCTTCTAGAATAATGGCTGTGGCTTAGCTTGATCCATCGCTCATGTATGTCTAGGACTGTATAATAAAATAATGCCAGTTCTGAGAATATCCTACCTCATTATAAGTTTGCCAGTCCGGGAACAAGGGTGCGGTAAGCTCACGTGCACCCTTCTGGACCGGCAAAATACATGTCTGCCTGCCGTAGCTGCTGTGCCCGACAGGTCTGACCTTGCCGATCACAGCGGCCGGGGTAGGCAGACCGTTCACGGAAGCACTGGTACAGTTAGTAACAGTGCCGGTGATCCTGAGTCCCACTCCCCTAGTGTCTTACGAGACTCTATGGGAATGGGGACTTACATTTTACCGGCACCTGACTTCCCGGGCGCTTGACTTGTAATAGCCGGTGGCCTGGGAAGTCTGGCGCAAGTAAAATATTACAATTATGTTGGCAATAGCACCGGCAGGGTTACCGCCGGACTTGTAATGAGGCCCATGGTGAATACACAGTGTCAGTGAAAGGGTTACAATATTAGAAACCACACCCAGGGGTCCATTAAAATGTCAAATAAACCTATGGGTGCCGTGCCAAGTTTCTGGAAGTGTCCTGTCAGTTTGTCAGAATACCATGCAGGTAGAAGTTATTTGCCAGCTCATTTCCTCATTCACACTTTCAGAGTTGGAGTCTCTGACACACCTGCAATCGCCTGCTGAGCTGGATTTAAATCCAGGGCTCTGCACCCATGTGCACGCGCGCCCGCACGAAGCGTCTGGAAGTGTCCTGTCAGTTCGTCAGAATACGCTGCTGGTGGAAATTATTTGCTGGCTCATTTACTCATTCACTTTTTCAGAGTTAGAGTCTCTGACACGTCTACAATCACCGGCTGACTATAAATCCAGTGGAGCCTGTGCAAAGTGTCTGGAAGTTTGGATGCTGATTTTTAGAACCTGGCATCTGACGGCGAGAACGGGTGAGGGACTTTGAATGTTTGGAGAGTTGTTCGTAAAACAATATGTGGAACTCAAAAAAAACACTATTGGTATTTGTTGTGTCTCGACTCTTGCTCCTTGTGCTAATTGTATGATCCATCACTATATCTGCACTATGCTGTCGACCTTAAGAAGTAAAGCTTTAACAAACGAAGCTGTGGACTTGTTCACTGATTTAAACGTGACCGCAAATGGAGTCTCAGAAGGAGAAGCTGAAGTCCAAAATCACCCCGCCAATAGGTTACCTTGAAAGAGTAAGACATGTACACCTGTGCCGGGTGGAACTGGGGCTTCCTTTAAGACGGGATTACACGTATGTTTAACCCTGTTACAAAGTGATAGAATTGTGTAAAAGATAACTGCTAAGTCCATTTCTTCACAAATCACTGCTTACTTTGTTAAAACTAAAATAGAAGACCAAAATAAAAGCCAGACTGTTCTCTTATCAGATGACACCTTGATGGCTTTACCGTGAACTCAAGAGACACAGAAGGGGGAGAGTCAAACCATCGGGAATGTGTGTGATAGTTGGTCAATTTAGTATTTTATTTATTTCTATAGCGCACCAGGCCCAGGGGCCAATCCGAGAGGATCAGATTGAGATACCGCAAACGATGTGCGTGGAAAGGAATGAGCCAGTTAATGTTACTAGAGCACAAGTACATAATGCTGGCAATAAGAGTCTAAGCTCTCTTGCGGACCAGGGGATCTTTCTATCAGCCTTGCCTAGTCTTTGTCCTGATACAGAAGATGAGGATTCACCGGAAACTACTGGGTCAACTGATCTCTCACCATCTGAGCATCGGCTAATAACTAGATGCTCTCAACCATAATTGAACTCTTTGGACAGTTCTCCCCAGTTCCAGATGGTGATGGTTACTCTGATAAAATTGTATGATTTTTTACATGATCAAATAAATTATTGATCAGCCATACTAACTGCATTAGACAGCGGTTGATAAGTCTCTACAATACGTTATCTCTGGGACCCATATTTAGTGGAAAACAGGCTGCTACTTGCTCTCATTAAAATCCTTCTGGTAGTTCTAATCAGCTCAGATGAGTTTGTAACTGTTGCATGTATTCGCATGAAGACGTCGAGTTTATACCCACTCAGTTACGTGTCAGTGCCCCTGCCAGATAAAAATACTCTATTTAAGTAACAATGCCCAATTACTTGCTGTGGTTAACAGTATAGATATGATTCTATATATATCTCGCCGCTTAACCTTCAAGTCGCTATGTTAATCTGAAGGGTTTATCTCGCTGCAGTCTCCATTCTGCCGCGGTTTGTTGTAAGCGAGCACGAACGTTACCATGGAAATGTTTTTAAGATGGACACTACGTGGTTACGTATCATTACGTCTATGTTACTGGTTGTCATGGTGACAAACCACTGTCAGTATACGGCGGTTGTCTCTTGCTAATAGTTGGAGTTCTGTGTGCCTGGGGGCATGAGCACTGGAAAGCACTCGCGCACCCAGGCGTTTAAGTATGCTAGAATCTAAACTAGCTAATATGTCGGACTGACAATATTAATAGATACGTCATTGTATCAAAAAATCTAGAACAGTGTATCAAAAAATCTAGAACAGTGCAGATTTGTTTCTAGCCAATGGAAAGCTTAGTCAAATGGTTCATAATGGAAAAGTACCAGTAATTAGCCTCATTCCTACATACAATTGGACAGTAATCAAAGTTCTTATTTAAAAAAATGCCAACCGTCATTATACATATACAAAGTGTCCATGTGCAGCAGGTTATAAACAGTACCGACTTGCTGCCGGCCCATAAGTGACTTGATCAAAAAAATGGAAATAAATACGTAATCAACATCTTGCCCGCACTACATTCTCAACTTATACGGGCACGGTCATGTATCAAACGACATTATGTAAATGCAAAGTGTCTGTACTCAGCAGGTTATCAACAGCTGCCGGTTCATAACTGACTTGATCACAAAAGGTAAATAGACAAGTAATCAAAAACCTTAGCAATGCTTCATGGTCCACTCATACGGTCACGGTCATGTATCAAAATGCTGATATCACAATTAGGTGTCTACTCAGTTTGTGGCGTTTTCCTCTAGCTTAACTCCAGCCAGCATAACTCCATTGTGAACATACTTACTGTTATTATAGAATATACAATTGAACCATCATGTAGATGGGGACAAAACCAAACAAATAGATAATGTCTCTTTCATATGAAACAGTGCAGATTAAATTCTTCCTTCAACCCCCGAGGCGATACCGTGTCTAGTCTTTCAATCCAGTGTTCCAGTGTGCTTCACGTTGTTCTCATCATGGCCTCATCCAGTTTCTAAAACTCAATCTTAACATAACCCTTTCTTTCCCCTGGATGTCTGTATTGTTTTTTAAAATTACGCAGGGCCACCCTTAGTTCTCTTTTCTTTGCTTGTACAATTGGATTGAACCGATGTTTATGAACGTAAAATGGTTTTAGATGATAGTCCCTTTTGTCTACAAAGGAATTAAGTACCGTTATGTGTGTTTTCACCGAGACACTGGGTCCTATAGCTTAGTCATGTAATCTCTCCAATATTTCACTATTTAGTTTTGTAGTTAGGGCTTAGGTCCACACCATTTTATTTCTGCCTCCTGTTACTTCTAATGTTGGATTATATTTTAAGTAGTCCTGTTTTACCTGGGGAAGGGTCAAAGTCACCAGCAGAATGTCATGATCCCTGTTATGATTAGGTGATCAAGATTCTGAGAACATGTTGAAAAGTCTAGGTTCCAAAGACACAGCCCAATGATGAAAGCTACTTAAATACCAAGATACACCACAGTTGGCATTACAGACAAATCCAATAGGAGAGGAAACATGGGTGACTCACTTTACGGCTGTATATAAAAACACTACAGTGGCAGAACAGTGTGAAGATAAAGCAAATGAGGTTGAGTGGCATCTCCCTATAGATGAAGATGATAATCGAGCCTTGATCTTAAAGAGTCCTGCTTCAAGTGCTCCAGGCTTTTCAATGCCATTTTAATGAAATTGCTGGATAGCTGGTCCAATATACTGATACCAATATTTACATCAATTATAAAAGCCAGAGTGATCCCCTCCTCTTGGACAACAGAAATAATTATCCCAATTCTTAAAAAAGGGATGCGTTGTTGGATGCTCCGGGTAAGCTTTTCAACTATTGAAAGAACTAAACAACTCGATACGAACGGCTAGGCAGCTTCAAAGGAACCAGGCAGGATTTGTGAAAGGCGTGAACACGCCCCTAATGGGTTCCTGTTAGATTACCTGAAAAAGAAGGTGCTGAGCGAGGGACACCTTATCTATTTAGCCTTACAGACTGTGTTCTTGCATTTGATAGTATGGATAGAATGCGCTTGTGGTCTAAATTTCGAAGATTGGGGTGTCCCAAGGGACTACTACAGATGATGACAAAGCTATTCATAAAGACCTCTCTACACGTAAGATTGAACCAGCAAGGACAACTTTCTTAAAATAATTGACATAAAGGGTGCTAAAACAGGGGTGCATATTGGCCCCTGCATTGCTCAGGCTGTATGTCTCTGAATTTGGGGAAGGTATAGACGCAGCGAGAGCTAATCCACTGAAAATCAAGGGACAAGGAACCCACTGGTTATTCTATGCTCATGATTTGATTGATAGAACAACAGTGGGTCTCCAAACATTCTTGAACACCATCCAAACTTACGCTGTAGAAAACAATTTGATGACCAACGCAAACAAATCAAATACATTTGGTTTTAGCCTCTTGGCATTTTCAGAAAAAATGGTAATTGCTTGTCGCTGCAGTCACTGACCCTGGTCACTGCACAAGCATGCACTGGGATGAACAGTAGCTGAGTGACTCCACTCCTGGACATGGATAGGCTGACAGTCCTGCCTAGAGGGTGCGCCACTCAGTACTGAGTGGCTCACTTCATCCCATCCTGTCTTTGCTTGTGCACCCTGAGCCACCGAATCCTCAAATTAAAGGGTACTGTCAGTGCGCATCACTCAGCTAATCCCTGCCGGCCTTGCGAAAGGCAGATACAGGAAGTCAGAAAGGATCCCTTGTTCCACCCAAGTATCAATGTTAGGTGCCAAAGACAGATGGAGGAATTGCAAAAATCATTACCTTTTGTTCCATAACCAGTGTTTCTGGTGCCTTTCAAATCAATCTAAATGGCATATAGTGTATGGGCAAGGGATGGAGATTAATTGTGAATTCACATCCGGACACTCCTCATTGGTCTCATCGGTTGCCTGAAAAATGGGAAAGAAGCTATTCCTATTGGTGTGTGCGCTGCATTGATGGTACCTGCTCCATGTTATTGAGCCAGGGTGAATGGAAGCCATTTTGTTTCTTACTGAAATGTTGAAAACCCGACAGCATGTTCATTACGTTTCAGACAACGTACAGCATACGCAGTCCCATATCATGTGGCACACCTTTAGCCACTTGTGACTTTTCAACTCCTAGGACTTGCTGGCGTATGAATATAATGGAACAGCGAAAATACAAGCTCCCATAAGCAAGGGACAGCTTACTGAAAAGCCTGCGTTTGCTGAAGGTGTCACATATGACACACGAGCCACATGCCAGCATTCTCTGTCTACACTGACATATTTACGTGGCCCATGAAAAGCACTGCTGACCTTCCTGCTGAGAAGACAGTGGCAATGCATTGATCGTTATATGAATGACAATTACAGTTTTCCAAAACAACGAGCAAGGGCATTTTAAATCGCATACATCGTGATATTTTTCATCTAAGGTAGCACACTGCACTGTCTTCACGTGATCCGGATCACTGCTGGCTGCCACTAACGCACATCCTTTAAGAGTGATAGGCCATGGCTTTTCCGTTTTTAAGTAATCACGCTTAGTGGTAGTTACTCTTGATTGAAACAAAGAACATTAAAAAAAAAAGTTTCATATACCATTATTATATTTTTTTATCATGTGTCCCCACCACCAACTCTAGGGTGCATGCTACAAACAGGAAATTGCACAGATCCGAGCAGTGCTACCCTGGCCCTTTGAAGTATTGAGGTTCTCGGGTATGACCTCTGCACATCAAAGTGTTTAGAAATTCCTTCTACACAATGGAACTCATTTTTTGGAATACAGACACATTTGATGGGGGTTGTTCAACAAATAAGTCAATGCTTTATTTGAAAGAAACTCTCACGTGTACGTATGCTAGTTCCCCCTTCTAAAGCTTTACGATGCTTGAAGCACACTTGAATGCAGTTGTCATGACACGCAGGCGCATTGCAAACCACCCAGCGCCAGGGGACGCTGCATTTTAAAATAGTCAGTCTGTACATTTCGTGTAAATCATGCTGAAAAGTGCACATAGTGTCAGGGCAGATGCCCTGTTAATTAGTGGGCTCATCCATGCGTTCAGTTTTTAAGGGTGCACCAGTTTGCTATTGAGATAAGCGCAATGGGGTGACACAATAAACCTGAAACTTTCTTTTTCCAGTCCAGAGACCGAGTGGCATGCCGCATGCTTCGACCTTCAGGGACCTGGTGTTCATTACTTAATGGGCTGACATTTGCACCCACTTTGAAATGCTCAGGATCACTGACCCGTGGTAAAACGCCACATTCCAAAACACCCAGTGCCAGAGGGCATAGCTTCCACCACGCAGAGATCATCTTTCAGAATAGGAAAGACATAAACAGTGATTATCAATGGTCGATATAACACTTCCCCTTAGGGTGAAGTATACAACGCACAGATTACGTGTTTGATATCATGGCATTGCTGGGAATGAATTTAAATGAACAGCTTCCTCCTCTAAGCATACGTAGAAACAACTTCTTATTGAGGCTCGCTTGCAGGGTGAAATAGTCCAGAATGAAGAACAAAAGGGGCTGTTTGATCTAAGTGACATGCAGGGCCCTCAAATTACTAAGGGCATGATTTATAGAAAAAGTGCTAAATTCGTGCTAACAACTTTGCGCCATAAAGAACATTGCGCTTACTTGTACATACGAAAAGTTCAGCACAATTCGCAGATTCATGAATTTCAAAGTGCAGAGTAAACTGCAGTGCAAAGAACGAGTTGTGCTTGAAAAGCCCAACACACGCCCCCACGCAAGCAAAAACTAGCGCTATCAAAGAACATTTCCGCCGGGCAAATGTAAAATAATAATGAAGAAACTGGGGCCCCTGCCACCCATCTCAAAGCAGCACCCCATCGAAACTGCGGCCTGCACCCGGTAACTCAAAGCAGCACCCGGCAAAACTGTGATCCTCCCCCCTAAGTCTAAGCAGCACCCTGCCGAAACTGCGGCCTGTACCATATAACTCAAAGCAGCACCCAGCAAAATAGTGCCAATACCCCGTAACTCGAAGCAGCACCCTGGCGAAACGGAGGCCCGCCACTACCCCTATTGACCTCTGCCCCAACCCCAGGAAGCTCCCTGCTAGTCTGCCTCCCTCCCACTACCCTCACTTAACTCCACCCCATCCTAGGCAGCCCCCTGCTAGTCTGCCTCCCACCAACTACCCCCAATAACCTCTGCCACCAACCCCAGGCAGTCCTCTCACGTCCTGCCACCTCCCACTACCCCCACTGACCTTTGCCCCAACCCCAGGCAGCCCCCTGCTAGTCTGCCTCCCTCCTACTTTCATTTAAAGCGAGCAGCTTCAACGTTGCATCTTGCAACGTTGAAGCTGCTCGCTTTGGTGTAAATGAAAGTGTTCATATACACTTGTGCGGTGTACATGAACACTTTCATTTACACCAAAGCGAGCAGCTTCAACGTTGCATACAGCAACGTTGAAGCTGCTCGCTTTGGTGTAAATGAAAGTGTTCATATACACCCGTGTGTTGTATATGAACACTTTCACGTACACCAAAGCAAGCAGCTTCAAAGTTGCAGCAACATTGAAGCTGCTTGCTTTGGTGTACATGAAAGTGTCCATATACAACACAGGTGTATGGACACTTCCATTTACACTGGTGGCACTCCTCCAGTTTAACGGCACCAAAAGGGTAGCGTAAATGTGCGCTAGTTTAGCGTACATATTAAACTGGAGGAGTGCCACAAGAATAGACTTCCAAAAAGCCAGTTTACGAATGTGGCGGTTGCTAGGTTGGTTTCCAACCCATCCTAGCAACCGCCACCTGTATTCCGAAAGTGGCGCATTCCTTCCGACTTCGGAAGAATGCGCCACCTTCACAATAGGTCTTAAGTACTGAAAAGGTTGTTAAGCCTTTTAACGTCCTTTTCGGTACTTAACACCTACATGAGAATCGGGCCCTCAGCTGCACATCAATAGGACAGCATACTGTTGCACTCATTACACTTTGACTTTATTTTTTCGTCCCTCGCCTCCAATCCTCAGGAAACGTGGGACACCCCTACTACCCCCCTAGGCCATCAATACTGAACATGGGGAGCCGGGACCATCCCCCCAACACCCGCTCCCCATGTTCAGTATTGATTACCAAATTTGATCTGATTTAATCGATCGAATGCTACTGGCCGAATTTGGCCAGATTTACCATTCCATCGATAAATTCGATCAAATTGGGTAATGCCCTCCATGTACATGGGACATGGTAATGCATGGAAAGCAATGTGGGATTTTTATTCTGCCTTGTGCTATTGCAATGGCCTTAAAGTCTGTAGGTGAATGCTCTTGGAGGACCGAAGTCTGTGGATTCAGAGATTGGTCTGAGTCATTCAAAATGTGTGCGTCCATTGTAGCCTTTACAAACATAGGAAGGGGTAGGTAGGTAGGGGTGGCTTGGTCACTGCTAGTGACCCAAGTAGAAGAGTCTTGTGGTTGGGTGATGTTAAGGCTGTAAGAGAGTTTGCGACTCAAGGCAACAAATAATGTATTCAACTAGGCTGAACAATCAATCATGGGACCTATCTGCATTCCAGTGGCAGAGGTGATGCATGATTTTAGAGCAGGTAGTGGGTGATTACAAATGTGTGCAGGTGGGTGGCCATATCTTGAGAGGGATACAGCAATTTCCCATCGAGTGCACAAGTGATGAGTGTAGCCCACTCATCCACAGTGAGGCCACATCCCACCTCAGCACGCACAATGCTAAATACCAACACCAGTGAATGAGGTTTCGGCACATTCACATTGATAAGCAAGTGACAAAGGAACACCTAAACATCAGTGGACCAGAAAGGAACGCAACACACAATAAACTCACCCTCCAGTAGCAAATGAGGTGAATTAGCTGTAACCAGATACAACACATGAATAAACCATGTGGAGCATGTGGCAGTACACACGAACAAATGAGTATCCTTCCCCAATGAGAGAACCCAAACAACATCATAATACATCTCACATATCACCACAATTATCCCTATATGTACACCATTACACACACACAAACAACTCTGCTCCAACAACACTAATACACCGACACCAAGCATGCAGTACCCCTGAACAAGAAATGGAATCAGATAATAAGCCATTCCCACCTCCAGCCATCTGATGGCCCCACTCCAACATGTGAAAGACATGCACATGATCAAGTCAATGCAAATAATACCACCATGTCAATCACTAACAACACACAGCATCAACAAACATACATGAACACATTCAGGAATGGAGTACAAACTCAACTACAGCATACAAATATCAAACACACGTCCACACCATTTACACAATTCAACAACATTCCTGTGTTGCAAAGCAAGCAAGTAGGCAAGCAACACATGTGTATAACAAAGCTAAAAAAAACAGCAACCCCAAAGCACCTCCCCTCCCCACATCTACAAGAAACCACACAGGTTCAACGAGCAGAGATTCAACATCAATCTCACACAGCATGTCCTACAGCAAACATCACAGTAACAACATGACATACACAGTGAGGACCCAACCCACATGACAACCATAGAACAAATGAACTTGGAGAACCTGCCAAAAGTAAATTTCCACATGGACCAAGCGACTGCAAGAAGCATGGTCTGAAGACTATCATAACTTGTATTCCAAATATTTAAACAAACAGAAATGGAAGGGTAAAAATGTACATGCATATAAATTAAAAAAAGTCCACAATGAAACCCAACACTATCAAACTATTTACACTGCCAGCAGGCTAGTCTGTTGGGATTTCGGCTAGGGCCTCGACCAGGACCGGTTCTCCATCCTCATCCTTAGCCTGTAGGCAGCCCTCTGTTGTTGCCTGGAGTGCTTGCAGGGTGTCCAGCAGCTGTAACTCTGCCTGCTCCGTCACCCTACAAGACTCCCCCAGGATATCAGCCCACCTCCTTGCAACCCTTTCCTCCACCTCAGCCCTGCGCATCCTAATTACTGCATCCCTTGCTCGCTGACTCTCCAACTCCTGCTGCCTTGCGTATCATGCCCTAGATGACACCAGAGTCTGGAGCCCAATGTGATCCCCCTCCCTCATCTCTGCCAGTTCTTGGCCACTGTGCCTCCTACGGGTTGCAATGCCCTGCAGAATACACCTCATCACCACCACCATTTGCTGCTTCCCCGAAGTGTGAAGCCTCGGAATGGACCCCTGCCCCCGATGGGATGACACTTGTTGGGGGAGTACGGCACCTGCACTGGTTTGAAGTGCCTGCTAGTCCTTCTTTGCCTATTCATGTGTGGGCGCCTGGGCAGACCCAGTGACCACCTTGTGTGCCATCGTAGGGACTTCCACCTTGGGCAGGGACGTAGGCAAAACCAGACTGGGTGGTGGGACAGTCGCACAGGGGGCCGTGGTGGTAGGTGGCACAGAAGACTGACTTGAGGATGACTGGGACACAGAGGAGGATTGGAGGAGGGGGCATTGGCACTGACCAGCCCAGAGAGACCACCCAAGAGCAGTACATTCACCAACTGGGTCAGGAACACGTTCATCTGCTCATGATGCCATACAAGATCCTTGTGAGAGTCATGTACGCTATCACAAATAGATGCTGTCTGTTCGTGATGCCTACCAGCAGGGGCTGCACCATAACTCGAATGCCCCCAAGTGGGGGATCAGTCTGGGTGAATGCATCACATAATTTGATCACTGCTTCATCAGATGCCCCAGGGACAGGAGGTTGTGCCAAACCAGCCATGCTGGACTTCACATTTTTATGTCTCTGGGCCAAGGGTACAGCCTGAACACCCTCGATGCCCCCGCCTGACCCCGTGGGCTGGGCTGCAATGGCCACTTCCTCCACCTTCACCTCCACCAACCCAGATGCCACCAAGGAGGCCTCCGTCCTTGATGGCCCTTCTTTGGCAGAACCCTGTTCCACCGCTGCCCAATGGTACTGGTGCTCCCCCAGCCGCATTGCACTCTGATGAGGAGGTGTAAATTGTGGGTGGCTGGGATCTGCGCCTGGGTCTGGAGGCTGTGTCCTTACTTATCCGCTCCACAGCACTGCTTCCGCCATTTTTGTCAGCTGAAGCAATTGTGGAAAAGGAGACAAAGAAAATAGACATCGGTCCACAATGGCAGTGCATGTATGGCATACACAACATTAACAATACCATGAATTCAGCATGAGTCAACCAGCAACTGCCCCACTACACACACCCATGCAAACAGCATGAATACTGACACAAAAGTGTAGACCCCACGATGAGTCACAATCATGAGACATGCACTTGTCAACCCAGCAGATTGACGTGTGGCCACATACACATTGCAAGGAATCATTATATGTCACTATACCAGGGCCATGTGAGGTGTACCTGGGCACATGTTTCAGTACCACCATTTCATGGCTCGCAAGATCACCTTGTCTGCTCGCATAGTCATTCAGTGTGGAAAATGATACAATCAGGACTGGCACTAGGAGACATGCATGGGACAGGGATACCTGACAGCCATGGGCTAGACAGCGGCACACAAATGTGGGACCACAACCCACCCTTCCGGGGCTGTGCCTTTGACACCCTAGAGCAGTACACTCCTGAGAGGCCAGGGGACCATGACTGCCTCGCTGAGACCCAGCAGCTCGACCCTGGAACTCGAACTTGACCCCAGGTCCCACCTGGGCCTTCAGCTGCTGAGCTTGTGTATCCTATCCCTCTGCATCCAGTCCTGTTAGGACACACCAGCTCTGGGTCCCAGGTCCAATCATAAAAGAAGCCAGTCCGGATCCAGTGCCACACATCCATCCCACAGGGAGATACTTCCCAATGACTATTAAGCCTCCTCAAAGTTGACGCTCATGGAGCCTGGATGCTAACAAATGTAGGAGACAGCTGGGCCAGTTGTGACTCAGGCTATCTGGTCCGATAGCCCCAACCAGATGGCCGAGCGGCCATGAAGTCATGCCTGCCTCAAGGCCACTGTCCAGGGTACAAAGCTGAAGCTGCAACCTCAGTGCCCAGTGCTTCAGCTGACATCCGTGAACCAAGGTCCAGCGTCTCCTCCCTGCCTCATGGGCTGGGTTGAGCCGTCTGGCTGGGCCAAGGCAATCTGGTCTGCTGGGTCTACTGGAAAGGGAGAAGATTTCTCTCCACCCAGCCTGCACCCCCGCAGGTGCACCCAGGATGGGTCGGAGTTTTCTATACACCTTGCAACAGAATCTATACCGTTTAGGCGGATTCTGACTTAGAGACGTGCACTCACAATCCCAAAGATGGTAGCTACACCCCATTGGCTCCACAGCCAAGCACATACACCAACATCTGAACCTCTGGTTCCTCTCGTACTGAGCAGGATTACCATTGCAACAACACATCATCAGCACGGTAAAACCAATCTGTCTCATTATAGTGTAAACCTAGCTCACATTCCCAATTAGTGTGTGAACAAACCAACGCTTGTTGAAAACTCATTCACAATTATAGGAAGAGCTAACATTGAAGAAAAACAAAACAACGTCACTATGAACGCTTGGCTGCCACAAGCCAGTTATCCCTGGGGAAACCTCATCAGACACCTCCTGCTTGAAACCCCAAACGGCAGAAGGATCGTGAGGCCCTGCTTTCTTGGATTGTATTCCTATAGAAAATGTAGATAAAGTGAGCTTTTGCCCTACTGCTAAGCTGGAGGTTTCAGTCTTCCCTGAGCTCGCCTTTGAACACCTGCATTATTATTTGACAGGTGTACTGCCCAAGTCACACTCCCCACCTGCCACTGTCCCCGGAGAAGCTCACGCTCGACGGGTGCCAGGTGCTTGCAGCCAGAAGCAAGAGTTCCACAGGGCTTGTCCTCCCACCCTCAATGGGTAAGTGAAATAAACAATTTGAGCAGTGGTATTTCACCTGCAGCCTGGGCCTGTAGCCAGCTAAATCCCCTTCCACTCTAACCTGACTGCTGGGGAGATGCAGGGCTGCTTGGCCTTTGCATTGCTTAGTTGGTAGAGACACCCATGTAGGGGCGCTACTTGATGGGACATGCTCCAGTCATTGTCTGTCAGGTAGGCCAATTCTGGCCAAGCAGTTCAAACCTAGATTTACCAAGTACGCCAAACGATCCAGTCGATTGCAGGCAGCCAGATGGACAGGCTGCCCTGCCATTGAAGCGCAAGTCTTCTGAGTTTCTTTTGTCAGCTAGGCACCCTTCTGGGCCAGAAAAGAACTCAGCCACTCAGAAGAGCACCGCAGCAGGCAAAGTGCAGCTGGCACATTGTGTGGTGGATGTTCGGAGCCTGGGTGTGTCAGCGAGAACCCAGTGGAGTGCAGACAAGAACTTACACACTGTCAACAGTAAGCCAGAGGAAGGCAACTATGCTTACCTGTCGTCTGTGTACCCTGGGTGACAGAGGAGGAGGTCAGATCAAAAGGGTCATGCCACATCATAGCCACAATAGGAGTACATTCCAGATTGGAGACCATCTGCATTCCGCAGCTAGCCACCTCTCTGGACCTACCATGCATTCCTAAGGTAAACTATCAGATCTGGGCATGGAAATCAGACAACTGGCATTTAAAAGGATCACAATAGGCACAGTGTGGCCCCAGGAGGCAGAATACAGAATTAGGGGAGTGGGCAGTGGGTCCCTTGGTAGAGTGGGTAACTGATAAGCACATAGGAGTATAGCTGGTCCAGGGGACTTCCCTGGGCAATCAGAGTGCACTTCTGGTCACGCCATATCTCTCAAGCTACCCTGTTCCATGCAGGACACTTTGAGCGAGTCATGATGTGATTCCGCACAGCATGGCCATGCAAGCAGGTGGAGAGGTCTCTCGAGGCCTGCTTGGGCACTTGTACATCCAACAACATTTAGCAACATGCACCAATGATAGCATGACACAAACGCATCTAACATGTGCAGGCACCCATTGCTGAGGTACAAGCAATAATGCTGTTGCTCCAAGCCCCAACAAATGCCATGATGACACATCATGTCTGGCCCCTCATGTAGTGGCCTGCCAGATTGCACAGCTGTCCCTGAAATTCCAATGCACCAACATGGCATCACCAGTCATCCATACACATGTGTCAGTCTCAGCTGCTGAGTGTGGATGATGCAAACTTCATTTGCAAATGAGAAACCTATAGAAGTGTCAAGTGTCACCGGCAAACTTGTAATGAGGCCTATTGACTCTCAGCCTCCACTGCAGAGTGATTCTGAAACGCAACCTGGATGTGGACCATGGTTTTCTCAATGGAGCAATGGGTACACTTGTTAGTTTACAAACATATCCATATCCAAATCAAGATGCTATCTGATTAAACTTGACAAACTACAGTAAATTCAAAAATGTCAAGCACATTTGCATGTTTTTTTCTTTTTAAAGATGTGTAGTCAAAAAGAGAACTATCATCTTTTTCTTGCATATACTGTAATAAGTTTACATTTTCAAGGTCTACCCTGGACCATACAATTTTAAAGATAGGTAATCTATATATATATATATATAAGATGTCCTGACTGACTCATCAACGCCCAGCTCAAACTGTTTAACCTATGAACATGACATTTTTAATGTGCATTGTTTTAACAACATAGGCACCCACTGAGGTAGGAATTGGGGAATTTCCATCCCTAGGGCAGTGAAAAGAGTGTGTGAATGTTTTTATGAGGATACCTATATCTCAAAAACCGAAGATGTTACAGATGTGAAAATTGGTATTTAGATTCTTCTTCAAAAATAGAGAAAACACGTGTTTTACCATTTTCTGAAAATCCAGTTAAGGGAGGTGAAAAGGAGGGGTGAATTCATTTTTGAAGGATACCCATATCTCACAAACCAAAGATGTTAGAAAAGTAAAAAATGACATTTTTAATCCTCATTATAAATTAAGTTTTTGTACTGCTTTTTCCCGTATTTGAGAGCACAATTGTCATCCCATCTGACCTACGCACAGTCGTCAATTCCCTAGCAGACCTCAAATTTAAAATGTACCCTGACATAAAAAAATGGAATGGAGGAATCAGAATGGTTATTTGAGCGTGTAATTTTAATGCCAAAGAACAGCATGGCTCCAGTAATCAATAAGATACATATTCATTCTTTTGGAGGAGTCTGAATGCAGTACAAATCTGTAACCTCAGTGGTTCAAAGAGATGATGCAGTTCACTACCTCGTTGCGTTCTTGAATACTTTAAATCCTCCTGGTCTCCTGAACAGAAACTTCTTCTCAAATTGGGAGCACCTGTGATATTATTGCAGAATCTCAACCCACCTAAGCTCTGTAATGGCACCAGATTGCTAGTGAAAACTCTCCACAAATGTATTTATTTATTTTAATTCTTGATAGTGTGCCAAATCACCCATAGGCCTCACGGCGCACAAAAAACAGTACAAGACAGGGACAATCAGAAGAGACAGAGAAGATCAGAGACCGGAAGGTGGCGACAAGCTAGTCAGGGGACTAGGATGTATTAAAGAGATGGGTCTTGAGGTTCTTTTTAAAGATAACCAGTGAGGTGAAGCTCTTAAGGTGAAGAGGGAGTGAGTTCCCTAGAGCTGATACAGTGACATTGAAGTTGGTTTTTCCAAATTTGACTGAGCGAAAGGGGGGCTGACTGAGCCTGACCTGCTCAGTCGACCTGAGTGATCGACCAGGGACATAGCACTGGATGCACTGTGTCAAGTAGATGGGTCAGAGTTGTTCAAGCATTTAAACGTGAGAGTGAGTATCTTGAATGAAACCCTATGCTTGATAGGAAGCCAGTGCAGTTTCTTCCAGGCTTCGTTGATAGAGAAGTGCCTGGGTAAACCCAGCACAGCTCTGACCACGCAGTTTTGAGTGGTCTGCAAGGCAGCGATGTTGCCGGCAGAGGTGCCTGCTAAGAAGCTGTTGCAATAGACCAATCTAGAATTTAAAAGGGCAGATGCGAGAAGGGACATCTTGCTAACAGATAAAAATGGACGCATTGCGCACAGTTGCCTATTAATCCAACCGCATGCTGCTCGGCTTTTGGCCACATGTGGGCACATGGAGAGTTGGGCGTCAATCGTGACGCTGAGGGCCTTAACGCTTTGGGCCACAGGAATGGAAACATTGGCAATCGTAAATGACGCATATTCCTTAGAGAGTTTCTTTAACATGTGACTAGATCCAGCAATGAGTATCTCTGTTTTATCATCATTTAGTGCCATAATGTTCTGACTCATCCAGGAGTGGATGAGGGAGTAGATGGTAGCAATGCCTTTAGAGTCAGTGGAGTAAAAGCCTGAAAGTTCGAGGATGACCTGGGTGTCATCAGCGTAGTTGGTATATAGGACAACCAGGTCATCGAGCAACAGAAGCAGAGGAAGAATGTAAATGTTGAAGAGAGTAGAAGATAGAGAAAATCCCTGGGGTACGCCGCGGGTAAGCAGGGAGGGTATAGAAGATAAGTTTTGGATCACCACTTGGGCATTCCGGGGACCAAGAACGAGGCTAGCCATTGCGTCATAAGATCTGTGCAGTCAACAAGGGTTTGTAATCTTGTTGCCAGTAATGCGTGGTCAACTAAGTCGGATGCAGCAGAGAGATCTAGCAACATCAAAAGGGCAGGATGGCGGCAGTCGATGATGGATCCGAGATTCGATTTTAAATCTAACATGGCGGTTTCTGTGCCATGACAGGCATGATAGCCAGACTGACGGGGGCCAAGAATGGCATTGTCATCAATACATTTCTGTAGCTGGAGATAGGCTACACGCTCCATAACTTTCAAGAGGAAGGGCACATTGGTTATTGGCCGATAGTGCTTGGCAAGAGAAGGGTCCAGATTAGCTTTTTTGAGCAAAGGTGTAATCCCTGCTTCCTTAAGGTTCGCCAGGACTTGGCCTTCCTTAAAGGACTGATTGATCAGTTTGGTAATCCAGGGACTGATGGTCTCATGACATTGTACCAGGAGCCTGGAGGGACAGGCATCGCCTTTACATGAAGTAGGCTTCATATTCAGTATGATCGTGGTAACCTCTGATACGGTACATCTGGGTAAAAGAGAACAAGGGCTTTTTTGTAGAGGGGCTAAGGGTAGGCTCCTGAAGGCGGCGGGGGGAGGATTCGGTGAGTACACTGGGCGAGAATTGGTCCTGTGCTTTGTTGAAAGAAGTCTTTGACGAAAGAGATTGTTCAGGTAAGTTGGGAGGCAAAGGAGCACAGGCTATTGGGGGGGGATCACAGTAATATTAGCAGAAGAGTACACACTAGCTTCTAGATGTGAGGCAATTTTGGCAGAAAACGCGTTGTGAATAGTTTGACACCAGGAGGCGTCCTGAGCTGCCTGCGGGGTTGTCTGTGTGTTAGCATTGAATTCTTGAAGAATGGCGAAAAGTTCTTTAGATTTAGATTTCGCATGATGGATATGATTGCTGTAGTAAACAGCTTTGGCCTTAGTAACAGCCGTTTTGAATATTTTCACAGTGTTCTTATAGGCAGCCAACAAGTCAGGCGAAGGATATTTTCACCAGGCACGTTCTGCGGCTCGCCTGCGATGCAGTAACGCAAGGATTTCATCATTGAACCAATATTTGGTGAGAGTTTCAGGTTTTATGAGTCTTGTGCTCATGGGTTCAAGTTCCTCAATGATGGAATCAAGTGTGTTTTTCATATGTTCTGAAATCACCGAAGAGTTTTCCAATTTGGACAAGTTGCCTAGTCTTTCACTAAATTCAAGAGATAGTTATTAAGGGGTACGTTTTTTGAATGTTCTAGAGGTAGTGGAGAGCCTAGATGTGATATTGACTCTAGGAAAACCAGTGTGGAGGGTGATGATACAATTAAGTAAAAAGTGGTCTGACCAGGGGCGCGGGGAGATGATAGGGGTTAACGCTTGAATTTCATGAAACAAGACCGAGTCCAAGATATGAATGGCTGCATGGGTGGGTTCAGTCACCTGCTGGCTAAAGCCAATAGAGGATAGGCTCCCCAAAAGGCATTGTGTAGTTTGTCAGAAGGGACATTGGCCCATAAATTGAAGTCACCTAAGAGAACGACGGGGCCTTCGTTGGTGGTGACGTTATTAAGCAAATGTAAATGTTGTTCTTCAAACATAGGTAGGTTTACGAGGGGGACGGTAGATGAGAATTAGGGTGAGTGTAGTATTGTTAGAAATCTTGATTTTAGTGATCAATGATTCACAGTCATCAAGGGGCTCATGTGGACAAAGATGGTATTGAAGGGTATCTCTTAGAAGGAGGGCAAACCCTCCTCCTTTGACATCCTGGCAATCAGCCCTTAATAAGACGTAACCAGGGGGCATAGCCTGAGTGGCCTCATTGGAGATGCAGTCACTGATCCAAGACTCTGTGATTGCCATGAGGTCATAACATGATTGTATAAGTAAATTCTCAACCTCGACTCCACGGCACACCAGGGATCGAGTGTTGAGGAGTGTAGTGGTGAGGGACTGTGTAGGCGGCCCTTTTTTAGCAGGTGAAGAGACAATAGAACCATTATATAGCGTATTGTCTGACCCCGCCGAGCATCCTTTGGGTATTGGACACATTTAGGTTGGGGTAAAGGACAGTGAGAAACAGACAATGTACAGCGCCCGTTAGACGGGGTACCTGAAGTAGGGAGAGTGAGGATCTGAGTCAGAGCTGAAGAGGGTGTAGAGGTCAAAACGTCCACAACTCAAACCGGCTCTAACCGGCCCAAGTAACGTGCCAGCGCTGACGCCCTGCCGAGGTGCTTAAGAGTGGTTAGTAAGCCTAGTAAGCAAAGTAAATATGTGATTGAGGCCATGGTGCTTACCAGTTCTGGCCAGGGGGAGTACGTGTTCATATCTCAAATACGTCTTATACCTTCACAACATACATTTGAATTCAAAAGACTTCAGTTCCCCTTAAAGATTTGTTTCGTCATGACCATTAACAAATCTCAGGGGCAGACTTTAAAGGTAGCAGGGATTGACCTAAGGGAATACTGCTTCTCGCATGGGCCATTTTACGTGGCATGCTCAAGAGTGAGCTCACCTAACTCTCCGGTAATACTAGCACCTGATGGGAGAACTGCTAATGTAGTTTACAAAGAAGTACTCAAATAGTTTTTTTTGTAGGTTCCAGATGCCAAATAAGTAATTTATATTTTTTGTCTGTCTCATTGTCTGTTTGTAATTACAACACAAAAACATTACTGGACGCACATTAATGGAACAACTATCTTTGTTTTGTAGCCAATATTCCCCGACTAACATCTGCAATAAACATTGCTTATTACATTAAGACATCAAACTGTGCATAACATTTTGTACAGTTTGAACAAAAATTCATGTGTTTTGTAAAAATAAACGTACCAAATCCCAAAATCCACATGAGCGAAGCCGCGGGTAATAGCTTTAGAGTACAGTCTATAAAGTTGGTATAGGTTATGTGGCAATCTCACCTATTTGTGCACTCACACGTCTATTTTTTATTAAACTTTGATACAAGCAAAGTTAAAGCAGGCACCCCTAAAACTCTAGAGTATAATAGACTTCATACTTTGTACACTCCACACTTGGTCATCTACCCAGTCCCTGAGTCTGAGCTTCTGGAAACTACATGTAAGGTGTGAAACCATATCGGAGCTTTCTGTACTACCCACTAAAAAAACAAATGAATCACACATTCCTCAATACAATCACATCTCCAGGTCCATTTGAATTTGAGAACAGTTTAAGTCAAGCTTCATGCAAATTTTGCTATCAGTCCTCTCAATTGTCACTGCTTGTAAATAATATTTACTTGCCTGACTCATAACAGCTATGTGGTGCATTGATTGACCTGCATAGAAAAACAAACAATCCTGACACAAATTATAGATTTTTCACACATAATAGACTTAGTGCATACATGTGTGAAAGTTCTTAAATGGACCCTATACACATAAGAGAATCCAGAATATTTCCTAATTAACTTACTAGAAGTTCAGGAGAGAAAGCGTTCCCGTGAGTGAGATTCTTGGCATTGCATACCCGTGGAAATATACATGCAGTCTCTGCAAACATATTTCACATGCCAATGTTCCAAATTATTGATTTTTCTTGTTTTCTTGTGCCCATTATGTTTTGGTTTCAAATAATGAGAACTGTGTAAAGTCGTATAGAGTGCTGCGTGTTCACAAAATGGCAAATACTGCCTAAATGTACTCAATAGTAAGCCAAATAAACAAGGTATGGTCCCAAATACACAAATTAATGCGATTCAAAAACTCAGTCTTCAATCATGTATGCCAGACTGAGGAAGCTGACACGTAACACTTTACGTTTAGCCAATGCAGTTCAGACCGCCATCCGTCATCAGGGCAATAAAAAACTGTGTATCAATACAAACCGAAATGCATATTTAAGACACACCAATCCCAACATATGCAATAGATATCATTCATGAAACAAAACATATCAAAGAAAACAAACCAGAAAAAACAGAAAAAAGTAAAATTGTTATAATTTATATCAAATTTCTGTGATAATAATAGGGTTTCTCACAATCACATTTACCTGTGTTATCATTAGTGACAGAATCTCTGCATTCTATAACGTGCGACGTAGTGTGTCCTAGGTTTTGTTTCATGAAAGAGATGTCTATTGCATATGTTGGAAATCGGTGTGTCTTAACACATTGCATTGAATATACATTTCTGTTTGTATGGATATTTTATTGCCTTAATGACAAGGCAGTGATCTGAAATGCATTGGCTAAAAGCGAAATGTGGCATACATGGTGAAAGACTGAACTTTTTGGACCACACTAATTTTTGTACTTTGGAACATACCCTGTTTCTTTGGCATACTATTGAGTACCTCTTGGCAGTATTTGCCATTTGGTGAGCATGCAACACTCTCACAGATTTATTTTTCAATTAGTCTATGAACCTAAAATGCCTTGGGCCAGCTGCAGTGCTCAGATTACAAGTTGGAGACAGGTTGTCAAGCACTTACCACTGACAGACACTGGGGGTGGCCACCTTAGATTGGTATTGGTATCAAATAAAATAATATAAACCTTTCACAATATATAAACATTACAAAAAACAATGAATCAAGTTCACCTCCATCACTGCCATCCACCATCTCGGTCATCCAACTCATGGAGAGCATGTCAGCTGAGGCTTTTGCCGCCACCTTTTCACCCCCTCGTCCCCCTTTGGCTGACTCTCACCCTGACACAGCCCTCTCCATGCTCCACTCTGCTATATCTGATACTCTTGATATCCTTGCCCTGTCATGAGAATCTGCCTGAAGCCCAAAGCCAAGTGTAACTCCTGGTACGACTCAGACCTCGTCACCCTAAAACGCAAGTGCAGGGTGGACGAGAGGAAATGGCATGCTTGATGTAAATCCTCTGACAAACTGTCCTGCCGCCTGCTGCAAAGGCAATATCGGCTCTCTGTCCTCACCAAGAAGAGAGCTCATATCCAAGCCTGCGTCTCTGCGGCATCTAACAACTCGGCTCAACGCTTTAAAATCAGCAAGGAACTGGACAATCCTGCCATAGTCTCTACCTCTCCTGTCCCTTACCATGCCCTCTGCACAGCACTGGCTTCTCATTTCATCTCTATAACTCAGGACATCCTGTCCTCACTCTCCTCCTATCCCCTCCCTCCCCCTACTCCCTGCTCTTCCTCTGGCCCTTCTGCAGCCACCTCACCTCCCTCCTTCTCTGCCTTTCCCCTTTTCTCCGCAGACGAGGTTTCTAGACAAATCTGATCTATGAAAGTCTCATCAAAACAGGTTTACCCCTGTTCCTCCAAAACCATCAAGGACCACATTGACTCCCTGGCTCCTGCCCTGGCGGCGTTCTGCAACCACTCCTTCTCCACCTTGCACCCTATTCTTAAGAAACCCTCTGCCGACCCCTCCTGCCCAGCTAACTATCTCCCAATCCCCATCACTCCCTTCCTGGGAAAGCTCCTGGAGAAACTGGGCATCTCCCAGCTTAATCTTCACACTGAATCCGTTGGTTGTCTTCATGAGCATCAGTCTGGCTTCAGAACTGCCAGAAGCACAGAAACTGCTCTCCTGAACATCCGTGAAGACCTGCTCTCGAACATTGACTCTAACAACCCTTGCGTCCTCATCTTGCTTGATCTCTCCTCTGCCTTTGACACTTGAACCATGCCATCCTGCTCAACCGTCTCCGTGATAACCTTGGTATCACTGGTCAGGCTCTGACTTGGCTGACTTCTTTCCTCTCTGACCAACCCTCCCAGGTTCAACTTGGGTCCTTCCTCTATGCTATATTTTTCTCTACCTGTGGTGTCCTCCAGGGGTCTAACCTCTCTCCCAGGCTGTTTAACCAATACCTGGCACTCCTTGCCCACCGCATCGCTGCTCTCTGCCCCAACTTACCCTCGGCCTCCTCCTCTCCTTCCCTCATCTCTGACTGTCTGTCTGCTATCCAGGAGTGGTGTGCCGTCAATGACCTCTGCCTTAATGCCAGTAAGATTGAGATTCTCCTCATTGGCACACCCGTTCCCTCCTTCCCTGCAGCTCTCTCACGGCCTCTCTGGGCCCTCTTCCTACTCCCACCTGCAAGCCTAAAAACCTCAGGGTCATCTTCGACTCCACACTCTCCTTCTCTCCTCACATCTCTGATGTCTCTAAGAAGTCACACTACCAGCTGCACCTCCTCAGAGGTATTCTTCCTTGCCTCTCCTTCCCCCAGAAGCTCACTGTCTCCAGAGCTCTGGTTCTCTCTAGGCAGGACTACTCCAACAGCCTCTTTCTAAATCTGCCTGCTTCTACTCTCCGCCCTCTGCAACTTATCCAGAACAGGACTGCAAGACTAGTCCTTGGCCACAAGCCCAGGATCGCATCTCTCCAGGACTGAAATCTCTGCACTGGCTCCCAGTGGCTGCGAGGATTAAGTTCAAAACCATCTGCATCATCCACAAGGCCCTCTGGGGCCTGGGGCCTCAATACCTTCAACTCTCTCTTCCTAAATATCTTCCTTCTTGAGCTCTTTGCTCATCCGCCTCCAACTCCCTCAGGGCCAGTCGCTTCTCCAAGCAACGAGTTGGTGGTAGATCTCTTTTCTCGGTTGGTGCCTCACTCTGGAATAGGCTCCCTGCCTCCCTTAAACTTGAGGAGAACCATCTCCGGTTCCGGAAGCACCTCAAAAAGTTTCTCTTTGTTTCTGCTTTTTCTCCTCTCACCTCTGCTGACCTCCTAGCTGTAACTGAAACTTGAACTGGCAACCCGGACACCCTCTGATCTCGGGACCAGGTCCTTCCCCCGCCAGCGTCTCACACCTGCACTGCCCACCTGGCAACCCGCGCACTTGGGTACTGTTTCTGTATCCCTACAACCCCCCTCCCAGCCCTTGACATCTGATGTCTGCACTTACCCCTGCCACATGCCGGCCGCGACTTACTTAATGTTATCATCTTTTGCCATGTACTGCACTGTTCCTGCCCCATTCCCACACACTTGCGTGATCTGAATGATACCTGGCCTAGTAGGATCGTTGTCCATCCTCCCTTTGTTCCTCTCCCTTGCCTTGTCGCACCTTGAAAAACTTGTGTATAGGCACGTTATAAATGCCATATCATATCATATCAAGAATACAGAAGAGCGTACATCCAATTATTGTACAGAATTATATAATATCAAATAATTATACAATCAAACTTCATTTAAGATTTCATACACTTTAGATACAAATTCAGTCATGTTTATGATTAGAGATGTTTGCCTCCCATCCTTTAAACAGTTCCAAAGCAAATCCGAAACAACTGCAGATGTAGCGTGTAATAATTTAAACTCTCAATTATTTTATTCTCAAACATTCCAAGACCAGATGCTTAATTGTCTCATGGAACTTACTATTGCATAGCCTACATTTACAAGTTATTATATTCATTCTGGGTCCAAGGACCTTCATTGAATCTAAATCTCATATATAGAGCATTTTGTTTTTGGTATAAGTATATTGGTATAAGTATACTTGATCAGATAAAGAACAACAAATCATTATTCATTCTTTCCCCCATCCCTCTACAATCCATTTCATATTACTTTTTTTCATAGTCAGCGGGTTACTTGTCCTATCATTGGAGCTCAGCCGCAACTCTCTGGGTAAGGAATTCACCCTTTAACATTTTTAAAAAAAGAGTCTTTATTAGAAAGTAGTATTTGAGGGCCACAAAACAGAAGATTTGCGGTGGGAACCAACAGTTTGTCATACAAGATAGGTTTCTTCCAAAGGGTGAATCCTTTCAATGAGGTTAGGCCTAGTTCATTTCTCAATATGGAAATTGTTGCGAATGAGGTAGAGATAACACTGATCTCCAGATTAAGCCTTCAATAAAAGGAACAGTTTTCCAGCTTTTGTATGTTCGTATATTGACACTATTTCTGTTTTTTAGTGTCTGATTAGAGGAACTATGAGAACTTGCAATGCCTGGTCTAAAATATGTTTAACTGTGCAGCTGGCAGTTTCAGTTTACCTATAATTTTGGTTTCAAAATCCCAATCAGAATTTGAGTTTGAGAAAATGTAGCCCAAGTAAATGAGTTTATCACATCTCTTTATTTTTCCATTGCCAATGGTCCAGAGAAATTGCATATTGTTTATGCTGAAGACCAATTGCAGTCACATCAACAAATGTTAGATAATCGGCACAAGCATAAGCTAACCAATTCAATTTAAGTTGCTCTATCTTTATATGAATGCCTTGAACATGTTTTCAAAGATCAGCTACTCTGATATATGTTTAAGTTGAACAGGGCAGGTGCAAGCATGCAGACCTGGTGTAAAACCCTCAAAGTGGTAATAGGGTCTGATAGATCGCCCTCTGTGTTAAGTCTAATCTGCAAAAAAACTGTTTTCCTGCATCAACATGAACCATATTAACAAGCCAGCTGGGATCTTCCACTTTTGTAGCTTATTTCACAGATTGCCACTATCAACCCTATCAAAGGCCCATGACAGACGTAAACAATCCATATATATTGGTTGTGTTCATGGAGCCTTTGAGATCTTTTGTAGGACAGATAATATTAATCCATTCAGAGGAATGCCCATATTTTTTCTGAATCTGATCTGGAACTTGGATAGTCTACTTACTGCTAAGGCCCACATTCTAACCTCTCTAAGCATAATTGTCACAAAATTGTACTAGAAACACCCAAAAGTGAAATGGCGTGATAGTTTGAAGGTTTGACCCTATCTCCCTTTTTGAATATAGGAACAAAAAAAGATACAGACCACGGGGTGACATCATCAGAGTTTTTGCAATATTAGTAAATAGATTTGTCCGAGCAACTGACTACTGATCTACATCATATTTTAAAGTGATGTTTGCCAATCCGTAAGGACCTGATGCTTTAGAATTCTTGGACTTCAAGATCATTTCCTTTATTTCATAAGGGTGAAATGTCACCTACCAATTTCTCAGTTTTGCCCAATTTGTATAAAGTACCATTGGACTAGCCAAAGAGTTCAAGTAGGTACTGAAAAATGTTTAATCCACAATTCTTCGGATATTGGGTTTAAAGATGTGCCTACTCGTTTTATTTTCCAGCAATTAGTTAAGTCCAAATATGAAGCACAGACAAGTGAACTCAAAACTGTCAACGTTGATTGGCTATCAGAATATGAATTTGATGTTTATACATTATTATCCAGCATTTATATTTTTGTTTTTCCCAGCGCATCTCTAATTGGAACTTGGTCCAAACTGCCTTTAAGTGTGGAGACAGTTTTCATATTGCTTCGCCGGCAACCACACAAGAAGAATTTTTTTGTGTTATTAAAATGTACAGGTTCTAAACAAAAAACATTTTCACCTTTACGGAGGTTAAACATTGTTTCTGATCATATATTTGAGATTTATACCATGATCTTTGGGTGCCTACCTATCCTATTTACGTTAAGTGATGGCACCACCTATGCTAAGTGGTTTACTTTTTTGAAAGCATGGAAACTGTGCAACAGTAGATAGACAAGCATGGTCCCTGTGTTCCATAAATGATGGGATCAAGGGGAAAAAATAGTCACCTAAGCAAGAGATGTATATATAATCAATCAAAATACAGCTATTGGCCTGTCACAACAAAGGTTTGCGTCTTATATCCCCTTTGTGTGTAGTTTTTAAACATAAATGGCCCTATGATTGAATCAATAATGTCCAGTGGAATTCCCTGCACAATGCTCTCAATGAGGCCTGACCCCTTCAGGAGGGAAATAGGACCCCTCCAATATACCAGATGCCAAAGCACAATAGCTATTTAAGTCCCCTACAATTATAATTCTGTCTCGATGCCCAACAGCATACCAATACTTCACAATTGTGTTAAGATCAATGAAAAGAAGGGACTCACAGTGCACTACTGGGTCCAGTAAATATTGATCAACAACATTTCCTTCAGTCCACCAGGGACATCCCACTAAATCTTAACAGCCCAACAACAATCTATAATTTGCACGCTCAAGAATCTGGACATATTCTCTTAGATTATCCAGCAAAAATATCAGGACCCCATTGGCCTACCTTGTGTCCCTTGCTTGGCTAGTTTTGCAAAACATGTTAACCCTTCATAGAATAATATACTGGATATGGAAAGTTTCTTGAAGAAAAATTAAACCAAAACCTGTTAATCTGAGAAATGAATTTGATTACTGAATATATGGCTACCTCCTTTACAGTTTCAGGTTAAAAATGTACAGCTTTTTTAAGTTAAAAGTGCACTGTGTTTCCTCCTATGGGCTGTGAAGATAGGAAGGTAGTTGGTAGCCAGGACTCGTTGGTTGTCCCACTAGTGGATGAGGACCACTCCCCTGAAACAATCACCATTCTACCTCTCTGCAGTCCCTAATCACAGACTATTTTGGAATCTGTTTTTTTTGCTGAATGGACATTGCCAGGAACAATGTAATAGCAAGGTGTGGTAACATCCATGCCAGCCTTTGCTTTTACAGGGTAAACAAACAAATCCAAACCCATTTGTCTAATACATCTGTAGGAGTGGGCCTTTGATCACCTTAAACCAAAGTAGCCACCCCCTCAAAGAGCAAGTGTCCATATGAGATGGAATGGCAGTGGCATTAGCCTTAGACAGGGCCAGAACAAACATAGCAGTGGTTCTAGCCATTTGGGCAGAGCAGCACCATAGACATAGTTGACAGGAACACAAGATAATTAATAAAAAGATAAAAACAGGTCAGAGAATCTTCATAGTTATGCTCATCTCTGAGGGTACCGGAGAAAAAAAGAGAGTCCAAAAAATGGTCATCAGTAATTCCCGCCTCTCTCTTCATGGCCCCCCACAGGTTGTGCAGTGCGGCAATTGTCGTAGCCAGAGTTCCATTGTCCAAATTGTCCAAATCATTGGGAGGTATGTATGCGCAACACATACTCACAATCTTCTGGCAAACCCCACCCTTCATAGCTGATAGGAGGTCATGGATATACCAATTCTGCAATGCTACTAGCCTCAAGCCCTGAGTTCTTCTTTAATTGCACTAAATGCTGATTCAGAGGAATTCACAAATAATAATAACTCGTATCAATTTGCAACCATTAACAGTTCACCAATGTTTGTACACCATGGGCCAAAAGGGAAGTGAAAAACATCTCCATCTGGCCGAATAGTCAAAATTGTTCAGGAATGTTCATAAGATCCTCAGGGGATGGTAATGAAATATAGTTTGATCTTCTCAATTGTTTCAAGGAGTCCATTACTCCGAAAGTCTGTAAAGCTCACACTCTCCTTTTCAGATCTGCCAGAGTGCCTGGGGGTGACGGTGCGTGGTACAAATACCTTTATCATTAACATTAACATATTTGATGGCACAAGGGATGCAAGGAGTACGGGGACAGAGGGTGTACAAATGTAGGCTCAGATTTTGAAATTGCAAGTGTCAGGTGGCTCTGGAGAACCACGACGACAGGCACATGTAGATTGGTGAGACCGCAAATGCCCCGCCAGGCCAGAGGTAACTGCTTGTAGGAAACAAGGTCAGCAGTACCAGAACATGTCAATATGTGTTGCTGTACCTTCAGCCAGAACAGCAATGGCAAGTGAGGCTGCAGTTTCGATTTGTGCCTTCAGGCACTGTGCCATTGCCCTTAAAAGACAGACAAAAATGTCTAAGTAACTGGATCTTAACAGGTTTATCTGGCTCCTTGAGCCATGTCAAAGAGTTCACATACTTTTTCCATACACTTCCACATACTAGGTTTCTTTGGCCATCCCTACTTTGGAGAGTCCCACCAACCCTCCTGCTCTATAATTATTCACCCCTTGCTCCTATTTATTGTTCACAATGATACATTCTTCAGGATTGGCCTGTACTCTTTGCATGCAATGGACATCCTTCTGTTTTTTCTCCATCTGCTATTAAAGATTCTTCTTTAACTGGAAGGATAGAAGTTGCTACAGATTTCCCCTAAAACTGCCCTCAGACCCTGCACAAGGCTAGGTGCACTAAACACTGTGCCTCTGCTACCTCTACCTCAAACTCATCAGGAATAAATTATCGGGGGACACCAGAAGCATGGGGGATAAAAGAGCAGATAACTTTCGCTCCCCACGCTTTTCATATGTTGATACCATATATTATCTGCTGTGAAGCCATGTCCGTCATTTACTATTTTAAAATGTTCATCATCATCATTATTTACAAAATCTATTTCAAGGTCTAGTTGTGCTCTTACTAATTTTTCTGCCGTATTCATAGTGCTTGATAACTCACATCCATTTACATTCTTACTATTAAAACATATACCACAGAAATCAAGATAGAAATAGATCTACAAATTCTCATTCCCATTTTTAAATCCATTCTTTTGTTTTACAGTCTGAATAACATTTCTCAATCTTTGTGCGCTCCCCCTTTCCACTGGCATGAAATGTGATTCCCTAGGGTGCACTTATCTTTTTAGGACTGCTCTTCCCCAGGTGTCAGTGTAATGGCTCAGTGGGCCTCATTACGAGGTTGGAGGTAGCCATGCTGTTTATACCTGCATGGCTACCCCTCAAACTTGGGTCTGGCACCGGGCCCCGCGAAATGGGAATTACCTGGCCATTCCGACCTCGGCGGGCCTGACAATTCCCCTTGCGCGGGACAGGGAGCCGGTATGCCCCCATTCCCATTGAGCCCTTATTGAGTCTGACCATGCGTTCAGAGTGGCACCCGCGAGCAGAACTCATAATGTGGCTGCATGGTAACAATGGTGCCGGTAGTACTACCGGCGCCATAGTTGCCTTACCCCCACAATCGTAATGAGGCCCAGTGTCTTTTCGCACATCATGGACGTGGATCCAATTCTTGTTGCCCTCCACTTTGACTGGAGTCGATGTAGCAAACATTACTCTATATGCACCATCAAAATGCATACATAGATGAAGTCCCTGGGGAGTAGCAATGGCTGCTGACAATCTTCTTGTTCCTTGCAGGGTTTTCCTGTATCTTGCTGATGTGAGGCTGTAACCTGTGAAGATACAATTCTGACGCTCATGGTTAAGGCCCTAAGATGTTCCCCCAAACTCTTCTCCAAGAATCTCTGCTGGCTTATGTACATCTGAACCTGTGCTTGTGGGTGAGAGTGGTGTATATGATCTATCCCCCATAACCACCTCATGAGGGCTGAGGTGGTGATCTTTCACTGGCTTATTTTATTTATAAAACAGGGCCAACGGAAGACAATGCAACCAACATATTTGCAATTCACTACATAGATTAGACAACTGCATTTTAAGGAAACCATTAAGTCTTTCGACTAATCTGTTGTCTTGTATGTGATACAGTAAGCACAGAAGTCTAGTCTTGATCCCCAGAAGTGATGTAACCTCAGCAAATAATGCATTAAAAATGGATCCCATTATCTGATCTCCGGACCTCACATACCTCTCACCAAAAATGTAGCTGCTGATTATGCATAAAGTTGAATGCAGGGATCAACCCAATGCCATCAGGAAAATGGGCATACAATTACACTCAAATACCTAAAGTAACTACAATTCTGTATCATACTGACAAAACAGATATGCAGTTCTCTGTGAGGACCTGATGGCCGGGATATTAGCCCGCTCACTGCTTTCATGGTATTACCAGGATTGAATTCATTACAAACTGTACAATTATATTGGGATAGTACCCCTCTCACTGCTTTCATGGTATTACCAGGATTTAATTGTTTACAAACTATACAATTACCTATGAACTTAGTTACCTGCTCATTAATGTTTGGTATAAACCACTCCTCCTGGAGTTATGTTGCTATTTATTGTTGAGATGTATGTGATGGGTAATGTAGTTGCTCTAGATCCACAAGAAGCCACTCTACAGGATTTACTACCTTCCACGTCAGCTCCCAAATCCATAACTAATCTTTGGGCGAGAGCATACATTCCCTCCTTGCCCAGAGTTCCTTCTCCTCTTGAAGTGCTTCTTTTGTATTATTGCAATATCGCACAGGCTGTTGACTTGTGCGATTTACCTCCGATTAGCTACCAGATCCCTCATTAAGCATGAGTTCAACCGAAAGCAAAGAAATACGTTTCTGTAAAAGGGACTTGGGAACTTCACAAGATAAGGCTCTGGTTCATGAAGGCTCTTGATCTAACAGTTTCCATTCTTAAAATGTTGATAGAACATACATTGTTGTCGAGTTAAGATCCAGCCCTGAAGCCATCATTTCTGCTTTGCTCAATCCGGATTAGATGTTAGCAGTTCAATTGAAATGCTGCAGCCACCATTACTTCAATAACTTGTTTTTTCAAGATTACCATGGAATGATCCTATGTAGAGTTCAAATAAGTGGCTAAGGTGAATAACAAGGAGTCTAGATCAATGACTAGTAAGCATTTTCTGTACAAGTTACACATTTTCCAAATGTAGAAGATGCCAAGTGAAAGCAAACCCAGTTTGTTTCTTAAAATGCTCATAGGCTGGCTAGCAGGCAGAGAAAGCACTTGCCTCCAGAAGCGACCCTATAGCCTAGTCCAGAACTTTGCATTCTTCCAAGCTCTGGTCCCGGCACCATAGGTGATGATTGGCACTACGTTTTGTTTGTAAAGTTTTATGAGAGGCTCAATGGAATACTTACCATATTTGTTATGTATAATGTGGGCCTGGGTAACCGCTGTTTGAACTTTTCTCCTCAACTCCGAGCAGTGTGGTAGTTCTGAAGGGTTGTTATTGTTGTTGAGACCTAAATAGCGATATTCGCTTACCACTTCCAAGCATGAACCATGCAGATGCCATATATATGAGTATCTCTTCATCTGATGTTTGGTTGCACAAATCATGCCCTTAGTTTTCTCCAGATTTATTGTTAATTGATTTCTGGTTGCATATTGTTCAAGAGCTGTTAAGAGATTTTGAAGACCTTTCTGAGTTTTGGAGAAAAGAGCAACATTGTCTGCATATAGTATGGTATGGTAATGATTATTTGTATAGCGCATATACAAAAAGCAAGTGTTTCAAAGCACTCAAGGAGGGGGGAACA
The DNA here is from genome assembly GCF_040938575.1 of Ambystoma mexicanum. Classification (NCBI taxonomy): domain Eukaryota; kingdom Metazoa; phylum Chordata; class Amphibia; order Caudata; family Ambystomatidae; genus Ambystoma; species Ambystoma mexicanum. Next base: position 933,896,748 of record NC_090928.1, on the reverse strand, counting down.
AGGGGAAAAACAACAGTCATTCAGAGCCTTCAAAATTCTGAAATGATACTGGTCTGCACAGGCCGATAAGTGCATATAATACATTGACAGTCGAGATAACAGCAATATGAGCAATATGGTCTAACAACAATTCTGCAGTTTTTCCAAGTGCATAAGGCGCCACCATGCAATGAGGGAAAGGCAAGGGGAAAACATACATACTTTCTTCAGGCATGGTACTGTTGGGTGTCCTGACCCACGTTTGGACTATCATGCTGCAACAGTTGGTGACGTGGGCTTAGAAAATCCAAGATGGCCAAAAAGCCCACAAGTGCGCCAGAATCCAGGAGAACCACGCAGTTTGTGCGCACACCCAAAATGGTTACCTAACTTGCCACCCACCGGTGTAAAGAAAGATCTTTGTTAACAAAATCCACTGTTACTGATGTCAAAAAGTTGCTGAAATCGTGACTCATTGGACCACTTTAAAGATTCAACCCTTTTGTGGGGTTCCACCTCATCATCTTACTGTAAGGAGCCCCATCAAAACAATGTTAAGCAAGGATTTACTACCATGTAAGAGCCATTCCTGTTTAGAATGCATTAATCCAAGAAAGATCCCAAAATTGCATGTAGTACCAACAAAATCCTCAAGGCGGCGCTAGCGGTCTAAACTCTGACAGGAGAACTGAGTGCAGTTGCTGACAAAGGGATTTGACTCAGCTGACTTCAAAGGCTGCATTTTAATTAAAAATTAGCCACCTGCTGTTCCCAGAGGCCTGAAGCCTGGGAAACCCTCTCACCTCTAGAGATTCACACCAGGAGATAGAATCTCACATGACCTCTTGATTGATAGAAGGCAGACTGGCTGGGAGCCTCCTGGAGACCACACAATAGGCTCTTGCAATTGAATAGGATATGTTGATTTTGACTGTTTCCTGTCAACAAAGGCCTGCCTGCCAGAAGACACATGTGACTGACCCACCCAAGTCTTGGAGACGGACTCCAACACTCTGAGAACTGAATTGAAAGCAAAATATATATTTTACAGAAACACTGATAACTCTTTGTAATCAAATGACAGAAATGTATAACTTTGAGAGCCTTAATTTAAAAAATGTACCTTCAATTCAAGCCCAAACTCCAATTTGTGTGATGTTCTGGGGGCAAACTAGCAGTTAAGAGGGTATTACTTAAAATGTCTGCATGTGAAAAGTCTGATACTTCATCAATCAATGCCTGCATGCCTTGCACACATTTGGGTAAATTTGAGTAAGAATCTGATATCGGTAACTTGACCAAAAAGTGAAATATGTTGCCATTTCTGAATGCAAGCTCCCAGGAAGAGCAGATTTGGACAGGGTATACCTCCTGTGATATGTGATGGGTGCATGTAATTTTAAACAAATGTGTACCTGTGCAAATATGTCTTTTGGGTCAAAATATAGATTGTTTGTAATTTGACAGGGGTGGGTTCTCTATCATAAAGAGACCTCATCATGATGACACTTCATTTCATTCCCCCAATCAAGGGGAAGAGGATGAAGTGGCCAATGACAAGTGGAGAGGGGTAGAGCCTAGTGATGCTGCACACACACCCATTTTCAAAACACATAAAAGCAGACAGTCAGGACCGATAGGGACATTCAATTCCATTTGCTGCAACGCACTCTGCCGGACCATACCACATCCAGAGATCCAGACTTCCAATCCATCAATCTCCAGAGAAAGCTGTGCAGAAAGATCCAGAAGCAGTGCTGTACCCAGAGAGAGAGCAGAGCTGACCCAGACCACTGTTAGCAGAACCAGAGAGCTGACCCAGATCACTGTGAAGTGCCGAGACCAGACCAGAGTCCAGTCTAAAACCTGACCAGATCCGTGGCAAGGCCCATTTATTTCAAAAATATATTGTGAGTACCTAGCAGACTGTGCAGAACCAATCTCTTAGTTAAAATAATATAATTCAATCTATTTTAATCTAAGTAGAACTGCCTCCTAACTGTCACCTGTCATTTGTAAATCTGTCACCTGTCATTTCTAGTTGCTAGCTGTCACTTGTCACTTTGAACTTTAAAATTTCAAATCTGAAAAACGACCTTTACCATATCGCTCATATCTCCGTGACTGTTTGTCTTAGAGACTTGCAGTAACTTTCCTCTGAAAGCTGGGAATCGGACCTAGAACCGTATTCCTACCCCCGATACTTTTGCCGCAATCACGAAAAACGCACGCGCGAATTTTACCGCGATTTGCAAATTTCTCTACGTGTGAAAACAGCAGTTCTTGCTTTCCTTGCTAAAATTTTGTTTGCCTCTTAAGAACCATCCCTGAATCATTGCTAGAGTGAGCCTGGACTAATATTAACTTGATACCACTCACCCTGAACCTCAAGAGGGAATTAAAAGCATTTTAGCATATTTTTCATTTCATTGCCAGCACATATAAAAGCATTTTGGGCCTGTGTTTCAAACTTCTGTAGTCTAAGCTTGCTGGGGTGAACTGAATTACATTTGATTGCATTTCTGAGAACTGTGTGCTTTCCTTCCATTTCCTTGCATTGCATAAAGGGGGGAGGAGATTGCCAGAGAAAAGTGATTAGATTGTTTTGTTGAAATCATATTGAGTATTATCTGTATTGCATTTTCATTCAACATTACATCCATCTGAACTTATATAAAGCATTCTCTACCACCTTATTCTTCTGTTCCTATTCACAAGTGTGCTAGTGCCAGACTATCCATTATTGATTACTGCTCAGATTCAGTGTGATATTCAATTATTAATTTATTATAAAGCGTGATATATATATATATTGTTTAAATTATCAAATAAACCTTTTAAATTTGCAAAACAGAACTACTTCTTGGCTCAGCGGGGTCAGGGGGATTCCAAGAGAGGGGTGTTATATAGGGGTAGTCATCCAGAACGCATGAACTGGACATAAGGATATATCAATAAGGGTTTTCATTCAGTATTCTAGACTAGGCGTTGACTTAGCTGTAGTGTTGAATTGAATCCTCTTACAAATTGGGGGCTCGGGCCGGACGTTTGGGTTAGATCTATCACTTGTGCAGATTAATACAGCGTGCCAGCTGACCAGATACACATATCCGGTCAGATCACCACGCTGTGTTACGCTGTAAAGCACTCCTCAAAGGAACGCTCTAAGGAAAAGGTCTGTTTTGCAAAAATAAAATACAAACTTCTGTAAGTCAGGAAGGAACTCAAATTCCAGAATGACAACCTTAGTAGACATGAAAATAGCCAGAGAGCACTTCTTACATAAGTTATTTGTGAGAGGTGAGTGGACTCACCAGGACCGCATGGTCTGGTTGCAGGCCATCACGCAACAGGTCACGGAAACAGGGTCAGATATATGGAGAGATCAGGGTCCCTTACATGTGGCCCTGAGTGAACTATACATGGCTCCTAAAGCTAAGGATGAACAAGACAAGATGGTTAGGATAGCGGCATACCTGTACCTATATATGGGAGACATGCAGGATAAATGTACTGAAAGCCAAGATCTGGCGAATAAGCGACAGATGGCGTTAGAGAAGGTCCAATCTGACCTGGTCTCTTCTGAGCAGAGGCTGCAGGGGAGCCAGGAGTCAGAAAATGAGAGTAGACAGCACATCATTAAAATAAAGAAGGATATGGACATCCTGCAACAGGAAAAGGCTGACCAGGATACCAGATTTCTGGCCTTGCAGAAGGAGTACCAAGAAGGTTTGGACAACCTACTGCAGAGCCAGAAAAAGCTGGAGCAACAGTTAGACTTCAATAGGGCATGTGCTGAGCAGGTAGTCACCCTGCAAAGCCACCTAGATAGGGAGAAGGCAGAGAGCAATAAACTGATTCTGAAAGACCTGGATACCCAGGCAGAGTTTGATCAGGAGTGCCAGAAAGCTGGTGCCTTCCAAAGGCAAAGGGACGACCTGGCGGCACAGATGCAGGCTCTTAGTCAGGAAAGGGATACCTTAGGCCAGGAAGTCTGCCACTTAAAAAGGAAAATGGAAGAAAATCACCTGGCCCTCCAGGGACTGGGTGACCTCCAAAAAGAACACCATAACTTGTTAGAGCACACCAGGAAGGTGGAGGATGCTCTGGCAAGAAAGGAGCAGGCCAATAGGGACACAGCTCAGGAGGTAACCCTCCTGCAGCAAAGACTGGCCCAGTGCTCCAGGACCAATCAGGAAACGCAGAGAGAGAATGAGGCTCTCTGCCAGCACAATGATAGGCTCCAACAACAGGTAGCGATGCAGGAGAGACTGATAGAGTCTAGTAAGGCCTTAACTGAGGAACTGAAGGCGCAGGCTCTTGCATTGCAACAGGGAGCAGGGGCGGATAGAGACCAAGTTCGCTGGGAAAGGGAAACTCCTGAGCATAACCTCAGGAGCCCTAGTACCAGAGGCCTTTATCTCTCTCAGTCCCTGGACTCTGCCACCCCCATGTCCCCTGGCGCACATGAGCACCGGGCCACAGGGATGGCAGATTACTATCCAGCCAGAAGCATGGGGCTCATAGGCCAGTACCTCCCAGGAATGGATGGGCGGGCATCCGGGTATGGGCACCCAAGCACAGTGCAATTTAGTGGGGAACCCCAGGAGAGTAGGCCCATTAAGGGCATCCTGAAAACCTCTGCCCAGTTAGGTCATTGGGGGGGTACCCATCGAATCCTGGCAGCAAAGAGGAATCTGAAGACTCCTCTGAACGCTACAGGACACAGGAGACCAGGTCCCCACATTCTGCCAGCCATTCCCAGGCTCGCAGAATCCGGGAAAACCTGGAAGATCAGACAGGAACCTCTGGGAGCAGTGCCTCTGAGTCAGAGGATGAATGGACCAGGGTTACCCAGACCAAAAAGGCCAATAAGGCAAAAAGGGCCTTGCTTAAGGACCCATTGAAGCAGATTAAGGCAATCAGGAGTGTCATCACGCCTTATCATAAGAACGCCAAGTACTCTGTTTGGGAGCACTTAGAGTTGTATGAGCAAATGATGGAGACTTTCCATTTGAAGGACAGCAGTAGCTGCATCCAGTACGTCAAATGGACATTCTCCCCAGAATACTCCAGTTTCTTTGCGGGGCTGGAAGACCAAAATCATTTAAGATGGTCCACCTATAAGGCGGCCATCTTGAAACATTTCTCTGTGCACCGAAATCCTCAAGAGGCTCGCAAGGCAGCCTACAATTTACAATGTGGGGAGGATCAGGCCCCACAAGAGTTTGTGCAGGAGTTAAAGCGTGCTTTTGCACAGACCACAAGAAGGGTGCGCACGGATAGCAGAGAATTTATTAAAACGTTTTTCCATGCCTTGCCCAAATACATAATGACCCAGCTCGTGAGAAAAGATCTTTAGACTGGGTCATTGAACAGGCGACCTGGATCTATGAGGTGCAGAAGCCAATAGAAAATAAAAATAATGCGCCCAAAAACCCCAAAGCCAACAACACCCCTGCTGCTGCCAAGGTGGCAGAGGTAAAGGTCACCCCCGTTTTAGAGTTGGAGATGGGGGGGCCTAAAAACCTACCTGCACCTAATAATGCTAGGCCCAGAAGGTCCTCGGGCCAGTCACAGACAGGGAGCCAGGGAGGCAGCCCCACAAATGGGTTCCCTCGCTCTCCTGATTATGTAAGCCCCCTTTACAAGGGAAACAGACTCATCCTGGGTTATGTGTGGACTCCTCCATCCCAAGGGGGGGGATCCAGCCAAGCACCTAACCCAGAGAACTTCCCTCCCAACTTCTCACAGGAGGGCAGAAACTCACCAAACCCTGGGCAGAACTTCTTCCCCAGGTATCCACCCAACTTCCAGCCCCAAAATCCTCCACCCTTCTTTCCCCAATTCCCTGAGCCCAGACAACCGAATCCAGGAGAGGGGAGGCCAAGGGTGGAGGGGTATCAAAATCTTCCCAACCAGGGGTACTACCGGAGAAGGGATAGCTACCCTTCCCGGGATCAGCCCAGGGGAGAAAACAGGGCCCCGTATCACCCTGAGCGGGTTTCCCAATTAGAGCGCCAGGTTCAAAACATGGCGCGGGATCTGGGTCACATACTGAGGGCTCAGCAGAACCCTCAGATCGGCATGCCGGCGCAGAACGCACCCAACTCTGGACCTGGTGCTCCAGAACAATGACGGGGGCAGCACCCCGATAACTCACCGGTTCCCAGGGAGGAGGCACAAAGGGAAGGGGGGTGTAAAGCCTTGGAGGAAGCTTCCTTCCTCACTTGTAAACAGCCCCTGGAAACCCAGGAACCAGAAACAAAATCTCCTGCCCCTGAAAGTCTGCCTCCTAAGGAGCAGAGGGGGGGTAGGAGAAACAAAAGACCCAAACAGACTCAGTTTGAGGAGGAGGTACAGATTTTCCAATTTGAGGGAGAGGGATCCTCAGAAGATCCTGGGAAAGGGATCTTCTCCTTCAGAGAGGGGGGAACTCCTCCCAAAGAAAAATGGGTCCCTAGGGATGCAAATCCAGACTGGGGAGATGTGGAGACTGAGCTACCGCCGCCCACCATCTCATCCCAGAACCAACAGCAAGAAAATCCCCTGGTTCAAGCTCATCCTGGTGACTGCCTCCAAAAAGGGGGGGGCGGCCCGGAACCGGAGCCAGGGGAACCCACAATGGCTCTGATCTCCAGTTGCCAATTTTTTCTTTCAGATTCCCAAGGCTCTCCACAGAATTCTGCCCAAATCTCTTCGCTAGCGATGTCCAAAACCAGAAAGTTAGCCCACCAGTTGTCCAAAAATGTGCATTATCTGGGCCCCCTTGAGGAGAAGGAGGGAAGATATTATGCCCCGGTACAAGTACAGGGGCAGGGTACAATTTTGGCACTGGTGGACACTGGATCTCAAGCTACCCTTCTGTCCAGAAGGGCCTTTGACGAACTGAATGCAGGAAGGGGAGGGAATTTCCAAATTCCTCTCACCTCACTTCCTGGACAACTCCAGAACTTTGACGGGAAGGAAATTCCCGTCGAGGGGACGGCAGATTTGGACATTAAGATCGTTCGACACAAGTTGAAACACCCGGTCATAGTTGTGACTCCAGAGGGCACCCCTTGTTTACTAGGGAATGACCTCCTGAGGAGGTTGTCACCCTTAATAGATTGCGTAAACAAGGTCCTCTGGACCCAGACTAGCCGACCAATAAAATTAAAACAGAGTGTCAACCATGTTAGTTTAAACGGCACCTGCCACATGGTTGAACAAAAATCTGACCAAGTAGAATTTCACTTCCAGAAAAGCCAAATTCCAGACGTGACAGTAATAGCAGTAGGACAACCGACTGGTGATGGGGGGTCCTCTCTATTTCTGAAAATCAACCTTCCTTCCAGTCTAAAGTAGTACTCCACGCTGGAAGGAAACACTCTGAGATTCTATACTAATCCACAATCAGAAACTCCCACTCCTATAGTCCAGAAAGATGTGAAATCAGCTCAGAGCCTGGCTGATATTCAGCAAATTGGAGAGCAGTTGTTCATCCCTGTCCAGTTAAATGATGGGAAGGACTCCGTTCTCGCCCGAGTGTGTTTGAGCAACGGTAAGAGCTTCATCAGCGAAGCCATGTTCCACCAACTCCCAAAAGATCCAGCCATTCCCACATTCAAACTGATAGACAAATGGGAAATGGACCTGGAAGCACCTAATTCCAAACATCTCCTGCCAAGCAGGTGTATGCTCAAAATCTTCATTGGCAACAAGAGCATAGTCCATAATTGTTGGGTCGTGCGAGACGTTACTGCCGCCTTTTACTTAGGCAGTGACATTCTCAATCGCTTCGCCATTAGTTTGGACCTAATAAACTTCAAAGCTTGGTCCCGATTAGCGGATAATCCCCTGGGCTTTGATGATCCAGAAAAAGCATTTAGGTCAGCTCAATTGCTACCTTATGCAGTTGAAATTCAGATCAAAGAGGAAGTCACCATCCCAGAAAGGACCCGACAATTCTCCCTGGAAGTGAAAGTTAAAAGAGGACAATATTTGCAAAACCCTGATGCTTACATACATCTAAACGCTTCTCTCCAACAGCAAGGGTTGGGGGTAAACCCAACACCATTAGTCAACATAGAACATGACACCATTCCAATAGAGGTGGATAACAGCGACTTAAAGAGTATTACTCTAGCCGCAGGCACCATTATTGGAATGGCGGTTGATGACCGACATTTTTCCATAGACTTAGGTAATGAACTGTTAGGGCCAATCCCCAAGGACTGCTTTGACAGTGACAGTGATGACAACACAACACCAGAAAGGATTTTTACCCGGCATGGGGGGAACTTCCTGGTGTACACTTCTTGCCCTTATGGTAAGGAAGATGTGACTTGTGACTTCAGGAGGGATGAGGTGATTTTCCAAGTCCATGAGGGCTGCCTTTCCCACCTGAAGCCCCCAGTCCAAATCAGCACTCTGACCAGGGACTTCTCCACCCAGCTGGAGGAGGCCGCTGAAATAGCCAAACCAGAAGTCTTTCCAGGCTTCAGGCAGATGGTGGAAGAGAGAGTCAACCTAGCTGATGCCTGTGTGACTCTGGAAAAAAAGCAAAAGTTGAAACAAGTTTTCTTGGATTTCCAAGATCTCTTTCATGTAGACTCATATGACTGTGGTCGCACTGACATCCACACAACAACAATCCCCACGGACCCTGGCATGACTCCTGTTTTTGTGAAGCAATATCGCTTGCCTCTCGCATCAATGGAGTCCCTTACTGAAATAATTAAGAACCTTGAGTCCCGGGGAATAATCCGTCCAGTCCACAGCACCTTCAATAATCCGGTGCTGGGAATATTGAAGCCAAACGGCCAGTGGAGACTCTGCGCCGACCTCAGGGAGCTCAACAAACGGGTCCATACTTCCCGATGGCCTCTGCCCTACATTGACCAAGGGCTGGCCCAGATCCAGGGGTCACAGGTATTCACTGCAATAGACCTGACCAATGGATACTGGACTGTGCCTGTCAGTAGGGAGGACCAATACAAGCTGGCTTTTACCTTTGGGGGCCAGCAATACACATGGACCCGGACTCCCTTCGGATACCTCAACTCCGGCAATGAATTCAACATTTTCCTACATAAGGCCATGCCCGACCTGGGTGCGAGGGGTAACCTGGCTTATGTAGATGATGTCCTCATCAAAAGTTCATCTGTGGAGGAACACATAGCGGAGATCCGTTATGTTCTGACGCAGTTGAGGGCCGCCGAAGAAAAACTTTCCTTTCAGAAAGCACAGTGGTGTAGAACCCGTGTTAACTTCTTGGGGCATGAGATTCCTCCTCAGGGTCTCTGTCCCCAGGAAAAGAAGGTGGAAGCACTCCAAAAACGGAAAGACCCCACAACTCTGCGGGAACTAAGGAGCCTCCTTGGACTGACTAATTACAGCAGAAAGTTCATTGAGGGCTACGCAGAGATCACCAGACCCCTGATTCATCTCTTGAAGGGGGGGTCAAGTGGGAATGGGGTCCAGAACAAGCCGAGGCAATAAAACAACTCAAAAGAAGCCTCTCACAAGCGCCTTGCCTAGCTTACCCTGTCAGAAACAAGGAGTTCTTCCTGGAGACGGGGTTCTCTAATACGTGCTTGACGGCAGTATTATACCAAAAGCATGACAAGGTCAATAAAGTAATCTCCTATGCGAGCAAAACTTTATCCTCTGTGGAGGAAAAATTCAACGATTGTGAGAAGGCACTCCTGGCAACGGTGTGGGCATTGAAGAATTACCGCCCGTTTATCCAGGGGGAACACATTATAGTGGAGACTCCACACCAGCCTCTGCAATATCTCCAAAGTGACAGAATCCGGGTCGGAAATGTGAGTAATTCCCGAATTACTTCCTGGATTGTGTCAATGCAAGGCTTTCCTGTGGAGGTCAGATATGGCCAAAACAAGAAGAGTCCCCTCGCGCAAGGTCTGGCTGACTTGCATGATTGTGCCAGAGAAAACTGTCTCGAGGACGAAAGTCTACAAATCAAGGACAACATGGAGGCATACCTTAATTCCCCACACAAAGTCTTTGAAGAGGACAAGTGTGAGGGAATACCCACTGTCTATGTGGATGGATGCTCGTACCATGTTGACAACGACGGGGAGAAAGAACTGGTGGCTGGCGTAGGGAATGCATGGGTGAAGGAGTTCCCAGAACCCTCCGCTGGGTACAAAATTGGTCCCCGAAGTAGTCAGGTGGCAGAATTGATGGCTGTGCATCAGGCCATCCTCACTGCTGACCAGCATCAACTCCGCGAACTGGTCATAATCACAGATTCGGATTATGTACTAAACGGGTTCGTGGAGCACCTGGTTAGTTGGAAAACCAGAGGCATGTTATGTGCTAACAACAAACCCTTGAAACACGGAAAGTTGATCCAAAACATTGATGATCTGGTCACCTCGAATGAGATGACCATCTATTGGAAAAAGATCAAGGGTCATTCCAAAGTAGAGGGACCAGACAAAACTGGAAATGACTTAGCTGATCAGCTGGCCAAAACCGGCGCCATCCAAGGAGATCTAATTGAGATTGAGCCCCTGTTGGGGGAAATCCAGGTCACTGCTATCACTAGGTCCCAGACAAATGCTCACAACGACCTTTCAATTGCACAATGGAGTAAGGAGACCCCTGATGCTGATTTGATTACCACTCAGAAGGGGGATCCAATAATTGGTAAATTTTACCAGCACCTTGAGGACCCTGAGAACTTTCCCCTGACGGATACCGATTACACTGGGAAAGAGGACCTAAGAGTGTTGATGAAATGTCCAAAAATGTTCCGAATCCAAGACGGTTTGTTGGTAAGGAAATCCAAAGCTGGCCACGATCAGTGGGTGGTACCTACCTCATTCCGAAGCCTGATGTTAAGTCACGCCCATGATGCGGCCACCGCCGGTCATAGGGGGTTTCACACAACGTTGGAAATCTTAAGAGAGGTTGCATACTGGCCACACATGGGCCAGGACCTCTACCAACATTTGAAGGGTTGTCTTGTGTGTGCACAATTTCAGCCAACATCCCTCACACACCGTGCGCCTCTCCAAAAGAGGGGGATGACCCTGCTATGGTCAGATTTACAAATCAACTTTGTAGGCCCCGTGATTCGCTCTGCTAGGGGAATAAGTACATGTTGACTGTGACATGCTTGTTTACCAAGTGGGTGGAATGTCTCCCAGCCCCAAAATTGCAAGGCAGAAACTGCGGCTGCCCTGATGATTAACAACATCTTTTCCCGTTTTGGTCTACCTCAAAGGATTGAGTCAGACAGGGGTAGCCACTTCACCAGTGAAATAATGACAAAGATGTGGGAGATACTGGGGGTCAAAAGGAAGTTACATATTGCTTACAGGCCAGCTTCTTCTGGGGCAGTAGAGAGATATAACCAAACCATTGTGAGCATATTAAAGAGGTTTGTGGCAGATTCTGGGCCAAGTTGGGATATCCGATTACCTCTGGTCCTAATGGCCATCAGATCTACCCCTTCAACTGCAACCAAAATGTCACCATTCGAGTTGATGACTGGACGCAAGATGGTGCTTCCGCAGCATTTGCTCTACAGAACCCAAGAGCAGACACTGATAAATGCCTCCACAACTCATGAGTATGTGGAGAATTTAAGGAAACACCTTCAACACGCTTTTGCTTATGCTCAGTGGAATCTAGAAAGATCAGCTGATAGCATGAAGACCCACTATGACCTGAAGACTTCCAGGAAGGAATATCAGGTGGGGGACCGGGTCTATCTATACAATTTCCAAAGGAACCAGGCCAAACAGTGAAAATCTTTGCCTATGTGGAAGGGACCCTTTGGGATTATAGACAAAATCTCCCCTGTGGCCTACAAGATCCGCATCCCCAAAGGCGGTTTGGCAGAGGGGGAAGACAATTGGGTCCACATTAACCAGTTGAAGTGTTGCCATCCCAGGCACACTCTGCAACAACTGGAGGAATCCTCTGGAATCATAGAGGGTACTGTCTCAGATTAATTCAGTTCTAACTTAAAATATCCTACATATCACCTATCAAATTCTGAGTTTCTCAATGTGGGTGTTTTCATTTTTGAATGCAAAAAGAAATGTGCATGTTCATATGTTTTGACTATAAATTTATATGCCACCCCACTATATCAATGGTGGGGGAAAAATGTCTATGAATAGGTATTGCCGCTCTTCCTTTGTCGTCCTAGGAGAAAGAAAACCTCGAGACTGGCCAAGGAGGAAGATCCGGAGACCGGGAGCAGAGACGCGGGGGGCCCAGGGTACCGCCCAATATTCCCATCAGGACCGGCGAGGAGAACCGATCGATCAGTACCGGATGGAGGAAAAGATGCTGAACTGTGCCATTTGCAGAATTGGAAGAAGATTATGTGGACAGACCAGTGCGTGGGTCAAAACCCTTGTGCACCCGACTCCCCATCGACTCAAATTCAAAGGGCAGTCACGTGGGGGGACTTGTTGGGTGTCCTGACCCACGTTTGGACTATCATGCTGCAACATTTGGTGCCGTGGGCTTAGAAAATCCAAGATGGCCAAAAAGCCCACAAGTGCACCAGAATCCAGGAGAACCACGCAGTATGTGCGCACACCCAAAATGGTTACCTAACTTGCCACCCACCGGTGTAAAGAAAGATCTTTGTTAACAAAATCCACAGTTACTGATGTCAAAAAGTTGCTGAAATCGTGGCTCATTGGACCACTTTAAAGATTCAACCCTTTTGTGGGGTTCCACATAATCATCTTACTGTAAGGAGCCCCATCAAAACAATGTTAAGCAAGTATTTACTACCATGTAAGAACCATTCCTGTTCAGAATGCATTAATCCAAGAAAGATCCCAAAATTGCATGTAGTACCAACAAAATCCTCAAGGCGGCGCTAGCGGTCTAAACTCTGACAGGAGAACTGAGTGCAGTTGCTGACAAAGGGATTTGACTCAGCTGACTTCAAAGGCTGCATTTTAATTAAAAATTAGCCACCTGCTGTTCCCAGAGGCCTGAAGCCTGGGAAACCCTCTCACCTCTAGAGATTCACACCAGGAGTTAGAATCTCAAATGACCTCTTGATTGATAGAAGGCAGACTGGCTGGGAGCCGCCTGGAGACCATACAATAGGCTCTTGCAATTGAATAGGATATGTTGATTTTGACTGTTTCCTGTCAACAAAGGCCTGCCTGCCAGAAGACACATGTGACTGACCCACCCAAGTCTTGGAGACGGACTCCAACACTCTGAGAACTGAATTGAAAGCAAAATATATATTTTACAGAAACACTGATAACTCTTTGTAATCAAATGACAGAAATGTATAACTTTGAGAGCCTTAATTTAAAAAATGTACCTTCAATTCAAGCCCAAACTCCAATTTGTGTGATGTTCTGGGGGCAAACTAGCAGTTAAGAGGGTATTACTTAAAATGTCTGCATGTGAAAAGTCTGATACTTCATCAATCAATGCCTGCATGCCTTGCACAGATTTGGGTACATTTGAGTAAGAATCTGATATTGGTAACTTGACCAAAAAGTGAAATATGTTGCCATTTCTGAATGCAAGCTCCCAGGAAGAGCTGATTTGGACAGGGTATACCTCCTGTGATATGTGATGGGCGCATGTAATTTTAAACAAATGTGTACCTGTGCAAATATGTCTTTTAGGTCAAAATATAGATTGTGTGTAATTTGACAGGGGTGGGTTCTCTGTATCATAAACAGACCTCATCATGATGACACTTCATTTCATTCCCCCAATCAAGGGGAAGAGGATGAAGTGGCCAATGACAAGTGGAGAGGGGTAGAGCCTAGTGATGCTGCACACACACCCATTTTCAAAACACATAAAAGCAGACAGTCAGGACAGATAGGGACATTCAATTCCATTTGCTGCAACGCGCTCTGCCGGACCATACCACATCCAGAGATCCAGACTTCAAATCCATCAATCTCCAGAGAAAGCTGTGCAGAAAGATCCAGAAGCAGTACTGTACCCAGAGAGAGAGCAGATCTGACCCAGACCACTGTTAGCAGAACCAGAGAGCTGACCCAGATCACTGTGAAGTGCCGAAACCAGACCAGAGTCCAGTCTAAAACCTGACCAGATCCGTGGCGAGGCCCATTTATTTCAAAAATATATTGTGAGTACCTAGCAGACTGTGCAGAACCAATCTCTTAGTTAAAATAATATAATTCAATCTATCTTAATCTAAGTAGAACTGCCTCCTAACTGTCACCTGTCATTTGTAAAGCTGTCACCTGTCATTTCTAGTTGCTAGCTGTCACTTGTCACTTTGAACTTTAAAATTTCAAATCTGAAAAATGACATTTACCATATCGCTCATATCTCTGTGACCGTTTGTCTTAGAGACTTGCAGTAACTTTCCTCTGAAAGCTGGGAATCTTGGCTCCTCAACGAACCTAGAACCCCGATACTTTTGCGGCAATCGCGAAAAACGCACGCGCGAATTTTACCGCGATTTGCAAATTTCTCCACGTGTGAAAACAGCAGTTCTTGCTTTCCTTGCTAAAATTTCGTTTGCCTCTTAAGAACCATCCCTGAATCATTGCTAGAGTGAGCCTGGACTAATATTAACTTGATACCACTCACCCTGAACCTCAAGAGGGAATTAAAAGCATTTTAGCATATTTTTCATTTCATTGCCAGCACATATAAAAGCATTTTGGGTCTGTGTTTCAAACTTCTGTAGTCTAAGCTTGCTGGGGTGAACTGAATTACATTTGATTGCATTTCTGAGAACTGTGTGATTTCCTTCCATTTCCTTGCATTGCATAAAGGGGGGAGGGGATTGCCAGAGAAAAGTGATTACATTGTTTTGTTGAAATCATATTGAGTATTTTCTGTATTGCATTTTCATTCAACATTACATCCATCTGAACTTAATATAAAGCATTCTCTACCACCTTATTCTTCTGTTCCTATTCACAAGTGTGCTAGTGGCAGACTATCCATTAGTGATTACTGCTCAGATTAAGTGTGATATCCAATTTTTAATTTATAATAAAGTGTGATATATATATATATATATATTGTTTAAATTCTCAAATAAACCATTAAACTTGCAAAACAGAACTACTTCTTGGCTCAGTGGGGTCAGGGGGATTCCAAGAGAGGGGTGTTATATAGGGGTCGTCATCCAGAACGCATGAACTGGACATAAGGATATATCAATAAGGGTTTTCATTCAGTATTCTAGACTAGGCGTTGACTTAGCTGTAGTGTTAAATTGAATCCTCTTACAAATTGGGGGCTCGTGCCGGACGTTTGGGTTAGATCTATCACTTGTGCAGATTAATACAGCGTGCCAGCTGACCAGATACACATATCCGGTCGGATCACCACGCTGTGTTACGCTGTAAAGCACTCCTCAAAGGAACGCTCTAAGGAAAAGGTCTGTTTTGCAAAAATAAAATACAAACTTCTGTAAATCAGGAAGGAACTCAAATTCCAGAATGACGACCTTAGTAGACATGAAAATATCCAGAGAGCACTTCTTACATAAGTTATTTGTGAGAGGTGAGTGGACTCACCAGGACCGCATGGTCTGGTTGCAGGCCATCACGCAACAGGTCACGGAAACAGGGTCAGATATATGGAGAGATCAGGGTCCCTTACATGTGGCCCTGAGTGAACTATACATGGCTCCTAAAGCTAAGGATGAACAAGACAAGATGGTTAGGATAGCGGCATACCTGTACCTATATATGGGAGACATGCAGGATAAATGTACTGAAAGCCAAGATCTGGCGAATAAGCGACAGATGGCGTTAGAGAAGGTCCAATCTGACCTGGTCTCTTCTGAGCAGAGGCTGCAGGGGAGCCAGGAGTCAGAAAATGAGAGTAGACAGCACATCATTAAAATAAAGAGGGATATGGACATCCTGCAACAGGAAAAGGCTGACCAGGATACCAGATTTCTGGCCTTGCAGAAGGAGTACCAAGAAGGTTTGGACAACCTACTGCAGAGCCAGCAAAAGCTGGAGCAACAGTTAGACTTCAATAGGGCATGTGCTGAGCAGGTAGTCACCCTGCAAAGCCACCTAGATAGGGAGAAGGCAGAGAGCAATAAACTGTTTCTGAAAGACCTGGATACCCAGGCAGAGTTTGACCAGGAGCGCCAGAAAACTGGTGCCTTCCAAAGGCAATGGGATGACCTGGCGGAACAGATGCAGGCTCTTAGTCAGGAAAGGGATACCTTAGGCCAGGAAGTCTGCCACTTAAAAAGAAAAATGGAAGAAAATCACCTGGCCCTCCAGGGACTGGGTGACCTCCAAAAAGAACACCAGAACTTGTTGGAGCACACCAGGAGGGTGGAGGATGCTCTAGCAAGAAAGGAGCAGGCCAATAGGGACACAGCTCAGGAGGTAACTCCCCCGCAGCAGAGACTGGCCCAGTACTCCAGGACCAATCAGGAGGCACAGAGAGAAAACGAGGCTCTCTGCCAGCACAATGATAGGCTCCAACAACAGGTAGCGATGCAGGAGAGACTGATAGAGTCTAGTAAGGCCTTAATTGAGGAACTGAAGGCGCAGGCTCTTGCATTGCAACAGGGAGCAGGGGCGGATAGAGACCAGGTTCGCTGGGAAAGGGAAACTCCTGAGCATAACCTCAGGAGCCCTAGCACCAGAGGCCTTTATCTCTCTCAGTCCCTGGACTCTGCCACCCCCATGTCCCCTGGCGCACATGAGCACCGGGCCACAGGGATGGCAGATTACTATCCAGCCAGAAGCATGGGGCTCATAGGCCAGTACCACCCAGGAATGGAGGGGCGGGCATCCGGGTATGGGCACCCAAGCACAGTGCAATTTGATGGGGTACCCCAGGTGAGTAGGCCCATTAAGGGCATCCTGAAAACCTCTGCCCAGTTAGGTCAGTGGGGGGGGTACCCATCAAATCCTGGCAGCAAGGAGTGATCTTAAGACTCCTCTGAGCGGTACCGGACAAAGGAGACCAGGTCCCCACATTCTGCCAGCCATTCCCAGGCTCGCAGAATCCGGGAAAACCTGGAAGAACAGACAGGAACCTCTGGGAGCAGTGCCTCTGAGTCAGAAGATGAATGGACCAGGGTTATCCGGACCAAAAGGGCCAATAAGACAAAAAGGGCCTTACTTAAGGACCCCTTAAAGCAGATTAAGGCAATCAGGAGCGTCATCACGCCTTATCATAAGAACGCCAAGGATTCTGTTTGGGAGCACTTAGAGTTGTTTGAGCAAATGATGGAGACTTTCCATTTGAAGGACAGCCAAAGCTGTATTCAATATGTAAAGTGGACCTTCTCCCCGGAATACTCCAGTTTCTTTGCGGGGCTGGAGGACCAAAATCATTTAAGATGGTCCACCTATAAGGCGGCCATCCTGAAACATTTTTCTACTCATAGAAATCCTCAAGAGGCTCGCAAGGCAGCCTACAATTTACAATGTGGGGAGGATCAGGCCCCACAAGAGTTTGTGCAGGAGTTAAAGCGTGCTTTTGCACAGACCACAAGAAGGGTGCGCACGGATAGCAGAGAATTTATTAATACGTTTTTCCATGCTTTGCCCAAATACATAATGACCCAGCTCGTGAGGGATTTTCACGAGAAAAGATCTTTAGACTGGGTCATTGAACAGGCGACCCGGATCTATGAGGTGCAGAAGCCAATAGAAAATAAAAATAATGCGCCCAAAAACCCCAAAGCCAACAACACCCCTGCTGCTGCCAAGGTGGCAGAGGTAAAGGTCACCCCCGTTTTAGAGTTGGAGATGGGGGGGCCTAAAAACCTACCTGCACCTAATAATGCTAGGCCCAGAAGGTCCTCGGGCCAGTCACAGACAGGGAGCCAGGGAGGCAGCCCCACAAATGGGGTCCCTCGCTCTCCTGATTATGTAATCCCCCTTTACAAGGGAAACAGACCCATCCTGGGTTATGTGTGGACTCCTCCATCCCTAGGGGGGTGGTCCAGCCAAGCACCTAACCCAGAGAACTTCCCTCCCAACTTCTCACAGGAGGGCAGAAACTCACCAAACCCTGGGCAGAACTTCTTCCCCAGGTATCCACCCAACTTCCAGCCCCAAAATCCTCCACCCTTCTTTCCCCAATTCCCTGAGCCCAGACAACCGAATCCGGGAGAGGGGAGGCCAAGGGTGGAGGGGTATCCAAATCTTCCCAACCAGGGGTACTACCAAAGAAGGGATAGCTACGTTTCCCGGGATCAGCCCAGGGGAGAAAACAGGGCCCCGTATCAGACTGAGCGGGTTTCCCAGTTAGAGCGCCAGGTTCAGAACATGGCACAAGAGCTGGGTCGCGTGCTAAGGGCTCAGCAGAACCCTCAGATGGGCATGCCGGCACAGAATGCCCCAAACTCTGGACCTGGTGCTCCAGAACAATGACGGGGGCAGCACCCCGATAACTCACCGGTCCCCAGGGAGGAGGCACAAAGGGAAGGGGGGTGTAAAGCCTTGGAGGAAGCTTCCTTCCTCACTTGTAAACAGCCCCTGGAAACCCAGGAACCGGAAACAAAATCTCTTGCCCCTGAAAGTCTGCCTCCTAAGGAGCAGAGGGGGGGGGTAGGAGAAACAAAAGACTTAAACAGACTCAGTTTGAGGAGGAGGTACAGATCTTCCAATTTGAGGGAGAGGGATCCTCAGAGGATCCTGGGAAAAGGATCTTCTCCTTCAGAGAGGGGGGAATTCCTCCCAAAGAAAAATGGGTCCCTAGGGATGCAAATCCAGACTGGGGAGATGGGGAGACTGAGCTACCACCGCCCACCATCTCATCCCAGAACCAAAAGCAAGAAAATCCCCTGGTTCAAACCCATCCTGGTGACTGCCTCCAAAAAGGGGGGGGCGGCCCAGAACCGGAGCCAGGGGAACCCACAATGGCTCTGATCTCCAGTTGCCAACTTTTTCTTTCAGATTCCCAAGGCTCTCCACAGAATTCTGCCCAAATCTCTTCCCTAGCGATGTCCAAAACCAGAAAGTTAGCCCACCAGTTGTCCAAAAATGTGCATTATCTGTGCCCCCTTGAGGAGAAGGAGGGAAGATACTATGCCCCGGTACAAGTACAGGGGCAGGGTACAATTTTGGCACTGGTGGACACTGGATCTCAAGCTAACCTTCTGTCCAGAAGGGCCTTTGACGAACTGAATGCAGGAAGGGGAGAGAATTGCCAAATTCCTCTCACCTCTCTTCCTGGACAACTGCAGAACTTTGACGGGAAGGAAATTCCCGTTGAGGGGACTGCAGACTTGGACATTAAGATGGGGCGACACAAGTTGAAACACCCGGTCATAGTTGTGACTCCAGAGGGCACCTCTTGTTTACTAGGGAATGACCTCCTGAGAAGGTTGTCACCCCTAATAGATTGTGTAAACAAGGTCCTCTGGACCCAGACTAGCCGACCAATAAAATTAAAACAGAGTGTCAACCATGTTAGTTTAAACGGCACCTGCCGCATGGTTGAACAAAAATCTGACCAAGTAGAATTTCACTTCCAGAATAGCCAAATTCCAGACGTGACAGTAATAGCAGTAGGACAACAGACTGGTGATGGAGGGTCCTCTCTATTTCTGAAAATCAACCTTCCTTCCAGTTTAAGGTGGTATTCCACACTGGAAGGAAACACCCTGAAATTCTTTACTAATCTACAATCAGAAACTCCCACTCCTATAGTCCAGAAAGATGTGAAATCAGCTCAGAGCCTGGCTGATATTCAGCAAATTGGAGAGCAGTTGTTCATCCCTGTTCAGTTAAATGATGGGAAGGACTCTGTTCTCGCTCTAGTATGCGTGAACAATGGTAAGAGCTTCATCAGTGAAGCCATGTTTCGCCAACTCCCAAAAGATCCAGCCATTCCCACCTTCAAACTGATAGACAAATGGGAAATGGACCTGGAAGCACCTAATTCCAAACATTTCCTGCCAAGCAGGTGTATGCTCAAAATCTCCATTGGCAACAAGAGCATAGTCCACAATTGTTGGGTCGTGCGAGACGTCCCTGCCGCCTTTTACTTAGGCAGTGGCATTCTCAATCGCTTTGCCATTAGTTTGGACCTAATAAACTTCAAAGCTTGGTCCCGATTAGCGGATAATCCCATGGGCTTTGATGATCCAGAAAAAGCATTTAGGTCAGCTCAATTGCTACCTTATGCAGTTGAAATTCAGATCAAAAAGGAAGTCACCATCCCAGAAAGGACCCGACAATTCTCCCTGGAAGTGAAAGCTAAAAGAGGACAATATTTGCAAAACCCTGATGCTTACATACATCTAAATGCTTCTCTCCAACAGCAAGGGTTAGGGGTAAACCCAACACCATTAGTCAACATAGAACATGACACCATTCCAATAGAGGTGGATAACAGCGACTTAAAGAGTATTACTCTAGCCGCAGGCACCATTATTGGAATGGCGATTGATGACCGACATGTTTCCATAGATTTAGGTAATGAACTGTTAGGGCCAATCCCCAAGGACTGCTTTGACAGTGACAGTGATGACAATACAACACCAGACAGGATTTTTACCCGGCATGGGGGGAACTTCCTGGTGTACACTTCCTGCCCCTATGGTAAGGAAGATGTGACTTGTGACTTCAGGAGGGATGAGGTGATTTTCCAAGTCCATGAGGGCTGTCTTTCCCACCTGAAGCCCCCAGTCCAAATCAGCACTCTGACCAGGAACTTCTCCACCCAGCTGGAGGAGGCCGCTGAGATAGCCAAACCAGAAGTCTTTCCAGGCTTCAGGCAGATGGTGGAAGAGAGAGTCAACCTAGCTGATCCCTGTGTGACTCTGGAACAAAAGCAAAAGTGGATTTCCAAGATCTCTTTGCGGTAGACTCATATGACTGTGGTCTCACTGACATCCACACAACAACAATCCCCACGGACCCTGGCATGACTCCTGTGTTTGTGAAGCAATATCGCTTGCCTCTCGCATCAATGGAGTCCCTTACTGAAATAATTAAGAACCTTGAGTCCCGGGGAATAATCCGTCCAGTCCACAGCACCTTCAATAATCCGGTGCTGGGAATATTGAAGCCAAACGGCCAGTGGAGACTCTGCGCCGACCTCAGGGAGCTCAACAAACGGGTCCATACTTCCCGATGGCCTCTGCCCTACATTGACCAAGGGCTGGCCCAGATCCAGGGGTCACAGGTATTCACTGCAATAGACCTGACCAATGGATACAGGACTGTGCCTGTCAGTAGGGAGGACCAATACAAACTGGCTTTTACCTTTGGGGGCCAGCAGTACACATGGACCCGGACTCCCTTCGGATACCTCAACTCCGGCAATGAATTCAACATTTTCCTACATAAGGCCATGCCTGACCTGGGTGCGAGGGGTAACCTGGCTTATGTAGATGATGTCCTCATCAAAAGTTCATCTGTGGAGGAACACATAGCGGAGATCCGTTATGTTCTGACCCAGTTGAGGGCCGCCGGAGCAAAACGTTCCTTTCAGAAAGCACAGTGGTGTCGAACCCGTGTTAATTTCTTGGGGCATGAGATTACTCCTCAGGGTCTCTGTCCCCAGGAAAAGAAAGTGGAAGCCCTCTAAAAATTGAAAGACCCCGCAACTCTGCGGGAACTAAGGAGCCTCCTTGGACTGACTAATTACAGCAGAAAGTTCATTGAGGGCTACGTAGAGATCACCAGACCCCTGATTCATCTCCTGAAGGGGGGGTCAAGTGGGAATGGGGTCCAGAACAAGCCGAGGCAGTAAGACAACCCAAAAGAAGCCTTTCACAAGCGCCCTGCCTAGCTTACCCTGTCAGAAACAAGGAGTTCTTACTGGAGACGGGGTTCTCTAATACGTGCTTGACGGCAGTATTATACCAAAAGCATGACAAGGTCAATAAAGTAATCTCCGATGCGAGCAAAACTTTATCCTCTGTGGAGGAAAAATTCAACGATTGTGAGAAGGCACTCCTGGCAACGGTGTGGGCATTGAAGAATTACCGCCCGTTTACCCAGGGGGAACACATCATAGTGGAGACTCCACACCAGCCTCTGCAATATCTCCAAAGTAATAGAATCCGGGCCGGAAATGTGAGTAATTCCCGAATTACTTCCTGGATTCTGTCAATGCAAGGCTTTCCTGTGGAGGTCAGATATGGCCAAAACAAGAAGAGTCCCCTCGCGCAAGGTCTGGCTGACTTGCATGATTGTGCCAGAGAAAACTGTCTCGAGGACGAAAGTCTAAAAATAAAGGACAACATGGAGGCATACCTTAATTCCCCCCACAAAGTCTTTGAAGAAGACAAGTGTGAGGGAATGCCCACTGTGTATGTGAATGGATGCTCTTACCATGTTGACAACGACGGGGAGAAAGAACTGGTGGCCGGCGTAGGGAATGCATGGGTGAATGAGTCCCCAGAACCCTCCGCTGGATACAAAATTGGTCCCCGAAGTAGTCAGGTGGCAGATTTGATGGCTGTGCATCAGGCCATCCTCACTGCTGTCCAGCATCAACTCCACGAACTGGTCATAATCACAGATTCGGATTATGTACGGAACGGGTTCGTGGAGCACCTGGTTAATTGGAAAACCAGAGGCATGTTATGTGCTAACAACAAACCCTTGAAACATGGGAAGTTGATCCAAAACATTGATGATCTGGTCACCTCGAATGAGATGACCATCTATTGGAAAAAGATGAAGGGTCATTCCAAAGTAGAGGGACCAGACAAAACTGGAAATGACTTAGCTGATCAGCTGGCCAAAACCAGGGCCATCCGAGGGGATCTAATTGAGATTGAGTCCCTGTTGGGGGAAATCCAGGTCACTGCTATCACTAGGTCCCAGACAAATGCTCACAACGACCTTTCAATTGCACAATGGAGTAAGGAGACCCCTGATGCCGATTTAATTACCGCTCAGAAGGGGGATCCAATAATTGGTAAATTTTACCAGCACCTTGAGGATCCTGAGAACTTTCCCCTGACGGATACCGATTACACTGGGAAAGAGGACCCAAGAGTGTTGATGAAATGTCCAAAAATGTTCCGGATCCAAGACGGTTTGTTGGTAAGGAAATCCAAAGCTGGCCACGATCAGTGGGTGGTTCCTACCTGATTCCGAAGCCTGATGTTAAGTCACGCCCATGATGCGGCCACCGCCGGTCATAGGGGGTTTAACACAACATTGGAAATCTTAAGAGAGGTTGCATACTGGCCACACATGGGGCAGGACCTCGACCAATACTTGAAGGGGTGTCTTGTGTGTGCACAATTTCAGCCATCATCCCTCACGCACCGTGCGCCTCTCCAAAAGAGGGGGATGACACTGCCATGGTCAGATTTACAAATCGACTTTGTAGGCCCCGTGATTCGCTCTGCTAGGGGGAATAAGTACATGTTGACTGTGACATGCTTGTTTACCAAGTGGGTGGAATGTCTCCCAGCCCCAAATTGCAAGGCAGAAACCACAGCTGCCTTGATGATTAACCACATCTTTTCCTGTTTTGGTCTACCTCAAAGGATTGAGTCAGACAGGGGTAGCCACTTCACCAGTGAAGTAATGACAAAGATGTGGGAGATACTGGGGGTCAAAAGGAAGTTGCATATTGCTTACCGGCCAGCTTCTTCTGGGGCAGTAGAGAGATATAACCGAACCATTGTGAGCATATTAAAGAAGTTTGTGGCAGATTCTGGGCCAAGTTGGGATATCCGATTACCTCTGGTCCTAATGGCCATTAGATCTACCCCTTCATCTGCAACCAAAATTTCACCATTCGAGTTGATGACTGGACGCAAGATGGTGCTTCCTCAGCATTTGCTCTACAGGACCCAAGAGCAGACACTAATAAATGCCTCCACAACTCACGAGTATGTGGAGAATTTAAGGAAACACCTTCAACATGCTTTTGCTTATGCTCAGCGGAATCTAGAAAGATCAGCTGATAGCATGAAGACCCACTATGACCTGAAGACTTCCAGGAAGGAATATCAGGTGGGGGACCGGGTCTATCTATACAATTTCCAAAGGAACCAGGCCAAACAGCGAAAATTTTTGCCTACATGGAAGGGACCCTTTGAGATTATAGACAAAATCTCCCCTGTGGCCTACAAGATCCGCATCCCCAAAGGCGGTTTGGCAGAGGGGGAAGACAAGTGGGTCCACATTAACCAGTTGAAGTGTTGCCATCCCAGGCACACTCTGCAACAACTGGAGGAATCCTCTGGAATCCTAGAGGGTACTGTCTCAGATTAATTCAGTTCTAACTTAAAATATCCTACATATCGCCTATCAAATTCGGAGTTTCTCAATGTGTGTGTTTTCATTTTTGAATGCAAAAAGAAATGTGCATGTTCATATGTTTTGACTATAAATTTATATGCCACCCCACTATATCAATGGTGGGGGAAAAATGTCTATGAATAGGTATTGCCGCTCTTCCTTTGTCGTCCTAGGAGAAAGAAAACCTGTAGACTGGCCAAGGAGGATGATCCGGAGACTGGGAGGACGATCCGAGGGGCCCGGGGTACCGCCCAATATTCCCATCAGGACCGGATGGAGGAAAAGATGCTGAACTGTGCCATCTATTGGAAGAAGATGAGGAAACATCCCAGGTCTTGCGAGTCCCATCAGTGAAACAGAATGGCAATCGCAAGAGGGGGGCTTGTGGGATGTTTTTATCCATGCATCCAAGCCCTACCTCAAAACTGTGCAGTACTGGCATTAAAAACATCATGATGGCCAGAGCTTCCCAGAAAATGCCCAGGGAAAGGCATGAAGAATAGGCTGCCACTCATTGTTGCCGATGTTATGGGCACAGAAGGACACTGCCTAAAACCACCATTGGACTACCCACACCGTAGTCTGAAACCATTGGGAATGGCAATGCTGATTGCCAAAAGCAACCTAGAATTGTGGGGAATTCATTTTCTTAAATCCCAAAAATGGGTGCATTACCAGTACTCACCACTATCAGAAAGCCGGCGTTTTAAAACAACACCAGATTTTTTTTTTTTTGTGTAAAACTGAATAAATGAACCCAAAGCAGGCCAAAGAAAGACTTACTGAGAGGTGGATACAATGTAAAGTTATATTCTGAAGTGACTTGAAGGTTTATAACAAGACTGGCTGAGCTGTGGATTTCAGCAGTTTAAGTAAATTTGGACTGAAAGACACTAAAAATCTAAATGTTTAAAAGAAATGAGTGACCTACTTTTGAGTGTCACATAGGTTGCAATTGTTTAAATGTCATAGTTTTAAACTTAGAATCAGCATTCTAGCTGCATATGTAAAATGGTTAGTTTTATTTGAATGCAGAAAACTGGGTAACTAAAAGTGACATTAGCTGGGGCCTGGCTTAAGGAACTGAATTCTGCCCACCAGCTACCCCCGACAGGAGTTGAGACTTGCACAACAGCTGTGTTCCCAGGCCTACCTGCCTTTTGCTGCTCCCACCAAAAGGGATATGACACTTCTCTGATTGAATTACCTGGGCTCTGCAGGAAATTGAACAAAGCCCTGTCCTGACTCAGGCAAATGTTTTATTATGGGGGCCGTAAAAATGGCTTCCTCCTGGAAGGAAAGGGGAGGAGCACTGCATGTGAGAGCAAGCTGGCTTGGCAGAAACTGGGAGGGGGAGAAACTGGAGACAGAGGCTGAGCTTGAAGAAAGTGGAAAGACTGGTTTCTGTACCATGTGACCTGAAAAGACACGCCCCTGTAGCCAGAATATGGTTTTAGAAAAAGATGAATAACTCATAGTACGGACTTGTCATAGTTATTTAAATGATACCATGATTCTTGTGATTTTTCTGCCAACATTTTAAGAGGTTTTTAGAACCGGTGGCATGATCTGGGGGCAAACTAGCAGTTAAGAGGGTATTACTTAAAATGTATGCATGTTAAAAATCTGACACTTCATCACTTAATGTCCATACTCCTTGCGCACATGTGTATAAATTTGGGTTAATGTCCGATATTGCGAAACCAGTTAAAAAGTGAAATATGTTGCCATTTCTGGATGCAAGCTCCCAGGAAGAGCAGATTTGGACAGGGTATACCTCCTGTGATATGTGATGGGTGCACGTAATTTTAAACAAATGTGTACCTGTGCAAATATGTCTTTTGGGTCAAAATATAGATTGTGTGTAATTTGACAGGGGTGGGTTCTCTGTACCATAAACAGACCTCATCATGATGACACTTCATTTCATTCCCCCAATCAAGGGGAAGAGGATGAAGTGGCCAATGACAAGTGGAGAGGGGTAGAGCCTAGTGATGCTGCACACACACCCATTTTGAAAACACATAAAAGCAGACAGTCAGGACAGATAG
Organism: Ambystoma mexicanum; assembly: GCF_040938575.1. Lineage (NCBI taxonomy): Eukaryota > Metazoa > Chordata > Amphibia > Caudata > Ambystomatidae > Ambystoma > Ambystoma mexicanum. Next base: position 933,870,512 of record NC_090928.1, on the reverse strand, counting down.
GGACATTCAATTCCATTTGCTGCAATGCGCTCTGCCGGACCACACAACATCCAGAAGATACTAGATTCAACACTTAGACTTTAAACTCCAAAGAACTTGATTCAGAACTCAAAGCAAGGGCCTAAACCCGCAAACTGAGAACTCTTCTCAGTGGGCATCAGCATCCAGCAAACCTAACAGCATGCAGATCAGCGCTGGGTCCAGAGAAAGCTGTGCAGAAAGATCCAGAAGCAGTGCTGTACCCAGAGAAAGCAGAGCAGTATCCAAAACCAGAGGCAGAGCAGAGCTGACCCAGACCGCTGTTCGCAGAACTAGAGAGCTGACCCAGACGCTGTGCGCAGAGACCGTCCGTGGCGAGTGAAGTGCCGAGACCAGACCAGAGTCCAGTCTAAAACCTGACCAGATCCGTGGCGAGGCCCATTCTATTTCAAAAATATATTGTGAGTACCTAGCAGAACTGTGCAGAACCAATCTCTTAGTTAAAAATTATATAATTCAATCTATTTTAATCTAAGTAGAAATGCCTCCTAACTGTCACCTGTCATTTCTAGCTGCTAGCTGTCACTTGTCACTTTGAACTTTAAAATTTCAAATCTGAAAAACGACCTTTACCATATCGCTCATATCTCCGTGACCGTTTGTCTTAGAGACTTGCAGTAACTTTCCTCTGAAAGCTGGGAATCTTGGCTTTTCAACGAACCTAGGACCGCATTCCTATTCCATATACTTTCGCCGCAATCACGAAAAACGCACTCGCGAATTTGCAGCGATTTGCAAATTTCTCCACGTGTGAAAACAGCAGTTCTTGCTTTCCTTGCTAAAAATTCGTTTGCCTCTTAAGAACCATCCCTGAATCATTGCTAGAGTGAGCCTGGACTAATATTAACTAGATACCTCTCACCCTGAACCTCTAGAGGGAATTAAAAGCATTTTAGCATATTTTTCACTTCATTGCCAGCACATATAAAAGCATTTTGGGCCTGTGTTTCAAACTTCTGTAGTCTAAGCTTGCTGGGGTGAACTGAATTACATTTGATTGTATTTCTGAGAACTGTGTGATTTCCTTCCATTTCCTTGCATTGCATAAAGGGGGGAGGGGATTGCCAGAGAAAAGTGATTACATTGTTTTGTTGAAATCATATTGAGTATTTTCTGTATTGCATTTTTCATTCAACATTACATCCATCTGAACTTATATAAAGTATTCTCTACCACCTCATTCTTCTGTTCCTATTCACATGTGTGCTAGTGCCAGACTATCCATTATTGATTACTGCTCAGATTAAGTGTGATATCCAATTTTTAATTTATAATAAAGTGTGATATATATATATATATATATATATATATATATATATATATATATATATATATATAGTTTAAATTCTCAAATAAACCTTTAAACTTGCAAAACAGAACTACTTCTTGGCTCAGTGGGGGTCAGGGGGATTCCAAGAGAGGGGTGTTATATAGGGGTAGTCATCCAGAACGCATGAACTGGACATAAGGATATATCAATAAGGGTTTTCATTCAGTATTCTAGACTAGGCGTTGACTTGGCTGTAGTGTTGAATTGAATCCTCTTACAGGTTAACGGTCACCGTTACCATTAACGGTGACCATTAACCCTTCCACCGTCCGTGTAATGAGGCCCTAAGTCAGTTCTGTTAGTATGCGCCGTTCATTTCACTATGTCTACCTCTAAGGGGAATTTTAGCACTTTGATTAGTCAGGATAGCAGCTCGGCATGCAGGACATGGGTCATGTCAGATCTAGTAAAACCTCTTCTATGCTGTCTAGATAACCCAGAATGTACTGTGGATGTGACATGTGCAGAGTCTGAGTATATAGTGACCTCTTTCCCCTTACTTCTCTATAGTGCCTCGATGAGTACCACTAGTTCCACCGCTTGTGCAGAGTAATGTGAAGGCAACCGTTTCGCTATTCCAATCCAGTATTACCCATCCACAAAACCTCTAAGAGCCACTCCCATGTGCCTCTATCCAATGTCCTGATTGTCGACGACTCATCAACAATCAAAGGGTACCTCGCCTACTTCCAAGGCATTCATACTCTCCTCTCTTCCTCTTCTCCCTTAAAAAGTTGCAGTCATTTACAATCTTGTTGGGTTTCCCAGAAACTAACCTTGCATAACTGAATCTAAAAGCCTGCTGTAGTAAACCAAGGTTTTGTGACCTAGTGATGTTTTCTGAGCCAGGAAAACTGTAGAAAAAATGGTTTCTGGTAATTAAAGGTCGCCAAAATTGGAGTATTGCTGATCGCAGTCTTGAGTTCCTATAACATGTTTTCATTTCCTCTGACCATTTTATCAGGCCTTTCTCCTTTTGTGCTTTCTTAAGTGCTTGAACAAGGGGCCTTGTGTAACTAAAGTAGTCAAAAATCCAGGACTTGCAATAGTTACAGAGCCCCATAAACTGCTGCATCTGTTTTACCGTAACTGGCTGAGGCGTATTCTAGACTGCAGTAGCTCTCTCAGGCATCACTTTCTCCCTGCAGATGATATTATCTGTCACATATATACTACCTCTGTCTGGCATTACTTTAATTTATCTTTGTTCACTTTGTAACCCTTTTCCACAAGCAGGGTGAGGAGTTTGATTGAGTCTCCTCAGCACTGCTCCTTTAAAACACTACAGATTAATAAGCCGCCCATGTACTGATTACAGTACTTGACACTTGTAAGATTCTCAAAGCCATGTGAATGACCCTGTTAGAAACACTCTGAGATTCACAGTACCCCTGGGATACATTTGTGTGCTCAAATCTCTGCCCACAATACGCTAACGCAGTGAAGTACGGGAAATCGGAGTGTAAGGGAACCGAGAAAAAGGCATTTTTTAAATCAATTACTGTAAAATGGGTAAACCCAGTACGGATGTTACAGAGAATGGTCGCAGAATTCAGTACCACCGGAAACTGTGTTTCAACAATGTGGTTCAGAGATCTCATATCATGGACTATCCTCCAACTGGCCCCATTTTCTTTCTTCACAGGTTAGATGGCCATATTGCATGGGCATACATATGGGTGTATAATGCTTTGCTTTAATAACGCCATAATGGTCTCAAAAATCCCTTTGACCGCCTCCCTAGACATGGGGTATTGCCTAACTCGTGGCAATATTGCACATGGTTTTAATTTAATCTGTACTTCTCTAACACTTCAACAACCCCACGTCATGAGGATTACTGGTCCACAAGTGGTCCGGCACTTTCTCGAAATCCTCCTTCTAATACGGCAATGTTTTCATAGCGAAAAGCATGGTCTGTGGTACTTCCCTTTGCTTTATCATTACCTGGCAAGGTACCCCGATCTAAAAAAACATTTCTCCTGTGTCTTCCGCATTCTTGAACAATTGCACATTAGACACATCTCTTAATGATGAGGTCGGATCGATACACAGCGATGTGCACCATTCACCTCCTTCCTCATCAGTGGCTGAAATAATCACCCTGTCCTTCTTGACAACCACTGCTTCTAACAGAATGGTAACAATAGTCCTAGGCGCTATCTCCTGTGACTCTGTTGGCCGAGTCAAAAATTCAAGAGGTATACGCCATTTTCAATCTTTTATTCCCAAGACCCAACTCAATACTATCATCACCCCATACAGAAACAATGCTGAATGCACTGGCACCTCACCAGTTACGTTGTCACTAAAATCTGCGAGGGAATACATTGCTTCTCTCACTGGGTACAATCCTGGAATCAAGCATACGATGTAATCTTTAGAAAAAGTAATCAACATATTAAGCTTGTTCAGGAGATCCCTTCCCAAAAGATTTGCTGAGGTATTCTTGCAGTAGGACAAGGGGGCAGATAACATTTGCTTACCTACCTTGATATGCAGATCCTCGGTGTAAAGAACCGACACGACAGCCCAGAAAATGCCTTTGTGTCCATCATTTTGCCTGACAGGGGAAATTCAGCTTCATTGATGCATGATTTCGTGGCCCCTGTATCGACCATAAATGAAAATGTCTACTCACCTACCTTTACTCCTATCCAAGTTTCCTCTTCGGGATGAGTAGTAACCAACAGAACTGGACACATCAGAGATCCCTGTGGGCTGTCCTATTCCTGGTGCATATGAGTACCAGGAGGTGAAAAAGGATTTCCTCTGAACACACATGCTCCGGTATAGTGGGTGACTGTCCCCTGGGGTAGAGGAGTTTTCTCCCAAGCCTGTACCAGTGCCTGGGCCGACATGGTTGATGGGGGTGCATAGGTCTGTGCCATTCCAGCTCCTGTGTTCTGATGAACTTGGAATGGCTGAGATGGAACACAGCTTGGGACAAATGGAAAAGTTGTGGGATTCATTTGTGGGGGCCCTGCATTAAAATTATGTGGCCGGCTGTGACAGTCATGTGCGTCATGACCCATTCTCCCACATGCCCAACACTGCAATCCATACATTCTTCCAAAACCTCCTCCCATTGGCCTATTAAACCCAGCCCATCCCTCCAAACCCTCCAAATGACCCACCACACTGTGAATATCCTCAGCTGCCCCATGGAAATCGTCTCATTGGTCTCAGTCCAGGTACGTACCTGTCATCCATCCTTGTCCCATTCTGGTTTCCATTTGTACCTGCTAACCTAATTGTCCCTGCTGTCCCTCTGTGGAGTTGGTTATCATTGCTCCTTGTAAACAGATCTTTGTCATCTTTTTCTGAACCAGCTTGGGCTCAGCCTTTTGTGCTTGCTCCATGCTTTCCTTCTCCTTCTCTTGCTGCCTTTTACAAAAATGCACAATGTGTACTCAAATCCCCTGACAACTCTTGGCCTCCATTCCTACCACTTTATCCAGTTCATCCTGGACTTCTTTGGGGAATCCCTTTCTTAACATGTGGTAAAAGATAGCCACATGTATGTCCCATGCTTCTCCCGTCTCTACCCTCCACATCTCTTGAATTAAGTGGATGTGGGTGGCAGGGTCCTCATCTAGTTTCATTGTTTTTACAAAAATGAGTGTATCGGGATACATCATCATCACCGCCCCCCAAACTTGTACCCTATAATTATTAAGGCTGCTCCATCATGGGTGTTCATGTTTAATGTAACCCCTGTATTTCCCGCTTTTGTCCACAACTTATCTGCCCATTCCGCCATCAAGGCAGTACAAAGGCTTTTCATGTCCCCAATTACTAACCTGATACTGGCAGTTTGTTTTTCCAAGGCATAAAACCACTTCTTGGCCCCTGCAGTGAGCAAAGGAAGCATCTTCATTAGATTATGCCAGTCCATGTGTGACCATAGGACATAATACCCTTTCCCCTGACCCTTCTGGAGTAGTGGAAATTGAGTAACCCCTACCTTTACTGGGGCTTTCTCCATCTGTCCTTGGCCTCTCCCTACAGTTATATGAGCTCCATGGCATGTCCAAAGGCCCCATGGTTTGCTTTTGCTGGTTACTACCGGAGTGAGAGGCACAACTACTACCTCTTGTCCTCCCTGCTCATCATCTGTTTCCAATTAATCCTCTTCCTCTTTTGCCCCTGATACCACATAACCAAATCTTTCTATTGGTATGGAAGTGTATTTGGCACTGCTGTTGCATGTCACCTCTTTCTCCTTGTTCTGATTCTGTAACTGTGATGGCACGTCCTTCCTCCAGATCCACATTAACTCCATTTATAACTGATTTATCTAACCTAATGAGGATCTGAACATGCCTCATTCTCCCTTCCTCAACCTCCTTCACATGTCTGTTCCCATCTTCTGTTCTTCACTCCTGCTCTGTCGTAACCACACTACTTCATTCTCCGCTAACCTTACTGCTTCTTCCCGTTGCTCTTGCCTCTCTACTGCCATCCAAAATCTATCATCTATTCTGGTGACGGGGGCACCTCCTCCCTTCTGAGCTCTTTGTCGCTCCTTCCTCTTCCAGTTCTCCCTCACTCTTGTTCCTCCAGATCCAATGTTGGAGCTCGTATAACCGCTGACCAGACTTTTCTCATTCTACCTTCCACTGGAGACCCATAAATAACTTTTACTAAAGAAGGCGTTATCCTTCTGCTCTCTTCATGAACCCATCTTTCAAAAATTAGAGCCGATGGAGGTGTCACCTCTGTCTGCCTTATAACCAATGGAGTGGTTACTGAAGAGTATGGAGGATCAAACTCTGGGTTGGTTTATCCTTCTACGGGTGACAAAGGATAGCACCGATATGGGGGCGGTGCAGAAACTATTCCTAAACCTTCCCTTCACATCCCTAAATCAACAGTCATCATTTTATGGGCCTTCTCGCCCTTTTCATACAATGATATGATATGGCATTTATAACGTGCCTATACACAAGTGTTTCAAGGCGCGACGAGGCAAGGGAGGGGAAACAGAGGGAAGACAGAGACAACTATCCTATTAGGCCAGGTGACTTTGAGATTGCATAGGTGCAGGGGAGGGGACAAGGGGAGAAGTGCAGGGGGAAATGGGAGGGGCAGTGCAGTACATAGGTAACAGAAGATAAATAAGACAATACAGAAGGACAATAAATAAATGTGCGGCCAGCTGGTGGCAAGTGCAAGGGTAGGTGCAGACATCAGGTGTCAACTGCTAATAGGGGATGTGGGGACACATAAACAGTCTGAGTGCAAGGGTTGCCAGGGGCCAGTGCAGGTATGAAACTGATGGGCAGGGGACCTGGGCCCAAGATCATAAGGTAGTCAGGTAAACATTGCAGTTTCAGATTCAGCCAGGAGATCAGCAGGGGAGAGGAGGAGAGAGAGCAGAAGCAAAGAGGAAGGTCTTGAGGTGCTTCCGGAACCAGAGATGGTTCTCCCCAAGTTTTAGAGAGACAACCTCCATATTTTCAATCTATACTTCAATTTCAAAACTTTGCTCTTAATTACTAGGTAATTATGCAAGTTCACCAACATACCCCTATTGTTAGACCCTTGGTTAGACCAAGAATTAAGCATTTTGACCTTCATTTACCTCAACCATTCTCAATGGTATTTTAAAATCTTTACCTTATATCCGTGGGAGCACCTGACATAAATGATTCAATGGAGTCTCCATGCTTGAAACCAATCTAACTCAAACACATTTTCAGAAATCACGATATGAACCCCAAGAACCAATCCCACAGTGCAAAAAATCACTACCCAAAAAAATCCCTTTTCCTTTCCCTTTTCTAAAAAAGGAATTTCCCAAACTCACTCTCCTTACTTGCGTTTACCACAACCATCTCAGTACTTACAGCATATTATCCAAACACATGCTGGCCAAAATCCTTTTTACTTCTCTGAGATTTCTCATTCACTCGAGCATAAAAGCAGCAAAATATTTTCCAATACAACATCGCTGGATCTCTCTCTTCTTTACTAGTACAACACTCTTGACTACATTACTGACTTTTCCTGACATCAGGAAGATACCCTTCACTACTTTGACTAACCAAGAAAAAGCAAGGCACGGGCTCCGTCTGCGCAATCAATACGAGGTAAGGGGTTACCAAAGGTATACTTCAGAAAGGTATCTATGGGTGGACTTAGCATAAGATGCCACCTCACCCTAAAATGAGGGCTTCAGTCAACCAGAGAACCAAACTGAAGGGTATAAAGGCTATCCTTATAATGGATGTGCAGGTGCAGGAGACCACACCTCTAAAATACAAACTAGGTAAAATAAGAACTTACAACATAAAAGAACCCATCCACTCCCCCAAAACACTCACTCTTCCAACCTACCTGACCTCATCTAACCCCACACAAACCTACCTTACCCTAGTCAAGAACATAAAAACCCAGTTTCTTCTCCCTGTTGCCCTCTTGCTTTACCTTACGAAGATGCACTCACATGAATGTGAACCACGAAATGCTCGGAAGTGGTGCTCCTTTAATCTGTCCTGTGCAGCTGGGCCACAGTACCACACCTCTGGGGGCCAGACCAGCCTTTAACTAATATGGTGCCTGTAGACCTCTTGATTGTCGTTCACAAAAGACGGGTCCCGCAGAGAAGCTCTGCAGCCATGCTGGTCAGACCAGAGAACCCCAGTGTCTCGGAGAGCCTCAAGCCCACCCAGGGACACCAAATGTAGGAGTGGGCCTTTGATCACCTTAAACCAAAGTAAGCCCGCCACTGAAAGAGCAAGTGCACATTTGTCCGTAAAGCAGGTTTATTGTACAAACAGCTGGGAGGGGCTAGATGACATCAAAGAGTCAAACTAATGAGAGTCTCCCTGAACCACACAAATAACACACATTTTATATAATTTGCAACAGTTAAAACACTCACACAGGTTTTGTTACAAAGTCAACCCCCACTCATCATTGTTCAAACCTCTAGAATGTAACCATATTTCCTTATGTTCACACACTTCTCATTGGATAAATTCATCTAAGCACAATCTTCTTTAAACTTATAATTACATGTTTCATGTTTACACTACACCCCTCTGTGGGGTCTCTCCATATTAGGTTGTAGCCCCATCTCTTAGTTACACAGTTTACACAATTTACAAACAATTTAAATTTTTACAGGTTCCATCTGGTTGGAAACCTTTACCCCTACTTGTGACGCACACAGCCATTGTATAGAAATTCCATTGATGTGAAGAGGAAGGGAACAAGGACACGTTCTTTTGATCTATTGTTGCTGGTTTATCACTCAAACTTGTTGGTGTCCACGTTTCATTCTAAACCATGCAACACTACCATTCCAGCCCACATGGTCCCAACCCACACTCTGACAACTCAATTCAAAATCTGTGATTTAGTGGTGCGTCTTCCCCACAAGCAAACCTTGAATCAGGTTAATTTTTCAGCCCTTAAACCTAGCCCTACCAGGAGGAAAAATCCCTCAGTCATTCAATAACAGGCTCCCATGTAATTAGTGAGATTACTTCTCTCTTCCACAATAGCAAGAGGCCATGAAACAGGCTTGGTTGAAAGCAGACCGTGGCTGCTGCTCCCTCTTAGCCTTCAATCATGAAAAAAGAAAATGTCCTGGTTATTCAAAATGTCACCTCGCAGATCCAAGATTCAGTGATTCACACACACTCCCCACAATGATCTGACACACGGCACACAGAATCATCTATTCATAATATCTCCCTTATATCCCAACCATCCCAAATAGCTTCCCATTCATGTATGTATGTTCATGTGTGTGTGTTATACTACTGTGTCCCCTTATCACAATCTCCATTCACAACCTCTATCTCACTTGCACTTGTTTAACTCCTGCCTTCTCATTAAGGCTGAGTGACATTCCATGCATTTATATTGTATCTATATCATAACAACAACATTGCCATCATATTGCTGCAAGCATGCAAATCTAAACATGTATCATTTTACACAAATAGCCTTAAAAGTAACATTCATCCCTTTCACATTAATAAACTATATTTGTGCCAATTTGCAATATTGTCCCCAATATGGTGTGCAGAATTCAAACTTTTCTTTACCTTTGGGACCTTTATTAACTACTCCAAAACATCTGAATGTTTGAAAATACTTTTTGCAATTATTTTAGAGTGGAAATATACCGTGAAACAGTGATGATGGAATACCACCACATCTTTATCCTCAGAGTTTATTAACCTAAACACTACAATATTGGTTAATATATGAAGCAATTTACATCTATGTAGTGAACCATAGTCTTTATCTCCCTGTAATGCCTAGAAATTATCTTGCTCAATACTAATAGCCTATCCTCTAGATTGGAAAAACGTATTCTAATTTAACTCCTCGCTATGTTTCCTTTCTTTCTGCAAGCTTTTTAAGGTGGATTTGTTTTATCTACTCAGGGACGTTTTTTGGAAACTCTGCCAAGCTTCGAGATCAGAGGAATTTCCTTGTAGATTGGTTTGCATTTAAACACTTCTGTTGTTTGTTGTTAGATTTCTTTCCCCATCCTTTACTTTTCCTGTCTCTTTATCCCTCAAGGCAGAACATTCTTGAGATTTATTTATTTTTGTATGTCTTTGGGTTTACAATTGGACTGGTAAATAGGACATGTGTTACACTCAGCCTCTCCACCTCAGAATTGACCAAATCAATCTTTGTAGTTAATCTTTCACCAATAGGTGATTTAGGATTCTGCAGAAATGGGTTGTTTACCTTCATCGGACCCTTTAAAGCTTGGAGATGCACAGAAAGAAATATTCTCTAAACATTTTTGCCTTTGCCTTAGACAGGGATCAATATTAGACAGGGCCTCATTACACGGAAGGCGGTAATGGTTAACGGCCACCGTTAATGGTAACGGTGGCCGTTAACCATTACCGCCTTACTACGAGGTCCCTTAGCGGGTTGGTGCTTTAACGCCTGCTTTTTGCAGGCGTTAAAAACCAACCCGCTAAGGGACCTCAGAGCTAATAACGGCACCGCAAAATTGCGGTGCCGTAATTAGCACCTTCCCCATTCCCATAGAGCCCTATGGGGCAGAAATGGGAATGGGGAAGGGCAATGACGGAAGAGGGATTTACCGCCCCTCCAACCTTGGAATGGGGCGGTAATTCCCCATTCTGCCATGGCGGAGTCGGTAAGTTACCGGCATGGACCATGGTGCTATTAGCACCATGGTCCAACGCCTGGGTCGTAATGAGGGAGTATATCTTTTAAGAGATTTGTGTTACTTTTGACTTCATGGTGAATGTTCTCATACAGACATACAAATGATTTGAGGACCACCTGCAAAGCTGAGATGGCAGAGGTGCTGTTAAATGTTGTGCATCCTAATAGGACAGCTAGAAGTACTGCTGGGGTTTTGGGGTGGAGCAGAATTTGTGTTTAAATGATTCTCCGAATGATTCTGCATCAGTTCTATACCTCGACATCTTCTATTGTAGTTTGACCTCTTAGTTATCAAACAGTTGTTGGAGGCAGGAGTCTCTGCTTCCATATACACACTGGAGCATGAACATTAAAAAAGATGAATCCATTGTTGTCTGTCATTTCAGATCTGAATGTGTAGTGTTGAATGTCATTCTGCCGTTAGATTACTAGGCAATTCCTTCGGGGAGTTGCTTCCAGCTTCTAATGGAAATTAACTAGTAATTTTACCCACATCCATTTGACATGAGTAGTGGGCCACAAATGGAACCTAGATGATTAAAGGTTCTGACACAGTCCCTACTTCCAAGCTATCTGACACATGCAGATATGGGCAACAGATGTTAGAATCTGGACCATTTTGATTCCTACACAAATTGTAGTTAGGACTTTTTTTATTTGGTGATTCCTCACTCCAACCACTCCCATAGTTGACTGCAGCTGACTGTACTTTATCCAGACTTGCGTACCACGCTCTGGAGTGTGCACAAAGGTTTAATGGTCCACCTCCTCCTGCTTGATCTTATTCAAGCATATACGGTATATGCAGATGGAACAGAAAAAACTGTAACCTGGCCACCTTCACATATGTTTATCTCTTGGTGGAAAAACACAATTTCCCCAATTAAAGGTATACCTACAGCGCTGATTTGTTTTAAAGAGAATTCACCAATGGTTGTCTAACTGTCATGGCAGGGGTATCCCTGGGCTTGGCACGGAGTCTGGGGTTCTCGGGCCAGAGCACACAACCCCAATGGTACAACAAGGGCTGTCACAGGGCTAGTGCCAGCACACAACTCAGAGATCACAAAAGGGCTGTTTGTGTGGGGCCATGGGCCACTTTGGTGAGGAGTATGTGGTTGGCCCATTAAGGGACCACATATGGAACACACAGACCACAGTGCCCAAACCGAGCTGAAGCCAAGCATTGGCTCTGAAGTCCAGAAAGAACACAAAGTCTTTCGGGATTCAGACTGCAAAAGGTCCATCTTGTGGGGGCGGCTATATAAGCACCACCCACCAGCTGGCACTTGCTTGGTGACTCAGCTCCACCACCATCAGAGCCAGAAAGCTCCTAGAAATGGAACAGTGTCTCTGCCCTACCTTTGAAAGATTATATACCTACCTGAAGATCACCTACCTGCGTCCAGAACCAATCAGAATCTGCTCCACTTACCTGCAGGAATTGAACTTGGCACTAGATTCCATATCACTTATGCATCACTTACCTGCAAACCAGATTTTTGCCAAATAGATTATTGAGGTGCAGGTACTTTTGGAGTACACTTTACCACCACAGCACTACTTGGCAAACCCGCCTCAGTCATCTTGGGTGCCACATTGTTCTGGGACTTACATGAGAAGTAGTGAAGATCAAAAGAAGAGGGTTACATGAGCACCGTCTTTCAACGTACATCAGACATTTGAAGCATTAGCGAGAAAAGCCAATGCTAGCAGGACTACACTGTTGTTGATCTCTGTGAACTGACTCAAGAGGTTTTCAGGGATCCTCCAACTCTCAACAATGTACACAGGGGAAGTAAGAGGGTGAGAGTGGGGCTGAGAGTATGGCATACAAGGGAAACATCTCACACAGTCCTTACCTTGCATAGTACATGTTCCAGGGAGCCAAAACCCACTGAGTACTAGAAAGAGCATTCCCATGCAGACACAAAAGTGAGGAGGGGACCTTCCAGAAACCCGTCACCTCTGATACAGGTTCTATTTCAGCAATTTCGGGGCAAATAGGAATCTGAGGAATCTGGGAATAAGTGATAGGGTCTTCCACAGCACACCTGCAAGATTCAGCATATCATTAGATCATTACAAAATACGAAACCCAGAAAAAACATCTTGCCATTGCACTATGCAGTTCTCAGATTGTGATGTTTTGGCCAGTTTATGAGGGATCACACAGGAGAGGTTCAGGCTGCTAAGGCAAAGCTCAATGAACTACAAAAAGAATTAGTGGTTAACAGGAAAATAATGTACAGTATGGTTACTAGGTCAAATGAATTCCAGGCAGAGCATAAACCGTTATCAGGGGATTACAGAGCAACCACTAGCTACCCCTCAGGAGGGGGTCCTTCCTAGACAGGGAATCTGTCAGCCAGCCCAATTCTGGTCTTTGCCCCAATCCATCAGTGCTACAAGAATGGTTCTTGGCAATCCCACAGAAGTATGTCATGTTCATGAATCTGTGTAAAGTACACTTTGCATGCCCAATCTGGGCCTTCCCTAATGGTAGCAACAAGGTGGCATTTACACTGTCTTGCCCGGTAGGGCAAGCATCAAACTAGCACATTCCATTTGTGGAATCAGATGATCTCATTTTACAGGATCTATAGGAATTCCACGGTGAATTCAAAACGATTTTTGCCCAGAAAACCCTAGACTACAAACTATTGTCACTTAAAAAAGGGTGTCAGGGCTATATCACCACATTCAAACATTTGTTAGCCGAAACCAACCAGTCTGAACTGAAACGAACTTCACAGTTTCACTCAGGGTTGTGAGAACTATAAGATGTCCTGGTGCAAGTAGTTAATCCACCAGAAAATTTGCCATAGCTAATTGCTCATGGGGATCCACACCCTCTGTAGATAAAGGACTCCAATTCACAATGCAGCAATGCACCTCTAGGTGAACCGATGCATTGCGGTTGGTTTGAGGCCCCCTCACCCAGGAAGTATGAGAATGAATTAGACAACAGTTCTGTTATTACTGTGGGCAGGGGGTTATATTCTATGCAACTTCCCAGCTAAAACTAGGAATCCCCAAACGGCTGTGGGTTTGATTGACAGTGGTCTATAAGTAGGTTCCCAGGGAAATGGGGAAGAACAACAAACACAGATGCCCGCTTGTCGAGTAAGAAGATGATTCAGACCTCCCCTTTTGCGATTCCTGTCACTATGGTTATCCAGAATCAACCTCAAAGAATCAACTGTTTGCAGGCCTATATTGATTGTGGAGTGGTGGGAAACTACATGGACATCAAACTAGCCATCCAAAACCATGTGCCAACGTGCAAGAAAACCGTTCCAGGGAACCTAAGACCCATTGATGGATCTTGACTAATGTTGAAGCCTATTAATTCCTTCACCAAAGAGATCATCTTGCTTTGCCATGATGGCCATAAGGAACTCAGTAAGTTCAGCCTAATTAGTATTCCACAATTATGCCTTATGCTAGGAATGCCATGGTTAGAAATGCATAGCCCTATGCTCAATTGGAGGAGTAAATGTTTGAGATGTAAACCAACTCTCCAAGGAGTTTCTCCTCCTCAACATCTAGTCCATCACATCGCCCGCACCCCCTGACTAGCTAGACGCCACCACCCTGTACCGCTGTGCCCCTCTTTATCCTACCCCATGCTGTATATCTGTTCTGGTACCTCTGAAAAACGCTCCATTGTGTATCTGTATTGTTGTATACTTCTGCAGCCTGGGGTAAAACCAGAACCAACACCTGACGCGAAACTCTACTAGCGCTGCTTTCCCCAATTTGGGTTTTATTTGGGAATCACCAACGTAATAACAAGAGAATATGGATGTAGTACAAAAAGACCAAGTCAATATATTACAACCACGCCAAGTATATGACTGCCAAATTGATTTAGTACAAGGTGCGCAAATCCCTGCAGTGAAATCTATGCCCTAACACCCCAGAAAACAAATACCTGAAGAAATAGCCAGACCAGTACTTAGCAAATGGATTCATCAGAATATCTAAGTCACCAGCAGTTTCACCACTATTCTTTGAGCCAGAGGCAGTGACAAGAAAAAGTAGGCAAAGTGCATGGGCCCCTTACAAATCATGTCCCATTTTTACTACCCAACCTAGGCCACATCCGATACTCCACAAATACTATCAGCCAACATACGAAACAGCCCACATTCTGCAAACACTACGTCTCCGACCAGGCCATATGGGCACTTTTCCTCGGCATTGATGATGACAGGACTCTCAATCTCTTTAACAAATTCCATCCAACCGACTATGCACCCATCATTCCATAGACAATTTTACAACACTACAAGCAGTGCATCCTCAGTGGAATGAAAATGCACTTTTAACATTACAACCAGTGCCTTAACAGTTCCAAAGAAACACGGGTAAAATGCCTCTTTAAACACTGCAATCAGTATATTGTCAGTCCCAGGAAAAGCTGGGCATGCACAATAGAGCATCTTCAGTGTCAAGGAAAAGTGGGAGTAGACAGTGGCATGCAGCATATACTTGTGCACACTTTTCCAACTACTGATGATGATCAAACGAAGCATGTACCAAACCCTTTGCAGACACTTTTCAAACACTACGAGCAGTACATTATGAATGGAAGGGAAAAGTGCACATTGGACTTGTGACCAGACCCAGTACTCACTTTACACTGGAGCTAATGATAACAAGGCCCAAGAACCTTCCACAAAAGCCTTTCCAACACTCAGCAATACAACCAGTGCCTTAACACAACCAAGGAAAAGTGGACACAGAGTCTGCAACCTTTTACACAACTTAAAACCTACAACACACCTACAATTCTACAAACACTACCACCCAACCTATTTTCAAAACACTATCGCTTTACAACATTACAATTTGTATATCTTTGCTGACAACAACATTTGGGCACTCGCCAAAATCAGTGGATCGTCAGTACCAGAGAAGTGGGAACAGGGCCTGTCCACATCTTTACAAAAACACCACCAACATCAATGCCAAGATGTGGGCATGTGACCTGCCCCGTGACTAGGCCCCTTATCCTTTTTATGCTGCAACCAACCATAACATGATCCAGGAACATTTTATATCACTAGTTTTTGTAATTACATTCTGACACTTTGGAAAAATAAAACTCAAGACAGAATTGCAAAAAACATCCTTTTAGGTCCTTGCTGATGCTCATGGCCCATTTTAAAAAAATCCAGTCCAGCACTTCAGGCTGTAGCCACAAGCAGAATATTTACTCCAGTGCATTTTGGTGCTGGACAGCTTAAGTGGGCGGGATAAAGACTGCTATGCAAATGGATATTCCTCCTTTGTGAAATGTACAGTGTGCTGAAATGTGGTTGCGAGTGGGCACCTTCCTATAGAACTGGTCATTAAGCCATGTTCGTTGTCGCAGATGGGCGCCCGTACCTCTTTTTATTTATAAATTACAGGGCCTGCAGTAGTGGCCCTGTAGTTATGGTTAAGTTGCTCAACCCACAGGAAGAGCACTTTTTAGGAGGCTTATAACGTTGCCCCCCTTGGACGAATACTCACCAGACTTTTCAAAGAAAGTATATGCCCCATTGGAATGATTCTGAAAAGTTTGGTAGGTTGTGTCAAGAGGGGGCAAAGTTATAGGGGGGTTACAACATTTGTCGAAATCCTCATAGACACAGTGGAAACTAAATGTTGTTCATGCCTACAACCCAAACCGCTGGATGGATTTTCCCCACATTTGCACCAGGAGCAGCGAAAAGCATCCCGAAAGCGTGCTCTTGTAAATTTGCTGTAAACCCGTCCACTAGTTTTTTTAAAACACACAAAAAGTAGGTTAAAAAGAATTGTGATTTCTGGGTTCGGTCCACGGACTCTTTCTGGTTCGGTCTGCTGACTCCCCCCTGGATTAATCAGGGTCAGACATGATGTCCGCGGACATCATACACACCTACTGATTGGTTAATGAAAAGAGTGAGTTGTGTCATATTTTATTTAATTGTCGCCATATTGGATCCGCGGATATCGCAGTAATAACATATTGAAAAACACATTGTTGCACTTGTCAATCAAAATAAACTATCTCTGGGGAAGTGAAGGGTGATGAAGATAGGATGGGATATAAAAAGTCCATAAAAAGGCCATAAAAAGTCAAATATCTGGTGTTTTTCTTCTCCAATGTCCGCCAGCATCTCAGATGTTCGGAGACCTTCCTGTGATGTTCGTGAACATTGTAGATTTTTGTGGGCTTCCTCTTATGCTCACCTGATATCCCCGGGGCGTCTGGAAGGCTCTGAGATCTGGAACCCTGCATGCGTAGTTGTCCAGTGCTGAATAATGAATCTGCTATTACATAAGGGAGGATTTGTGATAAATGTCTCTAATGGGTGAATCTTCCATCTCCCTCTGACCGATTCCCTTCCCACTGGGTTCTTTTCTCACCTTAGTTATTTGTAGGGTGAGCTATCCATCCTGCTTTTCTTGGCAGGAGCGTTTCATATTTGTTGGCAAGCTGCCCGAGTTGCTTCACTGGTGCAATACGCCTTCATTGGGCCCAGGCCTGCTCTGACCCTGAATCTGCTGGTAGGCTGGTAGGTTTGTTAATTGTAAGTCTTTGTTCTGTTTATGGTAGGAATTCGTTAATGTCTTTATCTCCTTCTTTTCGGTGCGAAGGTCTTGATATTGGCGTGCCGGATGGAGAGGCACGTTTCTAGGTAAGAGAAAACGCAAAGCGCAGCACCTTTATTGTCTTTTGAAGCTAACCTGTGTTTTCTTCTTCTCCCCACAGGCCACTGTGGTGCTGCGAGTGGATGAGAGCGCAATGAAAAACAGGCCCCCGGAATCCATTAAGGTAGTACAGCACTGTGCGGTTGTTTAATATTGAAAGCGAACCTGAATATGTCTCTTTTCCTTTGCAGATGTTGCTGTGGTGCTCCGGAGGGAAGCGTGGCGTAGCGCGATGGAATTCAGGTAAGACTGATGGAATTCAATGTTTTGGAAGCACGCGTTCTAATATTGTTTTTCCCTTTCTCGTTATTGCAGGTCGCAAGGTTCGAACAGCAGCTGTGGTAGCGGTTCGCCGAAGTCCTTAAGCTAGTACTCACAGGTGAGTGATGTTTCTTCTTCTCTCGGTTTCCACAGATTGCAGCCCAGTTGAGATGATAAGTGCTGGATGGTGTTTTCTCAGGTAAAACGGAATAATCTTGTTCTTGCAGGATTACAGGAAGATGCTGAAGACCAGGAGCTGGACACGGTGAGCGTCACGCTGATGGTAGCAGAATCACACGAAGCATGATCTGCAGTCAGGGTGTGGTTTATATAGCCCAGGTAAAGTAGTACCAGAGAAAGTAGTTCCAGGCCTGCCACACCCAAAACACTATACCGCATGGCTTGGTTCTTAGAACTAGACTGTGTGGGTGCTTCCATGTTGGATTAAAAGGTCCATGTGCATAAATGGGACCTAGTTTGAACAGCCCTTCCTCCCTACATATGAGCCTGGCGCCAGGACTGGCTCCAGGAGCCCTTTTGCAGTGGTTTTAAGGCCCTCAGGGTTCTCGTGGGAGCCTGCTTGTGGCACAACTTGTGCCCTCTCACAGTGGTCATGACAGCACTCCCCTCGAAGGCCCCTCTCATGGTATCCTTCCTGTCCGGTCTGGGTTTGGTGGGGTTATCCAGGTGAAACCTCTTAATCAGACGTGGTGCATGAATATGTTCACTGGTTCCCAAGTTCTGTCTTGAGGCCCGTACCCTTTCCAGTCCACTAAATAGTATAGCTGAGATCTGGTACGTTTCGAGTCTAGGATGTTTTTAACTTCAAATTCAAGCTCTCCATCAACAAACACAGGTTTTGGTGGTGTTAAGACTCAGGTTCCTGGTTGTACAGGTTTTACAAGTGACACATGGAACACCGGATGAATTTGCATGCTTGGTGGTAAGGCTAACTTGACGCTCACCAGATTTATCCCTGTTTCGATGGTATAGGGTCGTAGATATCTTGGACGAAAGGTCCGGGTACCTTTTATGAGCACATGTTTTGATGCTAACCAGACCTCATCTCCAATTTGGTAATCAGGAGCTTTCTTTCAATGCTGATCCAAGATTTCTTTTTGCCGGTCTTTGGCTTGCAGTAAATGTTCATTTGCCATTTTGAAGGCTTGGGTTATGCTTGTGTGTAGAGTCTGTACCGCTGGCATTTCCAAGGTCGCGGGGGAGTCTAGTTCAGAGGTACGTGGATATCTTCCGTATATTGTGTAGAACGGGCTATCCATAACAAGTCTTTCCAATTCTCTTCCACTTGATGCAGCATGCAATGTAGATACTGTTCTAATGTCTGGTTTGTTCTTTCTGTTTGGGGGTGATGGCTAGTAGATAATCGAACATCGATTTGTGCCATGCCACAACATTTCCTCCAGAAGTTGGATACAAATTGGCTTCAACGATCTGAGATTAGGACTGAGGGGAAATGATGCAGTTTTAAAATCTGTTCAAGAAATGCTTTTGGCAGACCGGTGGGGTTAGGAAGTCCTTTGAATGGAATGAAATGTGCCATTTTGAGGAACAGGTCGACAACCACCAGAATGGTATTAAAACCTTGACAGGTAGGTAAGCCCGTAATAAAATCAAGAGAAAGAGTATGCCAGGGAGCCGGTGGAATATCCAGTGGTTGTAGGAGGCCAGCTGGTTTCTGTTTTTGTGATTTATTCTGTGCACATATCCCACAGGACAGAACGAATCGAGCAATGTCCTTACGCCAGGTTGGCCACCAATAATTCCATTTAACCTTGGCTAGAGTCTTAGCAATTCCGGGATGGCCTTTGATCAGGGAATCGTGATAAACAGACATGACCAATTCTTGCAGATCTTTACTTGGTAGATATAGTCGTTCCCTGAAGTAGGGTAATCCATCCAGAACCGTGTGATGTTCATTTTGGGAATTCCATTTCTGCAAGATCGCCGGGTTCATTAAGGTTCGAATCTTATCTTGAAGTTCACTCAGAGTCAATGTGGTGGTGAGTCCCGGTAGTTTATCACTTGGGATGACGGCAACAGGGTCCAGGGTACTGTTCGTTTTCTCTTCAACACCCATACGAGACAAGGGATCGGCCTTCCCATTCCGAACACCCGGTCGGTATGTTATTACGTAATCGTATTTTGTGAAGAATAGAGCCCACCGCAACTGTCGTGACAATTGGGCTTTTGCTGACTTTAGGTATAGAAGGTTTATGTGATCTGTGATTACTGTGATGGTATGTCTGGCACCTAATAGATACTGCCGCCAGGCTTTGAAGGCTGATTTTATTGCCAGCAATTCTTTGTCTGTAATTGCATAGTTAAGTTCTGGTGGTGAGAATTTACGTGACCAAAGGGCCACAGGGTGTATTTGGCCTGTCTCCGGATCTCTTTGAGAGAGAACTGCTCCCATAGCTACGCTGGAAGCATCACTTTCCACTACATAGGGGAGATCAGTGCGAGGATGTTGTAAAATTGGTGTGGAGGTGAACCTTTTCTTGAGTTCTTGAAAAGCCTGTTCCGCCTCTTCAGTCCATTGGAATTTTTTGTTGTTTTTTCTCAGTAATGATGTCATTGGGTGGACTATCCGTGAAAAATCTGGAATAAATCGGCGATAGAAATTCGCAAAGTCGAGCATGCTTTGAGTTCCTTTAAGTGAAGAAGGTGACGGCCAAATAAGGATGGCATCTTCTTTGTGTAAATCCATCTTGACTCTCTTTGGCGAGAGAACAAAACCGAGGAACTCAACTTCGGTGACATGGAAGGAGCATTTCTCGAGTTTAGCGTACAGTTTGTGCTGGCGAAGGTTTGCAAGGACTCAGCGAACATGTTCCACATGCTCTCTTTCAGAGGGGGATACACCAGGATGTCGTCAATATAGAAAAAGGCACAGACATTGATTAATTCCCGTAATACATAATTCATGAAGTATTGGAATGCTGCGGGAGCATTGCACAGCCCGAAAGGCATTACCTGATATTCGTACAGGCCACACTTGGTGCGAAACGCAGTTTTCCATTCATCCACTTTCTTAACACGTACAAGGTGGTATGCCCCTCTGAGGTCTAGTTTGGTGTAGATTTGGGCATCCTTGACTTGGTCCAACAGTTCCGGGATAAGGGGCAAAGAGTAGCATTTTTTTACTGTGATTTGATTAAGTGTGCAGTAATCAATGCAAATCCTCAAATCTCAATCCTTCTTGGGTACGAAGAATAAGGGAGAGGCTGCTGGTGACTTTGATGGGCGAATAAACCCATTAGCCAGGTATTGATCCAGATAGGACTTCAACTGGAGATTTTCGGTTTCTGTAAGTGCATAAATTTGACCACAAGGAACCTGTGCGCCAGGTATCAGGTCGATCTGACAGTCATAGGGCCTGTGTGGTGGTAATGTGTTAGCCTGTTCCTTCTGAAAAACATCTTGATAATCCTGATATTCTTTTGGTAAGGTGTCCATTGTTTCCATGATCCCCGATGCTATTCCTTGAACAGATTTCAGGTTTGGCTGTGGTATAGATTTCGGGTAGCAAGTCTGGGCGCACTCGTCGGAAAAGGTCAGTCTCTTTGCACGCAAGTCTATCTGGGGATTGTGAGTTACTAATCATGGCATCCCTAAGATCAACCGGAACTGAGGAGCTTTGATGAGGTCAAACGTGATTGCTTCTTGATGTCCATCCTGACACAGAAGAGTTCATTCTGTTGTGCATTGGGTTACTGATCCCGAAGCAATTTCTGTACCATCAGCAGTAGTTACCTTTTCAGTTGTTGGTTTTGTCCATAAGGGAAGTCCCATTTCTGTTGCCAGATCTCGATCTATGTAATTACCAACTGCTCCGCTGTCTATATATGCCTCTATGGCATGCATCCGTGACGGTCGTTGGTGATTGATCAAGGTTACTGGTAGGGCGAAATATGAGGTCTGTTACTCATCCTTCTCGCTCGACAAGCGGACCTCTACGCTTGCCGGGCCTGGTAGTTTTCCGATTCCGTTCCATCATCTTCTTTCTCTGTAGCACCTACCACCTTCCTTGGAGGTTTCACTGGGCATTCTTTGAGGTAGTGACCCGATTTACCGCAGTATAGTCATAACTGTAGCTGTCTCCTCTTGTCTCTTTCAACCTTGGTTAAAGGGGGTCATACTCCTCCAATCTGCATGGGTTCTGTGGTATTTTCTGATGGGAATTGAACATTATCTTTTGAACGTACGTACATGGCACAATTTTTGAGTCTACTTCGGTCTGTTCTTCGATCCTGTAATCTGTGGTCCAACTGAACTACCAAGTTGATAAACTCTGCACAGTCTTTAGGTGGGTCTACCACTTGAGCAAGGACATCCTTCAGGTCTCCTCGTAGGCCCCGATGAAACAACGTGGTTCTTTTATCTTCTGGCCACCCCGCTTCTACAACCAGTCTATTAAATGTGGCAATATAAGTCAGCAAATCTTGATTCCCTTGGCAGAGGGACAGGAGTTCGTTATCAAGAGCTTGTCCATGCAAGTGTCGAGCAAATAACTTTTCCATCTCCTGTTGAAAACCCCTCTTAAGTTCTGCAGTAAAGGGTCATCCTGGCTCACTAAAGGTACCGACCAGTCTGCGGCACTTCAAATATTATAACACGAAGACCACCCTCGCCTGGTCGTTTGGGAAAGCCCCAGGGCTACAAAGAAAATGAAGGTGGCACTGGTTCATGAATGTTGCATACCTTCTGGGGTCTCCATTAAACTGTTCTGGTGGTGCCAGGGGTACTGCTCCCGGCAACGTTATCTGTACTGGATTGACTGATGATGGTATAGCGACGGATGGGGCGAATCCGGGCAATGGAACCTGGCCCGCCTGTGTTTGTAGTAGCTGTTTGCTTAGTTCATCATTACGGTCTTTTGTGACTATTAACTCTCTTCTTAAGGCATTGGTTTCCTACCAGGCTGCGTGTATCTCAGCACGTAATTGTCCCAAAAGCTGGGCTAACTGATCAGTTTCAGATGTCTCCATGACGCCCAGGTGGATAAGGTTTAAAGGCTTTGTGTTCTGTTACGCTCTCCTGATATCCCCGGGGGCGTCTGGAAGGCTCTGAGATCTGGAACCCTAGATGCGTAGTTGCCCAGTGCTGAATAATGAATCTGCAATTACAGAAGGGAGGATTTGTGAAAACTGTCTCTAATGGGTGAATCTCCCACCTCCCTCTGACCGATTCGCTTCCCACTGGGTTCTTTTCTCACCTTACTTATTTGTAGGGTGAGCTATCTGTCCTGTATTTCTTGTGCAGGATGTTTTTTGGCAAGCTGCCCGAGTTGCTTCACTGGTGCAGTACGCCTTCCTTGGGCCCAGGCCTGCTGTGACCCTGAATCTGCTGGTAGGCAGGTAGGTTTGTTAATTGTAAGTCTTCGTTCTGTTTATGGTGGGAATTCGTTAATGTGTTTATCTCCTTCTTTTCGGGTGCAAAGGTCTTGATGCTGGCGTGCGGATGGAGAGGCACGTTTCTAGGTAAGAGAAAGCACGAAGCGCAGCACCTTTATTGTCTTTTGAAGCTAACCTGTGTTTTCTTCTTCTTCTCCTCACAGGCCGCTGTGGTGCTGCGAGTGTATGAGAGCGCGATGAAAAACAGGCCCCCGGAATCCGTTAAGGTAGTACAGCGCTGTGCGGTTGTTTAATATTGAAAGCGAACCTGAATATGTCCCCTTTCCTTTGCAGATATTGCTGTGGTGCTCTGGATGGAAGCGTGGCATAGCGTGATGGAATTCAGCTAAGACTGATGGAATTTGATGTTTTGGAAGAGCGCGTTCTAATATTGTTTTTCCCTTTCTCGTTATTGCAGGTCGCAATGTTCGAACAGTAGCTGTGGTAGCGGTTCACCGGAAGTCCTTAAGCTAGTACTCACAGGTGAGTTATGTTTCTTCTTCTCTCAGTTTCCACAGATTGCAGCCCAGTTGAGATGCTGAGTGCTGGATGGTGTTTTCTCAGGTATGACCGAATAATCTTGTTCTTGTTCTTGCAGGATTACAGGAAGATGCTGAAGTCCAGGAGCTGGACACGGTGAGCGTCACGCTTCTGGTTGCAGAATAACATGAAGGAAGTTCTGCATTCAGTCTGTGGTTTATATAGCCCAGGTAAAGTAGTACCAGGCAAAGTAGTTCCAGGCCTGCCACACCCAAAACACTAGACCGCATGGCTTGGTTCTTAGAACTAGACTGTGTGTGTGCTTCCATGTTGGTTTTAAAGGCCCATGTACATAAACGGGACCTAGTTTGAACAGCCCTTCCTTCCTACATATGAGCCTAGTGCCAAAGGCGCCAGGACTAGCTCCAGGAGCCATTGTGCAGTGGTTTTAAGGCCCTCAGGGTTCTGGTGGGAGCCTGCTTGTGGCACAACTTGTGCCCCCTCACAGTGGTCATGACACTTCCATGCTCCACTCAGTTAAACTGCATGAACATTTGCAATACCATTTTAGGGCTGCCCCTGAATGGTTCTGCAGAGTTTGGTGCTGTTTCGCCAAGAGAGGGTGAAATTAGAGGGCGGTCCAAAAATATTTAAAAGGCTTATACATTGAGTGCTGTTTGACAAGTCTGCACAAAAGTTTGCAAAAAGATTTTAGACCCAGATTTGAATGTTTTCGCATAGTTTGGTGGGATTTTGTCAAGTGGGGGCAAGATTAGAGGGGGGGTTTGAACATGTTTAGATAGTTAAAAACTTTGTTGCCGTTTGACCAATCTGCATTAAAGTTAGCAGAAAGGTTATAGACCCAACGTTGAATGTTTGCGCAAAGTCTTGATGGATTTTGTCCAGATATGGCTAAGTTATGTGACAATTGTGTGCATGTGTTCACACTTTTCAAAAAATGAAACATGGAAGGATGTGTTGCAAACCTGTCCAAGGAGCATTGTTAAGGCCCCAAAAGCATGGTTTCGCAAATGTGTCAGTTTTTTATTTTTTTGAAAAGTGTTATGACGTAGGTACAATAAATTGTGATATACCTTTGGAGACTGAGGTATAGCCTGTGGCCATGGGCAGTGGCCAGATTGTCAGGACCAGCTATAGGGTTAAAGTGCGCATGGGCACCAAGGACCAGCTCTGTGTTAAAGTTTTTCAATATCGGGATACGTTTGAATGTGAAAACAAATCTGCTGGTGGCTACAGCCTGATGTGCTTGATGAATTGCAGCAAATACTTGCGATGAGCATCAGCAAGAACTGAAAGCATGGTTTTGCAAATTTGTGCTGTGTTTTATTTTTTTGAAAGTGTAAAAATGTAAATACACAACTCAGTGATATAACTTTGCTGCCTGGGCAATGGGCCATTCAGACGTTTTCATCAAGGAGCTTGAGGCCAACCCATGATATCGCAGCCAATCTGTAAAATCAATGTTTTTAAACAAATACACCAGAAAGTATTTAAGTGTAACACAAGTGGACTCAAACCCTAGTGCGCAAATACAGCTACTCGAAATGTGCACTCTGATTTGTTTATTGGGGAATTCGGCATGGCCGAAGCCCTAGGTTTGCATGGGAAAACATATTCTGCTTGTGGCTACAGCCTGAAGTGCTGGACTGGATTCCCAAAAAAATTTGCATGACCATCAGCAAGGACCTGAAAGCATATTTTTGCAAATCTGTCTTGTGTTTTATTTTTCCAAAGTGTCAGAATGTAAGTACAAAAACTAGTGATATACATTTGGTGTCTGGGTAGTGGGCCTGATCCTCGACAAATGCAAATGTGTTCTCTGATTTGCTTCTTGGGGAATGAGGCATGGCCGAAGCACATGCCACAAGGATTTTGGATACTGGCCATTGATGCAGACCATGAGCACTGGCCATTGGTCACATTATTAGGGTAAAGAGGACACTGAGCTAGGATGCAGGGTAGGTGTATTAAATAATGGGGGTGGTGTGGTGGGGCTCGGGTCATGGTCAGACCTTATGCCGTAGGCATTTCAATGATGACTTGCATCCCCAGCATGTGCTGCTGATGAAAACACATGTAAGTGTGCATTGCAAAAAATATGTTTGTTAAAGGAGTTTTATAGCCTTCCATATATGTTAAAAGATTAATTATTGATAATGTATATATATAGTGATGTAACACCATGAAACATTTTCACTTATAAAAACCTATTAAATTGACAGAAAAAACTTTGTTAAAGGGGCGTTACGGTTCAGATGCACCCCACCCTTGGTACCCTTCCGCCCCAACAGTTGACAAGTGGCCTCCCACCTTGGCATCCCTTGACAATTTCCTCCTGGTTTCCCATTCACACTTACCCATCTGTAGTGGCCTTTCTATTTATGCACTTCTCTCACTGCACAATGCATATGTGCATTTATAGGAGCGCTGTGCACAATATATTTGTATAAGTAAAGAAAATACATGCAAATGATTTGTAGAACATTGTTAATTGGCAGTTGGTGTGTGGAAGTGTAACATGTTGATAGGGTTATATGTAGAGTTTTTGGAAGTGATTGGTGGATGGATTTGTGACTGTTTGAAAACTGGCACTGTGGGAGTGTTACAAATATAAAAGTAAAAAGGGTAGAAGGGATGCATAGCCTGAAAAGGGGACTGTGGATACCACGGATAGTCATGAAGGTCCATGAATTATGTTGTTTATTGTATGCTAGAGAAAAGTGTTTGGGACAGAAAATTGTTTTTTCTGGGCTTTTGTCTTTTTCTTCAGTTTATAATTATCCATTATTTCCATTAGAAACATGCAAAATGCTAGTGGAAATGTTGGAGAATCTTATTGAGTCTAACTACTCTTCTGAGAAATGTAAAGTAGATGGAGCCTATAGGATTATTATAATTTATTTCTTTTATTTGCAGGTTAGGTTAGGAAGGGAGGTGGAGGAGGCAAATGAGGGAAGGGGCACCAACCACAGATAAGGAGGGGCAGGTGCATAGGGCAAGATGTTGAGCATGCGTCAAATGTAAAGTAGGGGGCAGTGACTCTCATGCTCTTTGATTAAAGTGTTGAAAGCACTTCGGAACTGCCCCTAACCTGCAGAGTGGTGTGTTGCAGTATATACAGAGTACTGTTGTCCTGTAAAGAGTTTGATTAACAGCCTCTTTTGTGGCTTGCAAGCTAGCTGGTGGGATCCTCTGCCCTATAGGAGTGCCTTGTGTGGTGGCAGTAGTGGTAGAGGAGGATGAAGTAAAGGAAGACAGCCTACTGCTTCCTGAGAAAGGAACAGCCTTTCTGAGAGCATCCCGGTGGTTGGATTTGGTGTCGTCCCATAGGAGTACTGCCCAGGTTGTCTGTGACTGCCCGCGACTGAGCAACTTAGCATTCAATGCATTTGACCATGCTAGCCTTAGCCTTCGGTACACCACCAATGCTGGTAAAAAAATAAACCACCATACCCTTGATTCTCTCTGGTTGCTGGAGGTAGGCATTTCCTCTATCTCATCTTCCGGGTCCTCTTGATTCTTTTCTACATCATTGTGCTTTTTCCATTGTCCAGACCCTCCAGCTGGTGGTGGTGCTGGTATTGGTGGTGGTCGCTCATCGGGAGCCATTTTTGAAGTTAAATAGCAGTTGCACTAATATTCTTCCAAGCATGTGCTCTCTCCTGAATTGTAGATGAAAAATAAGTAAGAATAGGTGTAGGAGCTGTGCAAGGGTACATTTTGGTTTGAAACTCCTAGATCAGCTGAAAATGCAGTTCCAAACTGTTTGCAAAGCACGGACCTGTTCATGAAGCGCCAACCCGTTCGTGAACATGTCATCATGCCACGCGCACAGTCGCGTGACACTCTCCCGAAAGTCTGCGATGACGTCAGACATTCACGAATGTCATCATTGATGTCCTGGGTGTTAGTCTTGGCAGTGATAGTCGTGGCGCGAGTTATGGTTGCTAAGTTACCATAACTTGCAAATTTCTAGGGTTTTTCGGTTTTACTTGTAACCATAACATGCCTTTAACAAAGTTTTATCACTGAATTTCAAAGGTTTTTATTAGTGCAAATTAACAAAATTAACCATAACGTCCCTTTAACAAATTGTTCTCACTGAATATAATATATACATACATGCATACATACATGCATACAATACTAGACCAGAGAAGAAGTTCTCCCAGAAATGTCCTTTTTTCATCAAACAATTAGACTAAATGTGTTTGTTCTATCCTATATTATGTTCTATATTATTTTATGGTAGCATAGTCTAATTTGGAGGAATCGTATTAGTGCATTCAAGGTCATGAGAGCCACACTTTTGTTAAATATTCAATGTTTTTCCAGTCAGTATTTAAATTTTATGGATCAATAAAAATGTGCAATATGATGGCATGATTATGGGAAATTATCTTGGGTAGCTATTATTTTCCTTTAGTAAGAGGTCCTATTACAATAAAAGGAGCGTACGTGGAGGACCGGCTAACATGTTTTGGTTGTTGTGAGAGGTGAAAACACTTTTTAGTTCTTGCATGCAGCCACACTTAGGGAAATGGGGATACGTGGAGAGGACAATAAACAGAGATTGGAGAAAGGGTGTAGGAGGAATGGATGAATGGGTGTGAATCTGAGGACTGATAAGCAACTGAGAGTGAGAAGGAAGAGTGGATGAATGATTAGGAGAATAGATGAATGTGTAAGGGTAGGATGCTACAGAGATGAATTAAAGATTTTGAAGATGGATGAAATAACTAACATTTAAGGGCACATGTGTGAGCATATAAGGGAAGACCACCATATAACAGTGAGATGAATGAATGGATTATTGAATACACATGTATGGTTAAATAAATGTGAGGATGGATGAATCAATGAAAATGTGAGAAAGAGTAATGAGAGATGTGTGTGAACAGTAGTTCAAAACTACAGCAAACGTATGTCGCATGGCTCCACCGTTTACCATGCAGCAGCCAGGAAGTATGAGAAGCAAGCATGAGACATTGTTCAAGGGAAGAGAGTTTTAGAACATGTGCTTGTGATGAATTGACTTTTGCCCTGCTCGTGTACAAGGATGAGTAGAGGCTAAACCGCATACTCAGCCCTCACACTTAGTGAAAGAAATTACAAAGGCAAAACAGGCACAGTTAAGACATATACCTCTTACCCCTTTTGTGCTAACGTAATCTGAGGGAAGGCTATAAACTCAAGAGGAGTCTGAATGTGTATGTTTGAAGTATAAATGCCCAAAATAAAGGCAATGTCCAATCAAGGTTCTAAACGAATATACATACTTTAATTAAACACACCATGTGCAATAATAACAAGATAGACAGAAAGATGCAGCACTCTGAGTAGTGAATCATCTGTGAAAGGCAAGTGAAAACCATAATGTTCTTTAAAAATATATTCTTGTGCACAAAAGGCATTACGGTGACCTAACCCATTTCTATGCTTCTTAGGTGGATCAAGGGGGCAGTTATCATTGAATAATACCAATAATATAAGCCTGTGCGAGTGAAGGGCTCTTTCTGCTGATACTGTTTGGCTGTTTGCTGCTTTGCTGCTGGGTGCCTTGATATCTGTGACTAAAGGGCGCACCCATTAAAGAAGCGCAGCTACAGCTAGTGACCTCCCCACATCTAGACTCTCCGGTAACTTGAGAAATTAATGGCCGACCAGAGATTGCAGGCCTTGATCCTTTGATCCGGGTGCGCTAATAGAGAAATCAAGACAGGAAAGAGACAAATGCTCAGTTGACACGTTGGTGGGGACCGTTCCTGCAATCTATCATGTGTGCACAAAATAAAGGAAACACCAATCCTACCCACTGCGGGGATCCAATAGGTGCTGCCGTTTTGGGAGACTGTGTGCGATCCATTTTTGGATACTGACCCCACACCTTATTCTTTGAAGGAATTCCTCCCACCAGTACTTCCAAGAAAAGCATTGAAGCATTAAAGACAGGGAGGGGTACAGTCACTGAGTGGGTCGCAGTCTGCTGCAGTCCACGGTTGTTGGGGCACCAATGGACAAAAACAGAAGTCTGCGTAGCTGGGGCCAGAGGATTATGCTTGATTATGATTATCAACCCTTAGCAGTCAGCATCATCGGCTACCCCTATCAGAAATGGAGACAGCGAGAAGAAAGAAGGTAAGAGTTGCATCTCCTGTGAGAACCTAGGGAGTGACACATTGGAGGGGGGGTACAAAGAAACAGACCAGACCGCAGAGGCATCGCGGCCAGCTTCTTCAGATGAGTGCAAAGTAAGTAACTCAAAGTCCCCATATGAAATTGAAGATATTCTTTCTATGAATATAAACATCACCCCCCACCAGGTCGAGCCCATGGGTGAGGCTTCAAGATCGGCTGGCAACTCACCCTCAGCCCCACCTACGAGTTGCGTGTTTGCGGTTGTCAATAAAATGAACCTGAAAGTAAATATCGAAGTTCACGATAATGTAGTTAGAGAGGATTTAACAACTCCTCCAGAGATGCCGACATGGAATAACGCTTGGGGGCACGGAGTGGACCACGTGGAAGAAGGTAACTCATTAGCTCAATCAACACCTGAAGACAAAGAGCCACAAGAGCCTGTGGAAGAAGGTAACTCATTAGCTCAATTAACACCTGAAGACAAAGAGCCACAAGAGCCCGGGGAAGAAGGCTTGGAAATCTCGCAAACGCCTAAGAAGGATAAATGACAAAAAATTAAAGATCATTCTACGCAATCCACTACCTCAACCCTCCCTACTGAAGATGCTTCGCAAGAAGTGACGGGCTTCTGAGGGATAAAGCCTGGCCTGGCTAAAGCTGTGGAAAAAAAAGCCAGTGGGGGGTTCATTCTTGCTGCGGGGCACAAAGCAGAAGAAAAGACTCAAAGAGACCCTGAGTATACATGTGTTTGCGCCCCAAAGCGTCAAAAACGAAACTTCGACTTCTCTCTTTACAGCAAACATCAGTGCTATCTAGCATGTTGAAACATTTTTTTGCAACAAAATCGTTGGGGGAGAAGCTTTCAGTTGAAGAACTGACAGATGCTTAAATGCTGGCAGGGTCGGAAGCCTGTAATACGTCAGCAGGCGTTGGTGCCCAGGTTACAGCACAAGTAAGCAAAGCAGCCAAACCTCCCATACATGCACACTGCAACGACAGAAAACAAACACAAAGGACTGAGGAGGATCTGCCCAAAATGCCAACACTGATAAAAAGGCAAGAAAAAGGAGGGTCCGATGTTAACTTAAGCGAGGACATTTTTCAGAACCAAATTTCAGAGACGACAAATGAAACGGCCGTAACAGAGACTCCTCCTCCGTTTAAAGAAACTACCACCTGCCTAAGGCCAAATAACACAGACCAGCAGACCTAGGTTGGTTCAGGGAAAAGCTAACAAGACTCAATACCTATACTATCCAACGAAAGCAGCCCTCAGATACAAGAGTTTGGAACGACACTGACAATCGAGGGGATTCAAAATAGGTCTGCATGTCCACACGCGGCTGCTAAAGAAGAATTACAGAAAGCTAGATCCCCCACAAAAAAAATGAAAAAAAGAATAAAAAACTGGAATTAACACTTAAGAATGGAGATGATCGCCCTCCCCACCCCCCGAGGAGACGGCTCAGCAAAATCTCAACTCCTGTTTCACGAGATATTCCTTCCAAAAAAGTTGACTTGATGTCAATCATGTCAACGGTCACAATCGTGCTGGCCCCTTTTTGCAAACTATATGAGGCTATGAATGAAGCCCTTAAAGACAACACAACAATAATGTCATTGATGCACTCAAAACTAACCCACTTGGAGGGTTACAATGAAGCAAAAAATCAGGAAAACATCAGACGCTCAAAAGTAGTAACAGCAACAAGTGCTACTCAAACGTCAGCACGTGACTCCTTTGAACAGAGTTCCGAAACGGCCAGATCAGCTGGCACCCAAACGGATGCACTGGCACTAACCCAAACTAAGGGGAGAGTGGGCTTTGAATCAGAAATCATGATCTTAGATCTGCAGCCACAAGTGTTGGAACCTGCACAAAAGAAACCAAGTCAGAATGGGGCTATTGCAAGAGATCTATGGTCTTTGGTTCTAATTGAGCCATCACCCTGACAACACCCTCTGCAGAAACCTGTGCGGGATTCAAACGTAAGGCCTAAGGCATCCTATGGGATGTTTGGACAAAATGGGCTAGGAACAGCAAAGGACATGATGATATTTAGAGGGAATAAAGAAACCACAAAGGGACCCTGTCATGGGGCAATGGTTCAGGATGTTGTGAAAGCCAAAGCCAATTCTCAACCCGCCTGCATTTGATAGTATACCTAAACTACTTCTGGGACTAGGACACCTGCCTTTGCTCTTGGTACACCCCTCTCCATTCTCTGTTATACTTTGCCTCTCTGGTAAACATGTTAGGATAAAATAATACCTATCTCATTATTGTTACCACAATACTCCTCGCCACCAGTATCTCAGACCACTTCAACGAGACCATTCTAGCTAAGGCCAAATCAGTCCCGCACAGCTTTCAAAATATGAGCTCATATAACCCCAGCCCTGGCCCTCTTAAATATATATCTGTGTATGGGTTCAGGAGATTATGCTACTGTCACATGTACCATGTTCAATAGTAATCTTAAATCGCGGTCTAAACTCGCCAAACTGCATGAACCGCTTACCAGATCTCTACCACCAACAAATAAGAAAACAAACTGTCACCATAGTATTACCAACCGGCTTATTTCCCCATCTGATCTCTGTGCTACTGCAAATCAGACCATGACATCCAATACCAAGCTTATGGTTCTCAACACCTATACGCCCCTCCAGACTTCAGCCAAAATAGAGGATCACCCCCTCAAAGGAGCTCTTCTCAATGCGAGATCCCTCGTGGCCCATGCTATAGACATAGCTGACCTAATTACAGAAGGTAGTCTGGACTTCCTCGCCATAACAGAGTCCTGGCTAATAATGCCGCAGGACCCTCGCTTATGCTAGCTATCCCAGCCAGCTACACTATCTCCAGACAAGATAGAGATGGAACCCTAGGTGGCGGAATAGCCATCATATCTAGAGAGAGTCTATTATTGAGACTAGTCCCTCACCAATCCATGCAATTATGTGAAATCCTCTCTGCCAAACACCCGCTAAAAAATTCCCAATCACTTACTATGCACCTAATATGCAGTCCCCTTGGGACATTTGAGGAGGACTTGCATAGTATACTTGCCAACAACCTCAAACCCACCTCCCAACTACTGTTGCTAGGTGACTTTAACATAGGATTTAATGATCCAGCAGATAAGCATGCCCTGGAAATAGCCAATTCCCTTAATGCACTCGGCTTGTCGCAAAAAGTAAGCAAACCTACTCATATTAAGGGCAGAACCTTAGACTGGGTAGCTGATTATAATTGTACAGGTACTATTACCTCTATCACTCCACAATCATGGACTGACCACTCGTGTCTTTCACATTATCAACTACCAGACCTAAGCATATGGCCTTACAAAAAGTGCCACCCTGTCTAACTAGAAATAAAAAGAATATCACAGTGGACAATGTGATTCCTGCCATTCTTCCTACCCGAAATTATTTGCCTGATAATCTTGACCCGAGCACCCTGGCACATGAATATAACAAAATCATGCTCTCCACATTGGATAAAATTGCCCCTCCCAAACTAAGATCAAGTAAAGCCAAAGCCCACCTCAACAAGTGGTTCACTCGACAATTAAAGGACCTACGTCTACTGAAAATAAAGTGAAGTGTGAAACTGCCTTGAGACTATGCCCCTCCAGTGAGAATAAAAAGAAGTAAACCACTACTTCAGCACACTATAAAAACGGATTCTGTCTGGCAAAATGAAACACTTTCAATTAACGCATTGCCAAATCTAACTCAAGTATGAAAGAATTATTTACCATACTAAAAGAACTAGAGTCCCCATTCCCTATACCTGACATATGCAACAAAAATAAGATCTGGTGCTCAGATAATCAACAAGCACTAACCAATAAAATAAACACTCTCCAAAATAAAATAAAACTAAAGAAAGACTCTCTGAACCTACCACAGCCTGCTAACTCTCTCCCACCTAGCGATTTCACTACTGATCAGAATAACAGATTCCGCTTCACCAAAACATCTGTTTTAGAAGTAGAACAAAATAATTTTATCCCTCAAACCATCCAACTGCAAAGGAGATATCTGTCCAGCACACATTATAAAAGATGCTGCCTGAGACCTCTCTCCATTTATCTCTAAACTGATCAATGCTTCATTCCCCTCTGGCACCATCCCGGCCAACCTAAAACAATCCCGGGTTCTCCCACTCCTAAAGAAGTGAACTTTAGATCCACTTATCGCCACCAACTACCGCCCCATCACAACAGTATAATTTCTACTTAAAATACTTGACAAAGTCGCTTATACTCAGATTGAAAAACACCTTGAGCTTCACAAGCTCTTAGGGGTCAGACAATCAGGCCTCCACCCAGCTACATGGGACAGAAACCGCCTTGATTGATCTGAAAACACAGATTGATGAGTTGAGAGACAAAGGGAAAACAGCATTGCTCTTATTACTTGATCTCTCATCTGCATTTGACCTGGTGGATCACAAGGTCCTCTGCAGCCACCTGGACTCAGCAGCCCACTTTTCCATAGATGCCATCAAATGGATAGAATCATTCATGAGTGATAGAACCATGAGAGTGTTCTCCCCATCGGCAGCAGCGGACCCACCCCCGATCCTGTGTGGTGTACCTCAGGGCTCATGCGTTTCTCCTACTCTACACAACATATTCACCAAACCTTTGTTCGATGATCTGGACCTTCTGGGTATCACCTACACTAACTATGCAGATGATACACAGATTCTTCTCCCACTTTCTGGAGATCATGGCAAAGACCTTGCGTTGGTGAATAGGGTCTATCTCATCATTCAGGCATGGATGGCCACCCATGTCTGAATGATGATAAGACAGAGTTGACAATGCTAGGTACCTCCTCTAACATCACTAAACTAGGTCATGAATATACATCATTCACTATTGATGGAAATAACATTATAGTATCTAAGGAGGGAAAAACCTTGGGTTTTTACCTGGACTCAACTATGTCCTTCGATAAACAAGTGAAATCCCTGGCCTCTACCACAGCCTACACGTGCAAGCTTATCAGAACTGGTAAGCCTTTCCTTTCAAATGACAGTTGCATTATCCTGGCTAGAGCATTAATTCTTTCCAGGTTAGACTATTGTAATGCTCTCTACAGAGGCGCTAACAAAGCCATTATCCAGAGATTACAAATCCTGCAAAATAACGCTCTAAGAGCCGCACTAGGCATGAACAAAAGAGTACACATGGCCTCGACTAGACATCAATAGAAGTGGCTCTCTACCCATAATAAAATACAGATAAAAATCACCTCCCTGACACCTAAAGCTTTAAACAATGCTGCCCCTAGTTACTTAACAGACAAACTGATGAGAACTTCCAACAGGCCCACAAGAGTTAGTCATTCGAATTGTCTTGTGGTACCGAGATTTAGACTTACCAAGATTGGTGGTAACAGTTTTCCTGTGAAGGTTGCCAAACTCTGGAATTCCTTGCCCCACAAGCTGAGAGCTGACCAATCGATTCTACATTTTAGAAAGAGTTATATCACTTATCTCGACTTGACTGAAGGCTAATTTGAACTGTCACAGTGGCCTACACCATGCTGCCCATCATTGTAAATTATAGTTGCAACTGAACTGTATATAATTGTATTGTATTTTATCTGAACGCTTATACCAACACTTTGTCTTGTATATAATTTTACCTGTACATTCATGATGTTATATTGTCAAGCACTTTGAAACTTAGTAAGCCTTGCACCTTCTTATTTCTGCGCCCTGTTACCTCTGAGTTTGGTGCGCATTAGAAATAAATAAACAAACAAACAATGGTAACATTGAAAATAAACACAAAAGAAAAAGGAGGTTTAGCACCAGAGTTGACGAGAACCGAACCGCTGGCTATTAATTTTCTAGACAACGATCAGATGAAGGAGTTACTGGACCTAAGTGTCTACCCGATTCAAGACTCAATATCCTATGCCAGCTGTAAAAAGGAAAACTGATTGCCTGCAGGATGAACTAAAGAACTAAAGAACTAAAGAAAATGGAACCTAAATGGAAAAAATTGATAAGGGAAGCTAGAAGAATCCCATTCAAAAAAAGGGAAGATAGACGCTCCAGCCACCAGGTGGAATACAGGGGGAGGGGGCGCCCCCGCGGAACCCAAACCAGAGAAGATAAAGCCCAGCATAAAAGGCCAAGTGAGAAATCCAGAGTGAGGCATGAGAACTCCAATTACCAACGGAATAAGCAAAGGCACGAGGAAAACTCACAAACATTGGAAAGGAGAACAAAAGACCACAAGAAAAGAGTGTCTTTAGACAACAGAGCAAATAATGTAGTACTTAATCGAAGGAAGGTTATACAAGTTTGCGGACAAACTGCAAGCTTGAAAAGACTGCACTTAGGTAACATCCTAATAGTTGAACCAAGGGAGGAAGATAATAAAGAGTGCTCCTATCTGCATATTGACGCACCTAACGTAAGGAGCCTCTTTAGAAACTCTAAAGGGGACTTCAAAAGGATGGGTTACGAAATTAAGGAGATACAGGAACCTAAGAGACAAAAGTTTGACACAAATCAAGAGAGAAAGACACATGGGCAGACAAGTTCACAAGAAAGCCCAAGTAACACAACATTGAAGGACATAGACTATAGATGTACAAGACCTTACATAAGGATGCCTAACCACAGTCAGAGGGGGTATCTTCGAAATGGTGAACGCCGTTCATCACATGAAAGGACCCTTACCGAATCTTCGCCAAAAAGGAGAGACAGTGGACTCTTCAAAAAAGCTAAAGAGAGATTAGCACGAGGTCCGGCCCTAGGGAGAAACAACAAAGATGTTAAAGTGGCAAATAAAGAGCATGAGACTCTGAGAAACCATCAGCACGGGCAAAGAGAGGAAAATGAGCAACAACCGCCCCCCCCCCCCCAAGAAGAGCATTTGGATCTCAAGAGTCCAGAAAAATTATAAATGTTTTTAGCCATCAACGTCGAAATGCAGGGAGGATCTGGGGCCTGACTCAGGGGAAGTCAGAAGAGGACCTGCACCAAGGAAAAACTCAATGGGCTCATGGAATACCTGAGGTTTTGGACATTTAACTACAAGCTTGGATGTTAACCTGAGTGACTTCGATATAGTCTGTCTCCAAGAGACGTGGTTAACTACAAAGCCCTACCTTGATGGATTCATCTGGAACTCTCACCAGCAATAAAGTGGGAGGTCGGTAGGCCCATTTCAGGGCTACTAATCGCCATAAGAGCAGGAAGCTGGTTAATGCTTGACTCTACCCTATAAGCAACAGAACTAATTCAAGCAGTTCTACTTTTTTGGAACACACAAGAGACCCAACAAGAAGCAACTAAACTTGAAAAGATCCTCCTAATTAACACCTACTGGAAGCCGGCCAGAACAGATGATGAAAAAAACATACGCGCCCTAGAGGACACCCTTGAAAAAGCTAATGCCACCCACAAAATCGTTCACAGAATAATTACGGGTGACTTAAATGCAGTGTGCGCAATAGAGGGGGAAAAGAGGCACACCTTCATTCGAGAGTGCACT
Organism: Ambystoma mexicanum; assembly: GCF_040938575.1. Classification (NCBI taxonomy): domain Eukaryota; kingdom Metazoa; phylum Chordata; class Amphibia; order Caudata; family Ambystomatidae; genus Ambystoma; species Ambystoma mexicanum. The sequence goes on along the minus strand of NC_090928.1, from coordinate 933,833,424 downwards.
CACACGTTAGGGGCAGAAAATGGAATCTGTTAATGGACGCTTATGATCTGAATAATCTTCACAAAATAAAGAACATCGAAAACACCATCAGTTCTGACATGGGAAGGAAAAGGAGTGTGTCTCACGAAAGATCACTCGTGTGTCTCAAGAAAATTGCTGGAGCAAATTGAAGATTTTGAAGTCGTCAGAACCTTAAACAGCTACCATAATCTTCTAGCAACCTGCTGGAAAGTCACACATCGGAACAGGGAAATCATGCACAATAATTTGGAACCTTGCAAGGGGAACACACGCCTTATACTAAAAGAAAAATAAATTCTTTCCTTGACATCTGACTATCAACAAGCAAAAGAAAAGTGGGGAAAAAGAGGCATTGAAGTTGTAGCCTACCAGCCTTTCCTTATAGTACACAATGTTAACAAACAGCAGAGCTGTGACACCTTAAAACCAAAGCTCCATCTGTACAACAAATTGTTAGTAGCCAAAAAGAGAATGGTAAAACAAAGCAAACGTCTCACGAAACAAACAAAGAATCCATTACTAATAACTAAAGCAAAAGAGGAGGAAAAAAATGACAAAGCCTGGATACGGCAGCAAAGAATACATTTATACCAAGTAGACTCGGAAGCAATGTTGCGCACTCTGAGTGGCAAAAAGTCCCGGCCCGTCTGGACCCTGATTGAGCCAGGTGCAAAGGACTTAACAATGCTTGATAACAATGTGGCTGAACAAGCCTGGATTACATACTTCAAGGAACTATATATATCACTGGGAAACAAATGCCTGCTGAACATGCCATCTGTTAGAGTTCGCTGGAACATCGCTAGTGACAAGAAGACTATAGAGGACAAGATCAGAAAATGAAATAACTCTCGAGCACCGGGCCCCGATGGGCTAACTAAGTATAACCCGAAACAGCATCCGGAAGCCAGGGCATCTCTGATAAGGGATATATTCCAGGATTGCATAGACTGTTATGCAATTCCCTCAACATGGAAAAACGCCAACGTAGTGCCAATCTTTAAAAAGGGAGACAAGAATGACCTGAGACAATATTGCCCAATCGCTTTACTGGATACCACAGGTAAAATCTTTGGTTCCTTAGCTCTGGAGGGCTTCCAAGATTGGACATTTGCCTCTGACAATTATGATCCACTACAGGCGGGTTTTGTTCGTGTACTGGGAACCTCAGCAAACATTCTCCTAATAAGTGTTCTGAAGGCAAAAGCACTTGAAGGTAAAACACGATTATGTCTAATCTTTGTGGACTTGATACAAGCTTTCGACAGGATGAACAGAGAAATCTTGTGGCAAAAACTGTTTCATCAAAGGTGCCCGAGTTCAATTCTACAGCCTATTCAAGTCTTGTACTCATAGACCTCAATGAGAGTAAGACTAAATAAAGCTGGCCTGTCATCAGAGAAGATCATAACAGCGCATTGAGTGAAGCAAGGATGCCATTCTAGCGCAAGCTTTATATAACTGTTACATCGCTGACTATAGGGATTCGAGCCTTCCCGCCATCACTGGGAAATACAAAAATCCCAAGAATCACCTACGCGCGGATGACATAATACTGCTAGACCAAACCCCTGTCGTACTACAAAGACAGATGGATAACTTGAAGGTCTACCTGAGAGATAACTAGTTGGGACTCAATGCAACAGAAATTAAGGTAATGTCGTTTGGGAAAAGTGGACAAAAAACAAAAACAGCCTCAAACTTTTTACGGAGGGGAACAGGCTGGAAACCGTCACCAGCTTCAAATACTTGTGGGTTATACTGAGCAACAGTAGAGCTGAAACACCAATGCAAGACCTTCTACGAGCAAAGATGAGAACATTAATAGTTTAAACAAAAACTGTGAACAGAAAGTTTGGACGATACTCTTTAATGCCAATTTTGAAATTATTTAGATCAAAGGTGATTCCCAGTATAGTATTTGGAGCTGGCACGATGCCATTGCTTCCGGACTCCATGTAGATCAAGGTAGAGGAACTTTTTTGCCAGCAAGTGCTGTCTCTGCCACAGTCGACCCCCATGGTGTTGATTCAACATGAACTAAGTTTGACCTCCCTGAAAGCAACCTTCGAAAGAAACAGTTTGATGCTATACAGGAAGATTATTGAACCGACAGCAAAACCAATTCTGGAGATAATCAATAGGGCAATGTTGAACGATGAAAATCAAATGCTCACAAAATGACGATCAAAGAAAAAGAGTTTACTGCAAAACAATGCGTGGAAGCCTGCAAACTCCTGAATTTTCCTGTGGAGCCGGGTTTTCTGTAACCCAGATATGCAGGACATTTTCCAATGTGCAAACCCTGATTACTTAGTATAAACTTGCACTTTTTTCAGAGGGGGGGGCTCAGGAGGAAGAAGTGACGAGAGGCAGTGTTATGAAGGAAGTAACATGAGTATTCATCATATTGTCATGAAATGGTCGGGCAAAAACGTGATTGGATGACTTCTGAGGAAGGTAACAGCAAACCAAAGTACTGTGTGTCGTTCACCAATTCGGAAAGCCCACACTCGACAGTAGTAATATTTTGGCCTAGCTGGCTTTACCAACTTTCAGCCAAAACTAAAAAGGAGCCCCTTAGCATGCAATCATTTGGCAGTCCAGCTTCTGTCACCAGCTGCAGCAGTGAAAACAAAATCACTCTAACTGTAGGTGACGGGCCTGCTTTTAAGAGTACAGGCTAGGCCCTTACACCACTATTGCTTCATTGTTTTCATAACTTACACATTTCAGAGACATACATTTTCCGTCCCTTTTTAAAGAGTAATAAAATAAACGTAAACATTTTAAACAGTCAAGTGTCCTCGCACTCTGTGTTCTGTTCACTATCAATCAACGTGTATTTCCATGTATTATTTTTACAAATGTGTAAAGTGCTCCTCAAAGGGAAGTGCATACGACACTCTATAGTTAAGAAAGCATTCTGCCACAAAATAAATACAGAAAATATAAAAATCACAGCCTAAGCCAAACAACCATGACTGCCATCTAGGTTTCTGCCAGATGTTGCCATTATATGTGCACGGGGAGCCATTGTGTGTCGAATATTGCCATGATAAGATCAGGTAGTCACATTATATTGCAGGTATTATTGTGTCATGTCAGTCAGTTCCATCAAATAAATAAATAAATACATTTTAAAAAAACAGGTTCACAGAGTGTTACTATCCAGCCTAAAGTTATTCACACCATTATCACGGACATGCCAGTTAAAATAGCAGTGCCAGGACATGCCGAATTTTCATAGCAGCCTCAGAGTCAGGTTTTATTTTGGCCACTTAGCACAGTGAAGCCAGAGGATGCAAGCGGCACACGACAGTACCAGATTCCATTAAGGTAAACATTGGGCACTTCTACCTAAGGGCTTCAAATCATTTGGAGTGACCATAATTAAGCGGGGTTGAGAATATATCAGATCAGAAAATAGTAAAGTTTTACAGTTGGTTAAAGAACATCATTTAATCATATACAGTGAATATTAATGTTAAGGGAGTTGCACATTGAGGTAGCGTCAAAGAAAGCGCACATTTTCTTACATGCTGAAACCAACGCTAGGGCTACACTGGGCCCATAACTCAGGTGTGGGCTGGTACCACCTAGTAAAGCCATCCCCCCATCGGGTGTAATGCGCCATCAACATCCCCCAACCAACAATGAGGCTTCCAGACTGTCCCATTTGTGTGACAGAGCTTGGTTGGGGTGTGAGGACTACTGTAAAAGATTGACTGGATATCCCTTGAAAGGGATACACTAGTGAAAAGAAACTATTCCATGTCACTACATCCTGAGCCGACACAAATAATGATTCCAGATTTGATTTAAGGTTACTTTTCGCATTTCGCATAGGTATATCGACATTAATTGCTAAATCGACAATTCCAGAATAGCATCAAGTCCTAAATTGCATTCTGTAAGTATTATACTGTCATTGTTCTCTGTCCTGGATTAGTATTTGTCAAAGAGCCAGGTTCTCAAGGATTTTTTTAATTTCTGGTGGGAGGGCACATTCCCGGTGGTGTGGGGGAGGGCGTTCCAGATTTTAGGCGCCATTACTGGGAAGCTAGTCCCTCCAGCTCTTGTCTACTTGAAACGTGGAATGACGAGTTGGGAGCTGTTGTTAGATCTGAGGTTTCTCATAGTTGTGTTGTGGTTGTGGCTTTGTTAAGGTAGGTTGGGGCTGTCTTACTGATGCATTTGCAGGAGAAGCTGAGGGTTTTAAAGATGATTCTGACTTTGATGGGGAGGAAATGCGCTTCCCTCCTGGTCTTAGAATGTTCCTGTATTTGACTTATTAGATTATTCCTGCTGGGTATTCAGACCCAATATTACATATATGTCAACATTCACGAGGGAGCACATTGAATTAAGTTATTCAGTGAAAAGAAAGAACTGTAATTCTTTTTGCCCATACATTCCAGAATGTATGTTTGTTAAACAATGCTTGATAGGATTTTGTGACCAATTCTGACATCCTTTACACGAAAACATTGACGGACATCCGGGCATTAAGCAAACACCAGTAATACGCATTCCAGAATGCCTCTTTATTTGTTTAAGTCTGGTTTAGAATGAAGCCTTTCATGCCTTTGTGTAGAGGCCAGTCACTAGTAGAAAAACAACATAATTTCAGTTCTCTTTAACCATCTCTGAATCATCACAAAACACTGAATTTAAGGAATCCTTTATTTAAAAATGCCTGGTTGTGCATTGAGCTCTATTGTAGTATTCAGCCTCTTCAACCATAAATCCATCCTTATCAATCCCCAGGCTGTTTAGCCCCCATCTGTGAGCAATGGCGGCATCAGGTTCCTGGACGCCTGACTTAATGGTACCGAGCGAATCAAGAGCCATTAAGGAATGCTCATGAAACCTACTGCCCCTCATTGTGCTCCGGTAGCGGCTATAATTCTTTTTGCACCTGCCACAAAGCAGAAGTCATCCCGCACAATGGAGCAAAAAGGACAAAGTGCCCATGATGAGGTGATACATTTCCAGTGTAATGCAGGCACTTGGAGCAAAAACTTGGAGCCGGGGAAAACAGGGAGGATGTATCAGTGAGCAATGGAATACGATCCATTGGGAATAGGTCCCCCAAAACGAAGAAAAGCACTGCCAGGAGTAAAGGGAGGTGGACACGAGGAGTCTGCGGGGGTAAAAGAAGGTGCAAAGGTTGCCAGGAGAGAGTGTGGGGGAAGGGGTGTTTTACCACAAGTGACAGAGGACATTCAGGTCCACCCTTGCCCAGGAAAAGCAGCTGAATGCAATAGGCATTCCTTTATGGAACTTTTCAAACCTGATATGCTATGAGTTTTCTAAAGTCTGCTCATAAATATGTCAGAAATGCCTGTTTTCCAGTCAGGATTCAAACCTACTGTGCAAACATTGAAAGATAATTTTGGGAAAATAAGTTTCATGCGTGCCGGCTCCTGGAAACATTGGCATCGTTTTAGGTGGAGCGGCCACTGAATGTCCCATCACGTGGTTCACTCGGGTGAGGTGATGGTCTAATCTTTTTCCTTTCTGTTGCTAATGTGCGGCTGGCTGGAAGGAATTTATTTCCGGTTCTCCCAGTGAACCGCGCGTTGCAACGTTGGAGTTTTTGCTTCCACACGCTCCTGTGTTTTGTTCCAACACTCGTTTTCTCTCCGGTTGTATTTTTCTCTGCTACGGTCTCTGGACCTTAGCCCCTCCTCTCTCACTTCCTCTCGCGTACTCTTATGCCTTTCCCGCTTGCCTCTTCTCTGCCTTCCTCTCTCCTCTAGCGCTGTAGCGCACCCTGACTTGTACTATTTACTTTCTCCCTATCTTACCGCTCGGATCATTTTTCCTTCCTCTATCTTTTCTTACTGGTTAATTAACCTTCCAGTATTGCCAACATCCTGTCTGCACCTACCTTTGCGTAACGATATTTCCGGTTCAGTGGTTTACTTCCATCTCACAGGACCAGGCTCCTTCCTGCCTGGAGTTGTTCGCTCTGGAAACGACGATTCCATCATACTTACCATCTCTGTATTTGTATCTGGATCATTCATCACCTGTTGTTCGTGCTACTTCCAGCTACCAAGGAGGACTCAACTGGCATTGTTTTTTTTTTAGCCTACAGCTTTTTCCCCATAATTTTCGCACGTCGCGGTGGAGGGGCCACAGGGGCTACAGCTCAGCAGTGGCCACTGTTGCTTCCTATCGCGATAGGTACTGAACTCCATCCCTACATCAGTACCGAGAGCCAATTCTCTTTAACACGGATTCCAGCTCAACAGGTGAGGAGTCGGAGGAGGGTAGTGGGTCTGAAGAATTCTAGTTAGCAGTTAACAGATTGCAACGCCCACAAGACATGGCGACCCCAGAACGAGTCCAAGAACTTCTGGGAGCAGTACATACGCTTTCACAGGAGGTACAGACTTTGAAGACTGAAAATCAGGCCCTCCAACAGATGTCACAAGAAGTTCAAACTATCAAGGCAGAAAATCTAGTACTTAAACAAATGATTACTCTTCGAAAGGCTCAGCCTGCGCCTGAATTACCCCCAATGCCTCTTTCATCGGGTAAATTTGATGGAACCTCTAAGAAGGTGAGAGAATACCTGGACGCTTGTAAGGTGTACCTTACTTACAGGCCCACTTTGTATGTCTCCAACCAAGCTAAAGTGGGTTTTCTCATCTCCAATATGACGGGTAATGCCTTAGCCTGGGCGATCCCCTGGTCACTGGTGAAGATCCCGTTTTACAAGACTACGAAGGGTTCCGAGCTCTCATTCATCAAACTTTTGAAAGAGCAGAGACCTTGTTGTCTGCTTGTGAGGATTTGTTAGACGCACATCAGGGAGCAATGGATGTGTTGTCCTATATTTCAACCTTTAAGACCTTGGCCGCTCAGGCGGGGTGGCCAGAACAAGCCCAATATGGCATTTTTTGGTGAGGACTGAAAGAAGAAATCAAAGACGAATTGGCAAGAACCCCTAGACCATCCTCTTTTGTGGATTTATTGTTTTCGGTACTCCAAATCGAACACCGCATAGCAGAGAGAACAATCGAACGCAGAAGATTCAGAGGCAGATTTTCCCTGGGTGGACCCATCCCCTACTTTCCGACACCCTCCTCACAAGGGCAGAGGGAAGAACCGATGCAGATCGGAACAGCTAGAGGACCCCGGTCTGCTGAGGAAAGATGCCACCGCAGAGAAAGGGGTTTGTGCGCCTATTGTGCCTCAGATAACATTCTATTCAGATCTGTGAAGAGCTTCCGTCTCGCCGGTCGGGAAACAACAGCCCCCGGAAGTAAAGGGGACAAGTATCCGAGGGGCTACAACTAACACCAGTCCCTATGTCTCTATGTCCATCTCACCACTCAATCAGACAGAAACAGAAGATTCCGGCTAATGATAATCACAGTACATGTTAAAGGCAAACTAGATTGGATCGAAGCATTGGCATTATTGGACTGTGGAGCAGTTGGTGATTTTGTGGATACACACTGGGCCACACAGATGGGCATTTCTAGGGTTGAAAGGCTCGAAGGTCAGAAGGTGGAAGGTGTTGATGGATCTCCCTTGTCCTCTGGGCCCATCACACATAGGACCAAAGATTTGCACCTCAAGATATTTCAACATACAGAGTCTGTTACATTTGACATTATTCGCGCTGCCCATTTTCCGATTATTCTTGGTATTACCTGGCTCCGCAAGCATAATCCCCACATCGACTGGTCTCGGAACCAGTTGTCCTTTGTTTCTGGATATTGCAAGGAACATTGTCTATCCCAACCCAGTATCACCAAGGTAGAGGCTGCCAACTTTGACCCCAGCACAACTGGGGGGATTCATGCCTTACCCTCGGAGTATACCCAATTTGAACAGGTCTTTGCAGATCAAGCACCTCTGGAACTCCCTCCACATAGACCTGAGGATTGTGCAATAGATCTAATTCCTGATGCTTTGGTGCCCTTTGGGCGGATGTTCTCTTTATCCCTAACAGAAAAGAAAGCACTGCGTACTTACTTAGACAACAATCTACAAAAGGGTCTGGTCCAGCCATCAAAATCTCCCGCCGGAGCTTCTCTGTTCTTTATTCCCAAACGAGACTCTACAGAATTGAGACCGTGCATAGACTACCGGGGCCTCAATCGGGTTACCATTCGAGATTGGTACCCAATGCCATTCATTATGGATATTTTGGAGGTGGTGCAGGGAGCTAAAATATTCACTAAGATGGCTCTTCGTAGTGCTTACCATTTGCTTCGCATTTGCAAAGGAGAAGACGGATGGAAGACGACGTTCCGCACTCCATTCGGCCTCTATGAACATAGAGTAATGCCCTTTGGATTGGTCAATGCCCTGGCAATTTTCCAGAGGTTTATGGATCGAGTATTTTCCGATTTAATGTTCATAACAGTCATCATATATCTTGATGATATCCTAATATTCTCAAAGGATCCAACTGAACATGCACAACATATCCGGGAGGTACTCAGACGCCTTCAAAAGAATAATTTGCTAGCAAAGTTGGAAAAATGTGTTTTCGGAGCTACTTCCATACAGTATCTAGGTTTTGTCCTCTCTAAGGAAGGTATTGCCATGGACAAGAAGAAGACCACCGCTATCCTAGACTGGCCATCCCCTAAATCTGTGAAAGAAATTCAAAGGTTCCTAGGACTAGTAAACTTTTACCGCAGATTTATTCCCAACTTTTCTGAAGAGGTTCTCTCCATCACCACCCTCCTAAAGAAGAGTTCACGTCCTTTCAAATGGACAGAAAAGGCTGAAAACAGTTTCCAGCATCTCAAAACCTTATTCTGCTCAGCCCCTATCCTCAAACAACCCAATCAATCCAAGCAGTTTATTCTTGAAACGGACGCCTTAGCAGCGGCCATCGGAGCCGTACTCCTGCAGGGGGAAGATGGGATTGAACATACGATTGCATATCTTTCCAAGACTTTGAATCCCAGTCAAAGGAATTATTCCGTATTGGAAAAAGAGCTGCTCACGATGAAGCAAGCATGTGAAGAATGACGACATCTTCTTCAGGGAGTAGTCCAACCATTTGTCATTCGCACTGACCATCGCAATTTAAAAGTACTGGAAACAATGGAGTGCGTAAATTCCTGGCATGCCAGATGGGCGCATTTTTTTGCCCAATATGATTTTCAATTACTTACTATCCTGGGAGTCTGAATGTGCTAGCGGACGCATTATCCCGAAAAATAGCCACAGAAGACGCACATGCAGCTAATCCAGAGCGCATGTTTCCCAACAAGCTTCTTATTGCATCTGTGAACTCCTTTCTCCAGAAAGTCAGACTAGCTACAACCCAGGAAGGAGAGGAGCAACAATCTGTGCCCAAAGGTATGACTGAAGAAGACGGACTCTGGTTGAAGGATGACCTCCTCTATATACCTGCAGGTAAACTTCGGAAGCAGGTGTTACATTGGTGTCACGATCATCCCGCTTCAGGCCATCGGGGAGTGGCTGGTACTATGGATCTTATCCAACGTTCCTATTTTTGGCCAACATTCAGGCAGGAAGTAAACGCCTTTGTCAAAGAATGTCTGATATGTGCTAAAAGAAAATATCACTCCGGTAAACCCATAGGACATTTGAGCAAGCCCTTATTCTGACTTGTCCTTGGGGTATTATCACCACAGATTTCATTGTTGAGTTACCACCATCTAATTCCTGCACTTGTATAATGGTAACCATAGACTCATATACCAATATGGCGCATTTTTCCCCTTTACCTAAGATTCTGTCAGCAGAAGAAATGGCCAGGGTCTTCCTCTGAGATATTTTCCGCCTCCACGGGTTACTGGATAAGATCATATCAGATAGGGACACGCAATATACTTCCCGATTCTGGAAGGAGGTATGCCAACAGCTAGGAATAGAAAGAGCTCTCTCTTCAGGATTTCATCTGCAGTCCAACTGACAGACTGAGAGAGTTAATGCCACCCTGGAGCAGTATCTTCGTTTCTATTGCTACCAAAAACAAGACAACTGAGTGCCTTTGCTTCCCACAGCGCAATTTGCGTACAATAACTCAAGACACACAGCCATTGACGCATCTCCTTTCGATTGTACTTATGGTTTGTGTCGGGAGTAGGGTTTGGAAGAGGGGAAAAGGGTGTCCTAGACTTCGAAAAAGTCTAGACAGCTGAAAATATGACAGTAAAACTACCTTTCCCAGCAGGCTGTGGGTCATTTGGTAGTTTTGCCGTACGCACGTGTGGCCAGCTGTCATTAATGAACAGCAGTTTATTAAGGTCCAACGGCGTACGGCAGGTGTGGCTTATTTTGTTCTTGGGGCAAAGCCATGCCGGAGGAGTAGGAGACCTTGAGCGCCTGCAACCTGCTTTTCATTGAACAGGAATCTGGAGACGACGGATGCATGCTACGGGAGTTTTCCATGTCGGGGGTTTGGTGCTCCTGAGCAAACACTTGTCTTGTGCAGCAGCGGAAGTAGGACACGCGCTGCTGCTACGGGAACTACAGATTGTGTCTGGGAAGGCTTGCGAGCTTCCCGGACGAAAGATAAGTGTTAGGAACTTTCATATTCTATGGGCAAAACACTGATGCTATGGTCATTGTGTGCTTTCATTGTGTGGGAGCAATAAGTGTTGGGCTAAGCCTTTCATGCGAATTATGTTATATGTTTTCTCGTGCAAAGAGGGACAAGTGTTTTTGCACGTGCTGCATTTTCAGGGTGCATTGCCAACTTTAGTCACAGTCAAAGGGAATCAGGAACATGCAGAGGGAGACAATAACTACAGTCCAAGTGCTGTTCTGTGCCATGTCTAAAACGTTTGTGTTGTATGTTCTGTAAGTGTTGCCTATGCTTGCCCAGTTGGCCATGTGTTATGTTTTTTTCATGCGGAGAACACCTCTCCTATGTGTGTGTCATCCTGCTTGCTTACATGTAATCTAGTCAGCTGTATGTTCATCTGTGCCTGTATCAAGAGGTACTAGGAGTACAAGTAGTCAAGAAACAGTACATTAAGGACTGTATTAAGGGGGTTGTGGGTGTGCTGGATGTGGTGTTCATGAATTATGCTAGTTGTCAAGATATTAGACAGTGTAGGGTTTTTTCCTGTTCTTTCCCCATTCCTATCCACATTAGGTATTGCCCTAAACCTCTTTCCGGTGTTCCTATATTCCCCTTCCCATCCACAACCTCTCCCTAACCCTCTTCCTCCCATTGGCTGCCACGTGGTATCCTGTTGTCATATATCAGGTACCCGTGCCAACCACGGGTGGAGGGTTGACTTCATTCGGCTTCTGTGGTTCGGGGGAGAGTGTTAGCACACCTTCCCCCATTAGTGTTTTTGACATAATAAGCCACCCCCAGATTGGGATACTTATAACCACCCAAGCCAAATGGAAGCGACTACTCCCGCCTTGGCCGATGTGCTAAAGGCACTTCAAGATATTCAGGTAGAGTTGGTACAAGCAAAACAGGAATCGGATAATTTAAAGACATGAGTACAGAGATTGGTAGCCCAGAGAACTCCAGTGGAAGGGGCTAGTGCACTAGGGGGTTCCACGAGTCAGAATCCCACGGTAGTCATTCAGGCTCCTAGTAGTGTTCCATTGGCAGCGCCAGAACGCTTTTCAGGGGATCGCGGAAATACATGACATTCCTGACCCAATGCAGACTTCATTTTTTGTGTAAACCGTCGGTGTTCGAAACCATTCAGGCCAGGACAGCTTTTGTAATTTCATATTTGACAGGAGAAGCAGCGGCCTGGGCCATGCCACTGGTACAGAAAGATGACCCTTTGTTATACAATTGGGATGATTTTCTAGGGGAATTTGCAAGATTGTTCGATCGCTGAGAGGTTTCATTAGCACAGGATAAGGAACTGCTAGGGTTAAGACAAGGAGGTTGGGATTTGGTAACATATGTAACACAGTTCAACAGGTTGATAATTGAGACCGAGTGGCCAGTGGCTAAACAAACAGTGTTGTTCTATCAGGGTTTACGTGAGGAATTGAAAGATGCTATTGCTCAAGAAGAGCCGCAACCAAGAACTTGCACGGCCATGATTGATTTAGCCTTGAGGTTGGATCATCGTATAAATGAGCAGAAGGGAGATAAAAAGAGATCGAAGCAGTGCCTTTTGTGCGTTTAGATAGGAGTAGAGGAGGACGGAGTGATGACGTGGAGCCCATGCAGATTGGTAGTGTACGGGGACCTTTGTCAGCAACAGCGTAAGATTAATAAATTATGTGTTTATTGTGGACAAGCAGGACATTTTATACGTACCTGTCCAAATACACCACAGAAAAGTGTGGGAGGTGAGAGGAGTACGAAGGAGGCGGGAAAAGAGATGGGCCGGCCTTAGGGGGAACACAGGTGCCAGTCCCGATAGATGTAAGGTTCCCGAGATGGGTTGCAAATACAGTGGGAGGTAAAACGTCACACCTATACATTTTGGTGACGTTATGTTTCGCATTAACCAAGCAGGAGGTTTTGGCAATGGTGGATTCAGTGGCTACAGGCAATTTTGTGGACATTACTTTGGCTGCACAGTTAGGATTACCATTGTTGGACAAGAGTAAGGTGGAAGGAGTTCAATCTGTGGATGGTTCACCATTGGTATCAGGGCCCATACGAAAGCAAACAGAAAAACTGGACATGAGTTGTGTACATGGTCATAGAGAGGAAATCACATTTGATTTAATAGCAGCACCTCAATTTGGATTGATTTTGGGAATGCCCTGGTTAGTTCTTCACAATCCAAGAATTGATTGGGAAAAGCAAACTGTGTGGTTTGAAGAGGAGAAGTGTCAGGAACATATATTTGTGGAAGGAGGACCAGCAAACTGGTTAGTGAAACAGAGGCCAGTAGAACAGCGTGTGGGAGCGGTAATAGAAGGAATTCCAGCCCAATATTTGGAATTTAGTGACGTTTTTGACAAAGGAATTGCTGAGCAGTTACCCCCACATAGACCTTATGATTGTGTTATTGATTTAGAGGAAGGAGCAAAATTGCCTTGCAGTAAAATTTATGCTCTCACTGAAAAGGAAAATCACTATCTACAAGAATATTTAGATGAGATGTTGGCAAAGGGTTTTATCAGACATTCCACATCCCCAGTCTCCTCACCTTTATTTTTTGTTCCCAAGAAAGAAGGAACCTTCGTACATGCATTGACTATCGTGCATTAAATAAGGTAACCATCAAGATTTCCGTTGCCTTTGATTTCAGTTCTTTTAGATCAAGTGAAGGCTGCCAAGATTTATACTAAGTTGGATTTAAGGGGTGCTTACCATTTGATATGGGTGAAAGAGGGGGATGAGTCAAAAACAGCTTTCAGAACGAAGTTTGGTTTGTTTGAATACCTGGTCATGCCTTTTGGTTTATGTAATGCTCCAGCAGCTTTTCAGTTTTTTATGCAAGAAGTATTGCATGAATTCATTGATATTTTTGTCATTGTTTATATTGACGATATTTTGATTTATTCAGAATCTCAAGATCAGCATGTAAAACATGTGAGGACTGTGTTGCAAAGATTACAGGATTATCAATTGTGTGTAAAATTGGAGAAGTGTATCTTTCATGTGACACGGGTGGAGTTTTTGGGATTTATATTGACTGATACTGGAATTGTGATGGATCCCAAGAAAGTGCAGGTGGTTAGAGATTGGCCTTCTCCCCAATGCCTCAAAGATATACAATCTTTTCTAGGATTTGGCAATTTTTATAGGTGATTTATGAGCAATTTCTCTAAAATTGTCACTCCCATCACGCATCTTTTAAAGAAGGCGGTGAGGTTTAGTTGGAGTTCTGAATCAGAGAAAGCCTTTCAGGAGTTGAAGGTCGCATTCACTACGGCTCCAGTGTTGCAGCATCCCCACAGAGAGAGGGCATTTCAGGTTGAAACAGATGCAAGTAATGTGGCGATTGGAGCCATTCTGTCACAGAAAGATGAAAAGGGAGTTTGGCATCCTGTAGCTTTTTATTCCAGAAAACTGTCAGGGTGTGAACAGAATTACTCCATCACTGATAAAGAGTTTTTTGTGATTCGGTCCGCTTTCCTTGAATGGCGGCATTATTTACTGGGAGTTAGGCATCAGGTGGTGGTGGTAACTGATCACAAGAATTTGCAATATTTTAAGACAGCCCAAACCCTCAGTCCTAGACAACTACGATGGTCTCAGCACTTCAATGAATTTGATTTTGTGGTGACTTTTAGACCAGGTAGTAAGAATGGAAAGGCAGATGCTCTTTCCAGACAACAAAATTTGGAAACTTCAGTAGGTGAAGTAAAGACCATCCTTTCGCCAGACAACATTTTTGGGGCCATTACAAAGCAGGTCCTTAAATTGGTTAAGAAAGCTTTACCCTCACGACAATTGCTAGAGTGGCGAAACAGTCATCGGCATGAACCATAAGGGAGGGACTGCTGTATCATCAGAATCGGTTATATTTACCAACTAAAGAGTTACAAGATAAGGTTTTATTCTGGTGTCATAAGTCTCCTTTAGCAGGACACGCAGGTCTGACAAAAATGAATATGTTGGACAAATATTTTTGGTGGCCCACATTGAAATAGTATGTGGAGAGATATACAGACTTATGTGAAAATTGGGCCCGGAATAAGACAGAGCATGTTAAGAAAAGAGGTTTACTGCAACCGTTACCAACCCCTGAGAGAGCATGGACACACATTTCGATGGATTTTATCATGGATCTGCCCCCCAATAATCAATGTGATACCATTTGTGTGGTGGTAGATTTTCTATAGAAACAAGCACACTGCATTCCATGCGAGGGGATACCTGGGGCAGGGAAATTGGTTGAGCTATTTTTACAACATGTGGTTCGGCTGCATGGATTGCCAAAAAGCATTGTCTCAGATAGAGGGTCGCAATTTACATCCAGATTTTGGCGTGCCTTTTGTCAAATGCTAGGAATCAACTGTGCTCTTTCCACCAGCTATCATCCTCAGACTGATGGACAGACAGAAAGAGTGAATGAAACTCTTGAGCAATATTTGCAAGGTTATTTGGGTGATGGCAGAGTCTGGGGTCAAGCTTTATGGTTGGCAGAATTCACTTATAACAACACGTACCACACTTCTTTGGGAATGGCTCCTAATGAATGTTTATATGGGCATGAACTGAATATGATACCAGACCATTTGCCAGAAATGGAACACATACCAGTGTTGCAGGAGCGTTAACAGTTGCTTCTCGAAATTGGGTGAAAGGCACAAGCAAATCTGGAGAGAGCCAATAAACAATACAAGAGTCAAGCTGATAAGCATCGCCAGGAAGGTCCTAGATACAAGATGGGGGACAGGGTTTGGTTATCTATTCAAAACTTGTCTTTGGTTGGGCCACAAAAGTTCTTACCTCGGTTTATTGGCCCCTATGACATAATTAAATGCATTTCTGCAACTGCTATGAAATTGCGTTTGCCTAAATCTTTACCTATACACCCAGTGTTCCATGTATCTTTACTTAAACCCGCAGCTCTGGGAATGACTACTAAGAGGCCTCCAGCGATTATGAAGAAGGGTCAGGCAATAGATGCTCCAAGGTTGGTTACACAATTTCATAGGCGACACCCGGAAAAACCAGGTCCTGGAAAGGGCCCTGGGAGAGGAGGTAATGTCAGGAGTAGGGGTTGGAAGAAAGGAAAAGGGTGTCCTGGACTTCGAAAAGCCTAGACAGCTGAAAATATGACAGTAAAACTACCTTTCCCAGCAGGCTGTGGGTCATTTGGTAGTTTTGCAATACGCGCGTGTGGCCAGCTGTCATTAATGAACAGCAGTTTATTAAGGGCCAACAGCATACGGCAGGTGTGGCTTATTTTGTTCTTGGGGCGAAGCCATGCCGGAGGAGTAGGAGACCTCGAGCGCCTGCAACCTGCTTTTCCTTGAACAGGAATCTGGAGACGACGGACGCATGCTACGGGAGTTTTCCATGCCGGGTGTTCGGTGCTCCTGAGCGAACACTTGTCTTGTGCAGCGGCGGAAGGTGGACACGCGCAAGCTTCCCAGACGAAAGATAAGTGTTGGTAACTTTCATATTCTATGGGCAAAAAGCTGATGCTATGGTCATTGTGTGCTTTCATTGTGTGAGAGCAATAAGTGTTGGACTAAGCCTTTCATGCGAATTATGAACTCATAAGTTATATGTTTTCTCGTGCAAAGAGGGACAAGTGTTTTTGCACGTGCTGCGTTTTCAGGACGCATTGCCAACTTTAGTCACAGTCAAAGGGAATCAGGAACATGCAGAGGGAGACAATAACTACAGTCCAAGGGCTGTTCTGTGCCATGTCTAAAACGTTTATGTTGTATGTTCTGTAAGTGTTGCCTATGCTTGCACAGTGGGCCATGTGTTATGTTTTTTCATGCAGAGAACACCTCTCCTAGGTGTGTGTCATCCTGCTTGCTTACATGTAATCTAGTCAGCTGTATGTTCATCTGTGCCTGTATCAAGGGGTACTAGGAGTACAAGTAGTCAAGAAACAGTACATTAAGGCCTGTATTAAGGGGGTTGTGGGTGTGCTGGATGTGGTGTTTATGATTTATGCTAGTTGTCAAGGTATTAGACAGTGTATGGTTTTTTCCTGTTCTTTCTCCGTTCCTATCCACATTAGGTATTGCCCTAAACCTCTTTCCGGTATTCCTATATTCCCCTTCCCATCCACAACCTCTCCCTAACCCTCTTCCCCCCATTGGCTGCCACGTGGTATCCTGTTGTCATATATCAGGTGCCTGTGCCAACCACGGGTGGAGGGTCGACTTCATTCGGCTTCTGTAGTTCGGGGGAGAGTGTTGGCACACCTTCCCCCATTATTGTGTTTGACAGTTTGCATCCGAGAAGCATCAACGGAGTGGCAAGAAGACAAACCAACTTACCGGCCATGGAGACTATTCGCGATAAGATCAAGGAAGCACAAGTGGCTGCCAGTGCCAGCCTTAAAGCAACCCATCAAACTTACAAGAAGCAGGCGGATGCTTATCGCCAAAAAGGTCCTGACCAATGCATTGGTTCTAAGGTTTGGCTCTCCACCAAATTCTTCCCTAGATGGGCTCATCTATCTAAACTATCTCCTCAGTTTTTGGGACCTTTTCCTATAATTTCAAAGATTAATCCAGTAGCTTTTAAACTCAATTTGCCTCCTAATCTTAAACAGATCCACCCTTTCTTTCATGCTTCCTTACTCAAACCTTCCGTAGCACATTGTCATGGACGCTCTGACCATAATTACAAACATTTGTTGGCAGACTCCGTTGAGGGGTAGGAAGGTGTCCGACATTTATGATTCCAGGTATCACAAAGGAAGGCTGGAATACCTGATCAGTTGGAAAGGGTACCCCATATCGGAACATTTGTGGGAACCCTCATCCCATGTTCAGGCTCCCGCACTGCTGAGTAGATTTCATAAGTACCATCCGGGTAAACCAGGGGGAGTCAGCATTAGACGGGGGCATACTGTCATGCATGACGCCTCCTGGAAACATTGGCATCGTTTTAGGTGAAGCGGCCAGTGAATGTCCCATCACGTGGTTCACTCGGGTGAGGTGACGGTCTAGTCTTTTTCTTTTCTGCTGCTAACGCACGGCTGGCTGCAAGGTATTTATTTCCGGTTCTCCAAGCAAACGGCGCGTTGCAACGTCAGAGTTTTTGCTTCCGTACGCTCCTGTGTTTTGTTCCAGCGCTTGTTTTCTCTCCAGTTGCATTTTTCTCTGCTACAGTCTCCAGACCTTAGCCCCTCCTCTCTCACTTCCTCTTGCGTACTCTTACACCTTTCCCGCTTGCCTCTTCTCTGCTTTCCTCTCTCCTCTAGCGCTGTAGCGCACCCTGGCTTGTACTATTTACTTTCTCCCTTTCTTACCGCTCGGATCATTTTTCCTTCCTCTATCTTTTCTTACTGGTTAATTAACCTTCCAGTATTGCCAACTTCCTGTCTGCACCTACCTACGCGGAATGATATTTCCGGTTTAGTGGTTTACTTCCATCTCACAGGACCAGGCTCCTTCCTGCCTGGAGTTGTTCGCTCCGGAAACGACGATTCCATCATACTTACCATCTCTGTATTTGTATCCGGATCATTCATCACCTGTTCTTCGTGCTACTTCCAGCTACCAAGGAGGACTCAACTAGCATTGGTTTTGTTTTAGCCTATGGCTTTTTCCCCATATTTTCACCCATTGTGATGGAGGGGCCACAGGGGCTACAGCTCACCGGTGACCACTGTGGCTTCCTATCGCGATAGGTCGCAACTCCATCTCTACATCAGTACCGAGAGCCAGTTCTCTCAATACGGATTCCAGCTCAACAGGTGAGGAGTCGGAGCAGGGTAGTGGGTCTGAAGAATTCCAGTTAGCAGTTGACAATAAGAATGGCCACAGACCTTTAGATTTGACATATATCTGTAACAAAAAGGTTGAACGTCCATATCACTAAGTACACAATACACACTGGGTGTGGTGCTCACCCCTTGCCCTAACGTTAACATATCTACGTCATTGGGCATCATTAGGAGTTTGTAGGTAGCCATGCCGTTCTTACTACCATGGCTACTCCCAAACCGGGTACCGGGTCCGGGTCCAAAACATAGGGAATTAACGGGCCATGCCGACTTTACCGGGCCCGGTAATTCCCATTCTCGGGACCCGGACCTGGTACATCCCCATTCCCATTTGAGCCCCAATAAGGCTCAAATGGGAATGGGGAGGATGCTAACAATGGGCCCTTTGATGACGGATCCCTTGTTAGCATCCTGGTCTGCTAGCGAGTCCCGCTCTGCACGACTGGTCTGACCAGGCGTGAAGAGCGGGACCCGCTGCAGACCTCTTAATGTGGCGGCCAGGAATGAACGGTGTCGGTCCCTTGCCGGCACCGTTCATTTCGCAGCCGCCAGCCTCTTAATGAGGCCCATTGTATTTCAATCAGGCGATACACCCTGGTGTCAGCCTAGTATGCAGCACACAACCAAAATGCTTATTTTGTTATATACATAGGGTCAATATTTGAGTGATACACCACTCATATCACACCCCTTTTCAAATACCCCGGGTCACGATGGACCAGGAATCAGGCTGGTTGGTAAAGGTAATATTTATTTATTTATTTAAAATTCAAATCAAACATATACTTTTTAATAGGGAGCAGCAATCACCAATGTGGTGACAATAACAGATAAAATGGTATCTAATGTACTTAAATTCACTCTTTAGCAACACAGATGGAAAACACCAGAGAAAAGAACACTTTTGGCTTGTTTGGAAAGGTAGCAGCAGGTAATCAGGAGTACAGAGAAAGAAACAGAATTCAAATCCAACCTTCCCTCCCTAAACAAAAGAGAAAAACGGATGTGAAACCTTCACAATGTTTAAAATGTCATTCAGAAATGGCTGAGTAAAACAATGAATATGTGCAGCAATCCTTAATTAAGTATCTCAACTCTCTATGGGAGCAACATTGGAAAGATACTAGCAGTCATAAGCAATAGTTTGAGAAAAAGTAAACGATACGAATTTGAATGGAAGGTTGAAAATAATTTAGAATAAAAATAACGTGTGTAAAACATTGCAAAAATGTTGATTCCCGCCTAAAATTAACCAAACGGTTTTCCATACAAATGGGTGAAAATACACAGTTTTGGGTTGGGATGTAGATATAGGTCCTAGGTACACTCTGGAATTGAAATGAGGTCTCTAGCTATTAAACTGAGGGAGATATGCAATGTAGAATAAGTGGCGTTTTTAGAAAATCGGGTAGTGAAAAACAGAGAAGAAATTCAATTGGGACAAGAACAGTTTTACTCTAAGTTTTACTCTATACTAGAGCATTCGGCTAGAATACCAAAGAGGGACACAGTAAGCTCTAGAGTTGATTCATGACTTCAACCCCAGATCCCCAGCGCCTGCCCTGGCGGAACCAGTCCAGTCATTCGAAATAGGATTGATAGTTTAGGATTTGCACAAGATAAAAATGACTAAAGAAATGAGGCTTAGCAAGATAAATCAAGGCAGGATTGTAATGAGGATTCTGACAATGTTACAAGTTATTAAGGTAAGGATAGGATGCTTTAGAGATTGGGATAGGACAAGGCAAGGCAAGGTATGTTATGGTTTTCTATGATTCCTATTAATACTTACAGACCACTTTAATTTAGGGGTTCGGACTGTCAAGGGTTCTGGATCACCACATGGATCTGGTCTAACACAGGACAGCTTGGCAAATCTGGCCACCGAACTGCACTGGACTGGCATTTCTAGTTACTGGATACTACAGATCGGCGGGGTGGCAAGTTTGCAGGCATGCATCTAGTAGCAGCAGGCCAGGTGGATCAGGATGCTTCCCTTGGGTTTTTGGATTTTTTTTTAGAATTTGAGGCCTACCTGAAAAGGAGTTCAGCAATGCATAGGCCTTGGCTTTGCAATGAAAATCTGGAATCAGGATCAAGCAGGATGAAGAAATCAGAAACAGGACGCCACACAGGAATTCAGGAAGAAAGTCAGGAATCAGTGTCCGTGTGTGTTGTCAGGGGCCCTTATTTATCATGCCAGATGGCATCACTACAGATATGGCAGGGGCAGGCTTACTATCCACACCCATAATGCTAGGATTGGGCAAGAGCATAGTTTCCGCCTTGCCCAGAGCTGATTGGATCACAGAAAAAGTATGTCATGTTTATAGGATGATTTTTACAGTGTTTAGAAACCTCCCATAGCTACTGGAACCAAAATCTAATTTTGCCACAAAAACATACTTATACAGTTATAACCACAGAGAAAATCAGATACAGTGGTTACATATTTTGTGCGTCATATTTCAATCCAAACCCCAAGTCTATGGGACCTGGTTTTGCCTTTCAGCTACATTTCTGCAATTTTAACCATGAAAGATTTGGCCTAAAATGTCCCAATATTGTACACAGATGTGCAATTACCCCTGGAATGTGTATACAAAATGCTATTTTCGCAACATCAATACTTTCCCCGTAATCTGTCATTTTTTATAACTTCTGTTCCTTATGCAGTAATACGTTCTACCAAGTTTTCAAACAAAGAGCATAAAATTAGATTTAGAACTGCAAACCTTTAATAGTTTTCCTCATTCTTGCTGCAAAGGGAAATGTCTTTAACGTTCTGTTACAAAATAGTCTTTTAAAACCAACAGGAAGTCCATTGTGACTTGATCAGTTTTTTTTTCCTTTCCCCCAACTGCTGTCAATTGTCACTTCCTTTGAATTGTCTCTTAATTGAAGGTTTTATTGCCCCTCACACTTGACAGATGAGAGTCTCAGCCTGCTATTGTCCCAGCCTGGAGCAAAGACTTATGTCTGATGAGCTTGTGAAGTTCCTTTGTCCTAGTGCATTCAAAGTCTTGTGAGGTAGCAATTAGCGCTTTCCTGTCCCAGAAGTTTATGAGGTGTCACCCTTTCTCAGGGTTAGCAACTGGCAGAGCAAGTTTTTATATATAGTTTGCCAACTTAGCCTATGAGTTTTAGATTTTATTTTCTCATTTTACATCTTGACTTAAAGCTGTGGAATCAAAATAGTTTATAGGTGTACTTTTACCAGCAACAAATCCTTTTAAATTGTTAAGTAAGCAGGCCTTCACCCAACAATTTACTTTTTAAATAGGCAATTTTCTCTCTTCATTCCGAAAAAGCACATTTTACTATTTCCTTAAATTTGGTTTTCATCTCCAGCAAATACACACTTTCTGCAGCTATAGTTATTTTCTTGAGTGCGGGAGTTGTTTAGCAGCATGGATACATTTACACAGGCATCTATTTAAGTCTTTCTCTGAACAGCTGATTTTTTAGATACAATTGCAAAGTTTTAGAGGTGTTTCCTGTGTAAAATGAAAACAAAGCCCCTGGTTGATTTTTCAAAGATACTTTTGACAGAAGCTGTGATTCAAATGAGGCCTGGTTCCTCTGAGTCACAATGGATGATCCTGGACATTGCAGGGCCTTTTTTAATCACAGTGGTTCATGGTAAATGGATGGATTTAGCGCCCAGCAGCACTTTTAAAGGTTGAAAAAGGTGTCATTTTAAAGAGGCATTTTGGATTTTCAGCAAAATAATGCTGCCTCTTTCACTTCACTCCATGTTAAATGTTGCAGAGCACACTGGCACATTTCATGCAGTGAGTACTCTGTTCTACCCCACCTGAAATGTGTGTGGAAGGTTGTGCAGCCATTTTCTGGTTGTTGCAAAAATGCAGTTTAGAAATTCTGGCGCACACAGGAGTCAGCATGGCCATTTTGCTGTTTCTTGCACCACTGCAGCAAAGTGATGTAGCATAGCACAGCTGAGTGGGTCAATATATCCCACAATTGCACCATATATACTGATCCTGACAGCTACAGGGCTTAGCTATGAGGAATTGAGTTGCTGCAACATCAGTCACGCTTTAGTCTTGACCATCACCTGCAACAATAGATTCAATCAGCCTTCAATTTATAATATTAAACATAAAACTAATAAAAGGTAGAGCAATCTGTAGAGAAATGTAACTGTCATCAGTCAGAAAAAT
Organism: Ambystoma mexicanum; assembly: GCF_040938575.1. NCBI lineage: Eukaryota > Metazoa > Chordata > Amphibia > Caudata > Ambystomatidae > Ambystoma > Ambystoma mexicanum. The sequence continues at coordinate 933,810,896 of NC_090928.1, read as the reverse complement.
ACGCTGCTATGTCAATACGGTAAAGGGGCTGCTGTCTTTCTTCACCCAACGAATGACAATGCCTCAATCTCTGAAAGGATAGTATTAGATAAAAGTCTAAAACCACCCCTAACATAAGAGAAACCTGATTGCAATAGAAACCGGTTATCTTCATACCTGTAACTGAGTTCCCCACCATTGGGAAATTGCTGGTATCTACACTATTTTCCAATTTCAGGGACATTTGAAATCAACAATTTCATTCCCTTATTGCTGTCAGATTTTAGACCTGGGAAGACTGGAAAAGATTATGGTTCATGTTCTGGTAAGGGCAGACATGATCTTTTTCAGACAGCTTAATTTTATTAGATCTATCAACTACATTGGACACAATTGAACATTAAGGGCCTCATTACAATATAGGTGGTAAACCATGGCGCTATTAGCGACATGGTTCATGCCAGTAATTTACCGGTGCCGCCTTGGAGGAAAGGGGAATTACCGCCCTATTCCAAGGTTGGGAAGGCAGTAATGCCTCCTTCCTCCATTGCCCTTCCCCATTCCCATTATGCCCGATAGGGCATAATGGGAATGGGGAAGGCGCTAATTACGGTACCGCAAATTGCGGTACCGTAATTAGCACCCCAGTCCCTTTGCGGGTTCGTTTTTTAACGCCTGCTAAAAGCAGGCGTTAATGTACCAACCCGCAAAGGGACCTCGTAGTAAGGCGGTAAGGGTTTACTGCTACCGGTAAAATACTGGTACCGGTAAACCCTTATCGCCTACCGTGTAATGAGGCCCTAAATCTTGCTATCATATATAATTTCAATAGGATGTGCGAGAACAGAAAGTGTCTTGTCTACCACTTTCCTTGTTGCAAATAAGTAAGAATGGCTAGTAATGGAAAAATCCAAACTGAACACAAGGAGGGAGAATTTGACATGCTGCAAGGCGTTACGCTATTGCCTTTTGTCTTGTACGCAGTGCTTAAAAACGTTAACTTGTGCAGAACCATGGCTGTAACCTAGATTCCACCACAGATGACACAGAGGTTCACATTACCTTGTTTGAGCACCACAGTCAATATTGAAAGAGGAATGATTGTCTCAGTAAAAACCTTGCATGGATGTACATCAATTGTGTGTTTATACCAAGGAAAAACAGGTGACAGCCCACGGCCCTGCTCATCTGAAAAGCAGGGTAAACACTGAATCAGAAGGCCATGTGGTATTTGAGAAGGCTCTCATTCATTACATATCTACTAAAACTCTGAGCTTTACTTTGGAGCTGGTTTAAGAATGGGTGCAAAAATAGAAGGGGTAGCTTGAAGTTGCAAATCACAACTGAGGACATTTTGAATGTTTGACCCTTTTGCACATGAAGAAAAAAAGACCATCACATTTTAGGTTTTAGTTACAACCCACCTACATTTTTGTAGGGGTTTATTTGACAGCCTTCCAAAATAGGTATCAACATATTTCAAATGGCCCAAAATATAGAAATGATGGCAGCCAGATGCCTGAGAAAATAGTCCATATTTCTGTCTAACACAAGCACATCTATTTGTTTGATGTTCTGCAGCCTTTTGAAACATTTAGGTGGCTAAACATTATATTTAAGTGTATTTAACTGGAAAACCCTTACTATCTTAGAAATGCTGACCATCGCCACACGCATAACGAAGCCTTAAAATCATGAGGATTCCTACTCTGTGTGATCTCCAAAAGTTAGATGATGACGAAAAAAGAAGCGTAAGTACTTGCTAAGCATTATGCTCCTATCTGACATTTATTTGAAAGCATAAACCATTTGCAGTTGAGCAAAACATACCACATGACAATCTTTATTTCAAAATATGTCATTAAGGGGTGTGGCTTGGAGCACCACTAATGTGGACAATAATTTGAGAGCCACCATGGGTTGCTCGATTAGTCGAGAATTATTACCGGATCCAGAGCCCCGCCAAAGCTCGGATGGACGAAGGGGTGATTCAACAGTTTGCTGGCGAGCAGACACGCTGCTCTGATGAAATTAGATGGTGCCCGACAACGCACAATGCAGCTGCAAAGCTGCAAAGCCATGATGGAGATCAGGGATGCCAAGACATGCTGTCTCTGATCCTGAGAATAAGGTATTTAAAGATACCCAGGTGAGAGTTGAAATCAGCAACTACTGGCGATGGCAACCTATTTGGCACATTGAATATATCCAGAGCACTAGACACATTCGTGGAACCTGGGCAAGCCATCATCTAGTGAACATTCAGCAAACTAATGCCATTCACACAAGATGCACAAGTGTGGGGTCGCAGATCTCAAAGGAGATACTTAGGCTCATAGACCTATCTGACCTCACCTCTATAACTATGCAGAATCAGATGGAAAATCCATACCTATGGAAACTTTCCTTGCAAACATCATAGTGTTGTTCTTGGAGTGTCTAGGTCCTGCATGGGGCAGACAAATGAAGGGGAGGCTAGCTGAAATAACCATCCTTGGGGCCTATGACAATTAGCGATAATGGCCAGGAGGAGGAGGGATATCGGGTGGCAGTCTGATCATACAAGCAGTGCTGCATCCTCCCAAAGTAATTCGGACAGAGTCTATCATCACTGGAGACAACAACGACATGACAAAACAGCCAAGACCCACACAATCCTGAAACATAGCCGCTGTCCTCCATCCACAAGATAAAGGGAAAAAGGTGGACACAGTGACAGTCATGATACAATCCCCAGTACGATTTGACATGGATACAATTCAAATGGCCACTAAAGATGATCTCCAGAACTTCTAGGTGAATTTAAAAAAGGAATTGTGAAATTGCATGGCGAAGCTTACAACGAAGGTGGAGCATCTGGATTGGAAGTTGGTGCAACAAAGGATAGCTGAGTTGGAAAACCTATTGACCGAGCAAGCTTCGACTATTTCAGTACTCACTGCTTTGGAACAAACCGGTGAGCGCCTAGATGCTAAACAGGAAGACATGGACAATCTTGCTAGGTGGAACAATGTAAAGACTGAAGGGGGTTCCATTAACAGTACTGGATAAAGACCTCCCTGAATATGTGAGTGCTCTGTTCCATTCACTTCTACCATCTCATGAGGAAACAATCTTATTGCTGGACCGCACCCAGATAATGTGCAATAGCTGCTGAAACAGGACTACCCCCAGATGTCATAACTCGTGTACACTTTTTCACTACTAGATATAAATGCAGCAGCCTACGCTACCACAAATATAGACTTTTAGGGTGCCTCAATCCAGATTAGCAGGACCAGGCTGCCATGACAATACAGAAAATAAAGGTTTTCAAACCGGTAACCCTTCACTTGCAAAATAAGAAAATTTGATATCGATAGATCTTTATGGCTACCCTATACTTCGCAATGGTGGACAAAAAGTGGGCCATTAGCACCCCGATTTTCTACAAATGGACCCACTGCACCACTCATCTCCAGCCACACATCCGTTGACTCCTCCAACAGGTTTTCCATAACTGAAATCTCAATGCACACCATGGACAGAAGCAAGTAAATCCCAGAAGCCTGGAGGCCCTTTAAGACGCAAATGATTCCTGTCGGTATAATAGCCGCAATGGCGGATCTGATACTCGCCATGCAGAAGGGACCCTGAAGTGGGCACACCATCCTGGGGGGCTCAGCACATTTTGGCTCTGACTTTCAGACTACAGACTAGCCCCTTTTTTCAGATGCAGCCGAGCACCCACTGAAATTGGCCTCGGATTAGTGGGCAGATGACTCTGAGGTTGCTTGTGATTTTGTATTTTATTTTGTTTGGGTTTTTTTTGTTTGTTTTATTTGTTTGGAAAGTTGTGGGTAGGGGGAATGGTTTACAGGTTGGGATTGTACATGAATGACGGCTGCAGTGGGAATGTTTGGCTCTCCATTTAATCACAGATGGTGTGTGATAGACAAATAACCCCTCAGTTTCCCTACTCTTTAAGGAGGGCATTACATGTGAGATATAATCAATCTGTGCAAAAACAGATTCTCATCCTTAATATTCAGGGGCTTTATTCCCCTAGTAAATGCAAATCCATCCTTCAAAGACATTCACATATGAGGTGTGCAATTGCCTTCTTCCAAGAAACACACTTAGCACCTCTTGACACTTGCAGATTATGCAATAGGCTTTACCCATTACAGTTTTTAGCATCCAGTGGCTCCAAGAAAGGGGCACCACTATTTTGATAGTGAATGGGATCCCATTTATAAAATCAGAAATGTAGATGGACACTGGAGGCAGATACATAGGGGTCAAGGATACACTATTTGGATAACGTTTCACCTTAACATCGATATATGCCCCCAATGATAAACAAAATTAATTCTTAACTGACTTTGTTAGCGGCCAATTTATTGAAGGCTAATTACTGATAGGTGGCGACTTCAAATGGTCCCAGACCCCTATATAGACAAAACCCATTCCCCCGTCCCAGTGGATTTAAAAAATGCCCTTGTTTTACATTTTACAGTACTGGGGTTGTTGACATATGGAGGTTAAAACACCAGGAGAAACGGCATTACACATATGTTTCTCATGTTCACTGCACCTTTTCAAGTATTGATTTCTTGCTCACCTGTACTCTTCTTGTGCTGTGTACTGATGATGTGTTGGTGGGTAATATGATCCTATCTAGCCATGCACCGATTATAATGGACCAATGGATTCAAAGATTGTCCTACCCAAAAAGGAGACCTGGAAACAATATGATCCCATTCTTAACGATTTTGCCCTTCGGGACAACATTACATAGGTGATGAATATTTCATCACTTTCGGATTCCATGATCTGGTATGCAATTAAGGCAGTTATCAGGGGAGAACCTTTTGCCAGATCATCAGTCTATATGAAACATAGAAACAAAGTTATTGAAGAATTACAGGGAGAAGTTAAGATTTGTGAACTGGCCCATAAAAAGAAAAGCTCCCTCAAAACACAAAGCAATCATACTATGCTGAAGGCAATAAAGCAACCAAATATCTGCTAAGGAAAATGAAAGTGATTACAAATAGAAACATGATAATTGGACTGAAGATCCGTCAGGTACTACACAGTATGACAAAGATACTAAATTACAGATTATAGAAAGATATTTTCCTGAGACCATGGCGGACATGAGCCACTTTTCAATAGACAAAACAATGTATATTAAAGAAGCTAGGCTAACCCAGCTCTCTGAGGCCAATAAAGCACACTTAGATCACCCTATCAGTCCTGAAGAAATAGAGGAGGTCATACATGTGATAAAATCCCTGAAAACTAGGGCCCTGGTTCCAGAAGGAACACCCCTCTTTTTTATAAGATGTTTAGGTCTTGATTACTTAAACCCCTAACTAAACTGTATAACCCTTTCCTCCAAACGGAACAGGTGACCACCACTATGGAGGTATCAGTTAGCATCCTGCTTCTCAAACCAGGAAAAGATCCTCAAGATTGCTCCACTTATAGTCCCATATCATTATTAAATATTGATTCCAACATATGTTCTAAAATCTTAGCAAATAGATTATCAGAGGTCATGCTTCTATTAGTGGACCCAAACCAAACAGGCTTTATCAAAGGCAGAACATCCATAATGTTACTGAGCACCCCATGACAATTATGGAGCTCTTTTCAATAGCAAAGGCTGTGGCAGCAAGAGCTTGTTCGCAGGCAAACTGTCCTTGCATGACAGAATCGATTGTGCCACTGTAATATCGAAGTGGTTTATGGCCCATTGTGCTCTTTTTGGTGAGTACCACTGTCATGAGTGTGCCGTTAGAGTGGGAGAAAATGTAAAATTCCTGTGTGTACTCTGGGGTGGCAAGGACAGGTGTTGTTGCAATTACTTATTTTAAGTAATTGAAACTGCTTATCATCTCTGGGGTCCACTCAATTTTGTGGCTCTCCTTTTGAGTCTCCTTAAGGCCTTGTAAGAGTGGTCTGGTGTATGCTGCGTAGTCTAAGATCCATGCCTGCAATAGTTGCATAACCCTAGGAACTTTTGCATGTATTTAACTGCGAGGGGTTTGGTGGTGGCATGGACTGTTGCTGCCCTATCATCAAATATTCTTTTTCCGTCTTTGGAAATGAGCTTCTCTAGGTAAAGCCTTCCAGTTGACAATATTGGAGTTTTGCCTTATTCACCTTGTACCCTTTTCTTGCTAGCAATTTTATAAATGCAATGGAGTTCCTTTGACAGCTTTGCTTGCTGTTGCTGCAGATGAGTAGGTCATCTACGTATTGGTTTATCATGCTGGGTACTTGGATGTTCCCTAAGTCTTCATGTAGTATCCTTTAGAAGATGCTGGGGCTCTTGCAGTAACCCTGGGGCATATGAGTGTGCTCATAGTGCTTTCCGCCCAGGGTAAATGCTGTGAGGTATTTTGAATCTGGGTGTAGAGGAACTAAAAAGAATGCATTCATTAAATCCCCCACAGTGAAATGGGTAGCTTCCTTGGGGATGCTACAAAAGATGGATGCCGGGTTGGGAACAAGTGGAAACGTTTTATGTACATTGTCATTAAGGGGTCTCAATTACTGGCTCATCCTACAACTGCCTTCATTCCCTTTTTAATGGGTTATGTAGCTGTATTTCATGGTGAGGTGGAGGGCACTATGGTCCCTTGGTGCAACAGGGTTTGTAGTGTTTCCTGAATTCCCACTCCGCCTCCATGGATAGCGTGTACTGTTTCATCCGGGGAAGTACTGCTCCTTGTATAAGTGTGTTTTTTACAGGTGTCACTTCTTTCAGCATCCCTACATCATGTGGGTTTGTGGTGCATAGATGTGAGGGGACATATTGCAAGTCCGTTGCGCTGAATGGGCATGGCCCACTAACCACAGTCATGAGGGGGCTCTGTGCTTTTCTGTATTGTACCATTATTTCACATGGTATACACATCTCAAGAATTATCTCTCCATCATTATTGCCATCTCAATAAGCTCTTTGTCAGACAATTGTTGAATGGGCACATTAGGGTCAATGCATAACATAGTGTGCAATTGGCACCTGTGATGGTCAGTACCCAGCACTGCAATCCGCTTTGCAGATACCACCAGGCCCTCCAGATCTCATGATAGGGTTGTCCCTGCAACCACCTAGGGGAGCACTATAGGTAAAAAAATAAAGTCAATGTGTACCATCCACTCTTTTCTGGTAATCACCCTAAAGCCATAAATAAAGATGTCAGGATTGACAGAGATTCCCCTCACTGCCACTTCACTTGCCACATCATGTATTACCAGCATTGCTGGTAGGGAGCACATGCCAGGTGTGGCGCAATCCCTTTGTCTTTGAACGAGATTGTCATGTCTAATTTGCTAAGCAGGTCCCTACCAAGCAAGTTGACAGGGTACTCTGAATAGAGGAGGGGAGCTTGTACAACCTTCCTTCCCACCTTTACATCTAGATCTTTTGTGTAAGGAACTTTTAACATAGCCCCAGAGAATCCCTGCGTGTCGAGGGTCTACCCTGATAGCGGAAAGTTTCCTTCACTAATACATGACTTCTCTGCTCCTGAGTCCACCATAAAGGTGAATTGTTTATTCTCTATCTCTGCCCCCACCAGTGGCTCCTCTTCTGGATGTAAGGTCATTGACAGGACTGGTCAGGGTACGTGTCTGTCCCAGGGACCAAGGAAGGATTCCCCCCTACCACGGTAGCTCCTTGATATGGGGATGTTGCTCCATTGGGTGCAATCGTGAAAGGGTGTCTGCTCTCAGCGGGCTGTTGGTTGGGGCGGGGCTGGTGTAGTTGCATTGCTTGTTGTTTGTGTGGTGGGTGGTAAGGGCCAGGATTTTGGGGAGGTAACTGCGAATAGGCCTGGTGAATTTCGTATGATATTGAATTCATCCCACGAGCAGGCCCTTTGGGGCTACCTGGGTAGGGATACTCATACTGTTGTTGATTGTCGTTATAATTCCCTCACTACCAACTGTGACATTTCCTTGAAAAATGCCCCACCTCCCACATGTCCAGCACTGTCCAGGCCTGCCACTCCTTGGTCCTGGTCCACCAAATCCACCTCCTCTTGGCCCTCGTTACCCACCTCATCCATGTTGCTGCCCCCCTTGCCATTAGGATCCCAAATAATACTGGTTTCCTCCCCACTGTCTGTGATGTCCTCACTTTCTCCTTTTGGACGCAAGTCCTCTGTTTATGTTTGTGTTTGTCTCGCGGGCTGCGACCCGCGTGTGTGTGAAGGGGCGGGGTTATCGCCCGCAAGGCAGTTGGAGTTCAGAGGCACGAGAATAAAGACGTGTCGCACCCCAGCTCTGTGTCGGCCCCTTTCTTTGGCCTGTATGAGTGAGTCCGACCACAGAGCGTGAGGAGGTCCACGTGATAGCACATTACTCTGGCGACGAGGCGGACACGAGGTCACGCCGTGCCCGCACTCTCCAGTCCACCGCTCGTGGGGTTCTACCCACCACCACTGGGAGCATTGGACTTCGGGTGCTTGGAGGCCTATCAAGGTAGGTGGAGCACGAAGGCTCCCCATCAGCCGTCCTCCGGCACGAGCGCCGCAGCAGATCCGCGGGTAGAGCAGATGTGACAGCTCCCCGCAAGAGCGTATCATCCGGGCGGTGGAGTACGTTTCTCCCGCCGACAGCAACGTCTGGGAGGCCCAGACCACACACGTTTCGAACACCAGCGGGTTGAGTGGAGACTCCCCGTTTGCACACCCCGGGCGGTAGAGGAGCACTGGCCTCCCGCCAACAGCACGAAGAGCGGTGGAGGCGCGAACCTCCCGCTCCAACAGCATACTTCAAAGGGGTAAGAACAAGCCCTCTCCCCTCCATCACTTAGCACCCCCTACCGGCATTGAGGTGCCACCGCGCTAGGCAAAGGAACCAACCAGCCAGATCAGCCACAAGAACACTTTCCATGAACAACTCAGACGAAGACTCACTGACCGTTCCAGTGACTCCAATAGCTACAGGCAGTAGGAAAATGACGGACAGCCTGTTAACCCAACTGCCAGCAAATTTCGACCTCACTGACACCGCCACTCTTGGATCAAGATGGAAGAGGTGGCTGAGGGATTTCGAAGTGTGTCTGAAAGCAGCAGGTACTCTAGAAGACGAACAAAAGCTCAATCTCTTAAATCACGCTGTAGGACCAAATGTGCGAGACATTCTTGAGGAAATACCCGAGAACAGCATAGACACATACACCAAGCTAAAGACAACGCTCACGGAATACTTCACACCTCACACAAATGTGGATTATGAACGGCACGTCTTCCACACCACCAAACAGCACAAAGGCGAAACCATAGATGCATTCGTCATGAGACTCCGAGCAATAATGAAACACTGTGATTTCAACAATTACTCCAACGAGGAGGCCCTGAGATCACAAATCATAGTGGGGTGTGAAAGCTCTGATTTCCGCAAACGACTGTTGCAGCAGCCACGCACCCTAGAGGAAATCCTGTGCCTAGCTCGATCTGACGCAGCCCTTGCCACACAAGTGGAAGGCCTGGACGACATAAAGATCACCCATGGAAAACACGAAAGCCTCAACAAACTGGAGGGGACAGCAAGAAACAATGACCCTTTCTGCTACCGGTGCGGGCATGAATACCCCCACGAAGGAACGTGCCCTGCAATGGGTCAGAACTGCTCCGCATGTGGTGGAGAAAACCACTACAAAGCCGTATGTCTAATTTTCCGTAGCAAAATGAAAGGAGCAGGAAGAAATTACAAGTCCATGCCAGAACCGGAACAAACTCAAACCACACCCCACCACCATCGGGCATCACACCAACCCCATGAGCAAGGGCGCCACAAGCGGCACGATGAGCAAACGGAAAGAAGGCACGATAGGAGAGAATGGAGGGAGAACAAGACCCCACTTCCTAAGGCAAGAAGAAGACCACGAAGGTACATACGGTGCCTCATCGAACAGTCACAATCAGACAGCGTGTCAAGTACATCCTCCGACGAAAAAACACACCAACCGGAAAGACACCAGGAAACACCAAGGAAGAAAGGATATCTATACGCCTTAGGAAACAGCACGGCAAAGGAACATAGCCCAATACTCAGAATACAGGTGAATCAGACGGCAGCAGAGTTCCTAATCGACACAGGAGCAACTTTGAACGTAATCAGCGAAAAGTCTATAAAAGCATACCAAATGCCCCCTGCCTGCAACCAGCTCGAACATTCATCTTTCCATATGGATCAAAGACCCCGCTCGCATGCAAAGGGTTCTTCATGGCATTGTGTCGATACAAGGAAAATGAAAAGAAAATCCCCATGCACATCCTGGAGGCAGCTACTGAGAGTGTTTGCATACTGAGCTATCGAGCAGCGATAGAAATGGGACTAATCCACATACTGTACCGTCTCATGGTACATAAATATCTAGACCCCAAAGCAAGCATAGACCAAGTCTTCCCATCGCTGTTCAAAGGCCTCGGAAAACTGAAGGACAGGCAGATAGAACTCCACATCGACACCACTATCAGACCCATAGCACAACACTACCGAGGAATACCCATCAATATTCAAAAACAGGTTGAAAAAGAACTGACAAAGCTGCTGGAGGCAGACATCATTGAGCCTGCGGAAGGACCTACCCCATGGGTCTCTCCAATTGTACCGTGCCCAAAAGAGACTCCAAAGACATCCGAATATGTGTGGACATGAGAAGGCCAAACGAGGCCATATTAAGGGAGCGCCAACAAGCCCCAAGAATAACCGACATGGTACATCTGTTAAATGGGGCCACCGTGTTTTCAAAGCTGGACCTCAACAAAGGGTATCACCAGTTGGAACTCAGCAAAAGCTCTCGATATATAACCACGTTCGCCACCCACCTAGGACTCTTCCGCTACAAGCGGCTAAGTTTTGGTGTGTCGTCAGCGGCTGAAATCTTTCAAGAAGAAATTCATAACGTCATCAAACATGTACCAAACTGCCTAAACTACAGTGACGACATTCTGGTATTTGGACAAAATCAGGAGCAACATGACGACACGCTAATGAGAGTATGCATGGCATTGGAAGAGGCACGGCTCACACTAAACAAGGACAAGTGTGAATTTCTGTTTTTTTGGTCACATATTCTCCGAGAAAGGAATGACACCCGACCCGGAGAAAGTCAGCGCACTCCGAGAAGCCAAGCCGCCCGCCACCACATCAGACCTCAGGTCATTCCTTGGCCTCGCAAGTTACTGCACCAGATATATAAGAGACTTCACCTCCATTAGCGAACCCCTCTGAGCGCTTACCAAGCTCAACACAGACTTAACATGGACTCCACAGTGCCAAGAAGCGTTCCAAGCAATTAAGGACCGCATCTCCAATGCCCGAAACATGGCATATTTCGACCCCAAAAGAAGGACAGAACTCATCGTCGACGCTAGCCCAGTCGGCCTAGGCGCCATCTTAACACAACTGGACGACAGAGAAGAAGGCAAAAAACACATTGTGGCATATGCCAGCCGAAGCCTTTCCAAAACAGAACAAGCCTACTCCCAGGTGGAGAAGGAAGGCCTGGCTGTAGTCTGGGCCTGCGAACACTTTCATTTGTTCCTATAAGGGAAACCTTTCGTAGTCGTAACGGACCATCAAGCTCTCATCTTCATTTATGGTAATCCTTAGGCGAAAATGCCACCACGAATAGCTCGATGGGCACTCCGCCTACAGGACTATCAATTCTCCATCACGCACAGACCCGGAAAGGAGCAGAACCCTGCAAATTTCCTCTCGAGACATCCAAAGGACACGTGCGGATCAGAACCATCCATAGCTGACCAGTATGTAAGATATGTCATTCACAACAACACGCCGCAAGGATTAGACATGGATGGCATAGCTCACGAGTCAAATACGGACCAAGGAATACAAACTATCCTCCGATGCCTGGAAACAGGGCGATGGAAGCAAGCCAAACAAATTCGAGAGACAATGAACGAAGACACCAAGCAGGACATCAAGTGCTTTCTAGCGGTGAAAGAAGAACTTGAAAAATCAGATGAAGGAATGCTGCTAAAAGGTACAAAGCTCGTCATACCGCGCAGCCTGCGCCAGAAAGTACTAGAACTCGCCCATGAGGGACACTGAGGGATCGTATCCACTAAAAGGATGCTAAGGCAGAAGCTATGGTTCCCACAATTGGACACTGAAGTTGAGGAACTATTACAAGACTGCCCCACCTGTGCACTTGTAAAGCCACACACCACCCCAGAACCTCTAAACATGACCGCACTGCCCGAGGGAACCTGGGAAGAAATAGCGGTGGATCATTTCGGGCCCATGGAAGGAGGAGAATACATCCTGGTGGCCGTTGACGAATACTCAAGGTACCCCGATATACAGATAGTCCCGTCAACATCGGCACATCATACCATACCTGCCCTAGATCGAATGTTCGCAACGTACGGTGTACCTAAGGTAGTAAAGTCCGACAATGGACCTCCGTTCACCGGACAGGATTTCAGAGATTCGCCGAATACATGGGTTTCAGGCACAGAAAAGTGACACCCTTATGGCCACAAGCCAATGGAACAGTTGAGCGGTTCATTAGCAACATCAAACGCACTACCCAAATTGCTCGCATCACGGGAGAACCTGTCGAGCAACTATTATACCAACTCATGAGAGACTACAGGAACACGCCACACAGCACCACTGGGAAAGCACCTTCAGAAATAATGTGCGGGCAAACGATAAGAACACGAATACCTCACGTGGCAGTCGAGGGAGATCAATATGAGAGGGATGCAGAAATGAGAGAGAAGGACACACGCATGAAAGAAAACATGAAACAAATCGCGGATACCACCCGACGAGCCAAAACGAGTGACCTAGCACCCAGAGACATCATTCACAAGAAGGGGTCTCTCATCACTGCAGAGGGAGACCACAAGTCAATAACGAGAAACTCATCTCACTTCAGACGAGTGTCGAGGGCCCCAGCCGTAGGTGACCCGAACATGAGTGATGAACTCACTCCATGGGACGTCCCATATGAAGGAGACCGGGAAGACTCGGACGGAGATGTAGTTTCCGAGACCCGGACAGACCCGTCGACCAGGATTGAGAGCCGACCAACGAGAATGAGAAGAAAGCCCCATCGCCTCATCGAAGAAATGAACTGAGCCGGACTTAAGGTTTAGTGACGGGAGGGTGTGATGTCCTCACTTTCTCCTTTTGGACGCAAGGCCTCTGTTTATGTTTGTGTTTGTCTCGCGGGCTGCGACCCGCGTGTGTGTGAAGGGGCGGGGTTACCGCCCGCAAGGCAGTTGGAGTTCAGACGCACGAGAATAAAGACGTGTCGCACCCCAGCTCTGTGTCGGCCCCTTTCTTTGGCCTGTATGAGTGAGTCCGACCACAGAGCGTGAGGAGGTCCACATGATAGCACATTACACTGTCCTTGCCCGTCGTCAGCCCACACTGCTGCTATCCTTGCCTGGGTCGCAATGGAGGTGACCCCTCCTCTCCCATCTGCTCTGGGGGAGGCCCTGTCAATAGTGAAACCACTTTCACTAGTTTATTTTGAACCAGTTTCTCTTCCTGCCGGCTCTGAACAGTTTCTTTCTCCCACTCTTTGATCCTCCTACAATGGTGCACTATGATGCTTTGAATCTCTGGCCACCCCTTTGCTTCTACGCCAGTTATCTTATCAAGTACTTTCTGCACATCTTTGGGTAGCCATCTTTTTACAATGAAATAAAATAGGGACGTTGATTGGTCCCAAGCAGTGCCCATTTCTGCTCTCCACATCTCTTGATCTCTAAGAATGTATTGTGCAGCATCTTCCTCATCTCCCATTGTGCATTGCATTATGGACTGTAAATCTGGTGTGTCTGGAAATGTGTGTTGCAGTGCATCACATACATGTGCTCTGATCTTGCTAAATGACGCACCATCACGGGCATTGTTACTTAGCGTTACTCCTGGGTAAGCAGGTTTAATCCACACGGTTTCTGCTTGATCTCCCACTGCGGCTCCCAACAAACGTTTATTGTCTCCTATTTCTAACGGTACCCCTGCAGTGTTTTTCTCAAATGTGTAAATCCATTTCACTGCCCTCACTATAAGTGAAAGGAGCACCTTAAGGAGGTTATTCTTGTCCATTTGTGCCCAGGGTACATAGTGTGGTCACCCCGCGCACTTGTGTATTATGTGCATTTGCAGCTTTGCCTTTCCTTTCCCACCCTTAATTGCACTTCCCTTTTTCCGTGCCAATCCTATTGTGCTGAACCTTTCCCTTACTCTTCTGTCTGATAGGCTCTCTAATCTCGGTGTGGTCTGAGGTGCCTATTTGGCTCCTCCGTCTGCATATTCCACTGTGTCCTCAAAGTCACTCCAATATTCCTCGTCCCCTCTCCGGGACCCTACATTGTCATATCCCAAGCTGTCTATTTCCGTGTCACGCTCTACGTGCACTGCTCTTATGGGTGCACTGTCTATTCTGAACACAAAGTCACCTGACTTCCATTCGTCCCTGGTTGGCTGTTGGGGTGCCCCTGCAGGCAACATTGGAACCTCTGTCACCCTCGTTGCCTCACTTGCCGCCCATGATCTTGCCAGTTCTGTGCGCGTTGAGGCTAATGCTTCCTCCAGGTCTCTTGCGCTCCCCCCTGTGTGTGCCGGTACCTCTGGGGGTGAGACGTAGAGTGTGGGTAGGCCTGTGCTTGGTGTGGCCACCATAGTGCCTGCCGACACATATGTCAGGTTTGTATACCGTTCTGCTGTGCGGGTTGCTAGTGGGTATATTCCCTTTTTCGTTCTCCCCATTTTTCCCAGTTTCCTCTGTATTTGTCTTCTTTTCACTGTCAGATGTTGCCCCCTCCCCTTTTGGGACGCTTCTATTCTGCAATGGTCTCCACTTATATCTTGCGGTCAAGTAAGTGGACATATGGACCAAACACATCTGTCAAAAGGCCCATGTTTGGGCCAGGAGTGGGGAATTCCCTCTCCTTTAGACTCAGTCACTCATTGGTTGGGGTACTTTTGAATTTTCTCAAAGTATAGGGGCAAGGCTTTACATATATGGTCTATGGCTGTGTCCGTCCCCATTATTGTGTTCGGCAACGTGTCTTGTGTCGAGTCTATGCTTGTACTGCTGTCCCACAGTTAAAACAAAGATGCATCCAATATCAATTAAAACATATACACCTTAATCGTGTCTCTAGTACGAGTCAATACTGTCAATAATTTCACAACAAGAACATCAATTCACTTCTCCCCCTCCCTTGACCCCAACTAGAGCTTCTTCATTCACTCCCTACATGCTCCCCTGATGCGCTCGCACATGTCACACATGCCCATCCTGGTCCTCCTCCGTCGACGTTAAAATACACCAACAAAATAAACTAAAATAACAAGCTAAAATAACAACCACTAACCTACCCGAGCTCTCTAATTTTACGGAGCTCCTATGTTTCTCCTTGTATTCATCTTCCGCACTGTTTGAGACAGTGCATGTGGCGCCACCATACTCCCTTAATCGAGGGGGGGCTCCTGTATTCCTTCTCCTTATCCATAATATCCTTAAAAAAGTAAATAAAAAATGTCCATAAAAATCTCAACAATCTACAAACCAATAGACACTTTCACTTTCATTCACTGCATGTTCACCCTCCTCACACTGCTCTTTACACCCTACCCTACTTTGTTATCCCTTGCAGCCTATACTCACGTGTCCACGTTTATCTGAAAGCTTCCATTCATGGGGGATCCACAAAAGGCCTGGGCCTCTCCCTGTGGCCATACCCGGCTCCAACGAGCAGGCGGGATTTTGACAAAGACGGCACCCGCACGGCCACTTAGCGTATGCGTTTTTGGGACTGGTCACCATAGGCGGGCACGGCCCTTCCGGACAGGCCACCCGGATACCACGCAGGTACGGGGACAATGGAATCACGTCACAAGTGTCACCAAATGAAGTCAAGTCCCTTTTTATGCACACTCCATAATAAAGACAACCCTCTAGGGAAATAGCCCAGGAGATATTGTTGCAAGGATAACAAGGTTTAATTGTACAGAATACAAATATCAGCAAAGAAATCTGCTGCACGAGAGCGCTCTGGCTATTCTGAAGCAATGCATAAGCTTAAAAGACCATGGCCCTCATTACAACCCAGGCGTTAAGGGGTTAACGGCGCCGTAAAAGGTGGCGGTGCCGTTAAACCCTTGACGCCTGATTACGAGGTCTCTTTGCGGGTGGCACTTTAACGCCTGCTTTTAGCAGGCGTTAAAAAACCAACCCGCAAAGGGACCTTGGTGCTAAGTACGGTGCCGCAATTTGCGGCACCGTACTTAGCGCCTTCCCCATTCCCATTGAGCCCTATGGGGCAAAAATGGGAATGGGGAAGGGCCATGGCGGCATGGGGAATTACCGCCCCGCCAACCTCGGAATTTGGCGGTAATTCCCCATTCCGCCATGGCGGAGTCGGTAAGTTACCGGCATGGACCATGGTGCTATTGCTATTAGCACCATGGTCCAATGCCTGGGTCGTAATGAGGGCCCATGTGATGTCATCATATACAGTACAAACTGATACTACTGATTGGTCAGGAGTTATAGATGGACCTGCTGCATAAGGGATGCCAGGCTACAATTGGTTAGTTCTGTTGCTGTCGATCAGGATCCATGTGGGCCCGCTGGCTCATCTCCGTCTTGGGTGAAGGTCATGTTGCTCGTATAATACATTGGGCCTCATTACGAGTCCGGCGGTAACCGCGGCAGTAAAACCGCCTGGTTTCCGCCGGACTCGTATTACATTCCACCTCCGTGACTCCCGGAATTACCAGGGCATTACAGCCCTGGTGTCCCGGGAGTCACGGAGGCGGAATGGTGTTAATCCCCATTCCCATTGAGTCCCATAGGACTCAATGGGAATGGGGAAGTGGAAACACCGGCACCATCTCGTGATGGTGCTGGTGTTTCCACGTCCGCCTGCAGGCGGGAGGTGTTCAACCCTCCAGGTCAAACCTGGCGGGAAGATCACCTCCCGCCTGCAGGACTCGGGATCGGGCGGTCCGGAATTAACAGTGGTGGCGGGTTTACCGCCACTGTGAATTCCAGACCGCCCGACCCGTAATGAGGCCCATTGTTTCATCTAAACTAAAATGCTAAGCCCCCTATTCCATCAATGTGGCATGCACCTGGGCATCACAGAAAATGGTGCCAGGCAAAAGGGAGGATAAAATACAGTCACGCTGACCTACACATTCAGGGTTTCATTGATATCGCAGTTCCTGCACTCAAGGTCTCCACCCGGGGTTTCATCTTTGATTTATCCTCCCCTTTACCTCGTGTTACAAAGGATGTGTTTTATATTCGAAGAAATACAGTTGTACATGCTTCAATCTTTTATGGACACTTTGATTTGTTTTGGGACAGGGGGGTTGCTTGCTTACTATGGAATGCACAGGTGTTGGGGTCAGATCAGTGGTGTGTGCCAGGCTCCAGACTGGCTGAGTGCGGGTTAGATGTCTATTGGCAGTTTAGTGGAGATAGATAGGCATATTGCAGTGCCTGGTGTTGTCTCAGGCTCTTGCATGCGCATTCCTCTGAACGATACTAAATATCTGCGACAGTGTAGTAACAAGGGGGAAGTGAATTTCCGTGAGAACTGGCCACGTGGATTAATTCATCCTTAATGAGTTTGGGCCTAGTGAACTGGATTTATGTGGGTTGGCGGGTGTGGCACAATCATGCGAGCCTGTGCTTTTTGGCCTAAACAAAATGGATTCTCGTTCAATGTGCTTTCTAGTGCTGGGCATCTTCTTTTGGCTCTACATTGCTTCTACATTGTGTTTAATAGTCTGGTTTTCTCCCTCCTTATATACTATATCACTTCATATTGAGTTTGCCTCACCTGAATGCACCTAGGGGGATGGGTGTGATGCTGGAACTGCATCAGAGGGACAGGGCCTCTGTATCCTTGTCCTTCACTGCTTTTTATCATGAGTTCTGTCATGTTTTCTGTGCAGGAGTTCATGTGGGACTCCTGGTGGTGCATCTCTCTCTTTTGGTTTGGTGTACGGACCCACCGGATACCCTTATGTCACCCATGGGTGGGGGTACAACCCTGTTCCCCTAGTGTATGTTTTTGGGCACTTGTGTTTGGCCTAGAGAGCAGGTTATGGGCTGGTGGCAGCTCCATGCTGAATTTGACAGGTGCTCTGAGTACACTGCATTTTGGGATACCCAGGCCCTGCCATTGGAATCAGTTGATTCCTGATAGGAAACAAGATGGCCCCTGTGGCCTCTTGCTTTCTATTGCCTGTTACTTTGTTTTCCCAAATTCCTGGGAAGCCCTACTCTGTCCCTTCCCCCTGACTGGCTGTTGGGCGGAAGTTCCATATATGGTGTTGTTGTGAAGTCCAGGCCAGACTGGCTGGAGCCTTCCCAGTGACTATATGTTGTGGATACACCCTGTGGGTGGGACCTGGGGGAATGGAGTGTGTGACGAATACGCATTCTGTGTTGCGGATGTCTAGTATCTGGTGTTTGACACAATGACAGAGACAGCCCTGCCAGAAACTGGTATGAATACAGAGTGGAGTGTTCAATGGCTTGGTACTTGTCCCAAAACACATAACTGTTGTGAGTGTCGGGAGAGAAGTGAACGGCCTGAATGCACTATGCACCTGATTGGCCTCCCGCCTGCATGAATGCCCTTCTGACCGATTGGTTGCCTGAGTGTGACCCAGCAGAATGAATGGGACATCGACTAGTATATCTGGGGGCCTCTCACTGCTAAAATTCGTGTTCAGAAGCTACTGTACAGTTGATGCACTTTAAAGAGATCTAATAGTAATTGTGGTACCACATAGAACTGTATATTTGCCATTATAGATAACCGAGTACAAAGTGAGTTATCGTGATATTGTACATAACCTTGAATATTAATTATATAAAGACTGAGTTTTAACTAATAGAGTGTGCAGGCATTCCTTTGTGGGTGCTTGGGGACTACACTGTACTTGAGAATCAGCCTGCATCAGAAGCTGAAGTCCAAACTACGAAGAGTAACTGGAGTGAAAATGAAGCTTGACCTTGCTGGAAGAGAAGAATTGCTGTTGCCCTTCTTCATCAATCTGAAAGCTGCTGTATCTCCAAGGACTGAGCCAGAGAGGAACTGATAAGGCACCCTCTTCCCGAGCTGCGAGGGACCATCGTGCACCAGCTGATCTTTGCCAAAGCTCCCTGGTAGACAGACCTATGACAGACTGCTGACCGGAGACGGGGGCTGCTGCGGAATCCCAAAGAGAAGCGCCCAGACTGTTGTCCGCCACTGTCGACGACCGCCGTCGCCGACCAGAGCTGCAGTGCTCCGGTTGCCTATGAATTTATGATTCACAGACGCGCTCGTCCGCACCGCCGCCCGCCTTATCCCACCGGAGAAGGCCAGGCCGTCGATGCACCGAGGAGCATCTGCCGGTGGGTTTCCCGCCACCCAAAGACCACAGAGACACCGACGACTCGACGCCCGTGCTGGGCCACAGTTCCTCAAACTTTTTGCGGTCCTGAACTATCGACACCGAGGTGCCCCGCATGCCTCTTCCTTGCAGGACGTTTACGCTTTCCCATCAACGAGCACTGCTAGGAAAGAAGCTGCCACTTCACCATCATAGCTCACCCTGTTCTCCGTTGGACGTTCGACAACCCGTGACTCCTGCCTTAAAAGAAGGGCACTCAAGAAGGGCCGTTGATTCCCCGACGAGGAACACTACAACGCCAGGTACTTTGGGGTTGCAGAACTATTGGAAAGTCTCTTGTGAACAATATATGGACTGGGCTTGTGATATATCTTTATTCTACAGGTTGCCCAGGTGGGGGTATCTCCACACAGAACTGTATCTAGTGGTAGGGGCCAGTATTCTGCCAATTGTTCTAACCAACTGCTTTCCTCTTATATCTATTGTTGGTTTCCTTTACAAATTGATTTGTGTGACATTTAACTGTACAGTTGATGCACTTTAAAGAGATCTAATAGTAATTGTGGTACCACATAGAACTGTATATTTGCCATTATAGATAACCGAGTACAAAGTGAGTTATCGTGATATTGTACATAACCTTGAATATTAATTATATAAAGACTGAGTTTTAACTAATAGAGTGTGCAGGCATTCCTTTGTGGGTGCTTGGGGACTACACTGTACTTGAGAATCAGCCTGCATCACCTCCTGAGAAGCTAGACCCTGGTTGCTCAACCACGTACCAATAATAGAGAATCTTGGCTGGGGTTCCCTGTGCCCCTCCTCTGCCATATAGAGAGCAGAAGTACAGACACCCCCCTCCGGTCTTTACACTGGTGGCAGGAGTGGGATGCTTATGGTTTTAAGAATCAGTGTATAACCGTGGCATTTACAAAATATCTGCACTTTAGTTGTGTACAAGATAACTGCATTAAAAGCAATGGAACCTATTGCAAATGGTAAATTGACTCGGATGAGCTTAGAGGCTCTCCAGGATGCTTGTGAAGCCAGGGAGTTAGACTTTGTGGATAAGTTTAGGGCTGAGCTGATAGCTGCCCTGGTGGACTACCAGGCCGATGATGAAACTCTTGAAGGGGGGATGCAACCGATGAGGACTCTACACCGAGGGTTGTCGCTGAATCTGTTTCTGGGAATGACACCATTCCTGCTGCCTCTGTGCCAAACCCCAGCAATTCCTTGGAGCTTGAGTTATTAAGGATGAAATTGGCCTTTGAATACCTCAAGTTGGAAATAGATGCTGAGCTTAAGAAAGAGGAGTTGGCACAACAAGTGGAGCTCAGGAATAGGGATCTTGAACTCAAAGATAAGGACCTTGAACTCAAGAACCGGGACACTAAATGTCAGAAAATTCTGCTAGAGAAAGCTAGAGTGGAGACTTCAGCTAAACCAGTCGAGAGTGTCAGGTCCCCAGCAACCAAGTTTATGAAAGATTTAATTGCTGTGTATGTGGAGGGTTCTGATATCCTCCAATGGATTGAAGCGTTTGAAATGGCTTGTGCAATTCATGATGTTGATAAGAGAGATTTGGCTAAGTGTTTATTAGCAAAGTGCCTCAGACTGGATATGACTGTATTCTAAAGCTGAGTGAGGAAGAAAGGGGTCAGTATGAGTGCATGAAGAAGCTTTAATTGCCAAGTTTGGCAAGACACCTACCCAGTACCTTAAGAGGTTCAGGGATTTTAAGAAATGAGAGAATGTGTCTTGGATTGACTGGGTGAGTGCTGCGCACATGAACATGATGGGGTGGATTGATGGTTACAAAGTGAAAAAATGTGTTGAATTGTGCCACCTTTTGTTTTTTGAGCATTTCTTGGAAGCCTGTTCACCAGAGCTGCGTCAGTATGTTGTTGACCAGAACATTTTGGACCCCTTTAAGCTGGCTAGGTTGGCTGACAAGTGGGTCTCACACTTGGTGTCCGCTAAGGACTCCTGTGGGAAGGACAAGTACAAAGAAAAGCTCTCAGAAAGCTAAGGAGTCCCAGAAGCAATCACAGTTGGTTAAACCAAAACCTTCCTCTCCTAAGATCCAAAAACCTAGTAGGGATATGTCTGTTGTGGGTTGGAGCAAGAGTAGTGGTCTGCCTGCTGCAAAGCAGGGTCTCAGTAGTTCCAGTACTGTATCCCACACTCCCGGCACCTTTTGGGATTGTGGGGCTCTGGATCACTGAAGGGGTGACCCCCAAGTGTAAGGGTAAGGCTCTTAGAGTTCAGGCTGTCAGCCTGACCTACCCCTACTCCGTACCTGAGGTGGAGGACTCTGTCCTCCCCTCTTCTACTGGGATCACCTTCGGTGCTCCCATAGAGATTTCCTTAGTGTCCATCAGGGCCTGGGACCAGTACGCAGAAGTACTGGCGACTATCCCACAGAACACTCGTAGGTTTTTGAGAAGTGTCCCCTTGAATGACCAGCCTTCTACTGGTTTCAGAGACACTGGGGCAAGCATGCCAGTGGTGGACAGGACCCTGCTCAAGCCAGAGGACTATGTAGGTGCTCCTCTGAGAACCACCAGGTTAGCTGATGGGCCTCCCAAATTATCGCCTGTAGCCTTAGTCAACATTACAATTAGAGACAAGACAGCGAAGCTTCCGGTCCTGGTTCAGGACAACGGGTCTGCGAACATTCTGTTAGGAAACGATTTGGTCGAGTTGGGGATGATCACAGATGGTCTACCCATGGCTGCTGTGGCAGTCACCCGATCGCAGGTCACACAGGGTCCGGCTTCGAGCCCGGTACCCTCGCCGATGGGGAAACCCAAGGCACGAAGGAAACGGAAGAGTAAGAAGACCACCTCTGTTACGGGAGCCCCTGCTCCTCCTGCACCCATTGGGATCCAGGCTCCGGACAGGCTAGGTCCAGTAGTGAACCCTGTCTCAACTCCTGTGAGAGAAAAGCCAGAAAACTTTCCTGTAGGAGAGCTATTCAACCCAGAGGAACCTCAACCTTGTTAGTTGAAGGGGGACCCTCCCGGGCGGACTTCTGTAAGGGACAGAGAGAGTGCCACTCTCTTGAGGGTCTGAGGAAAGAGGCCTTTTCCCAGGCACAAGGAGAAGTGCCTAGGACATTCCGGATCTATTGGGAGGGTGAGCTCCTTGTTAGTGAGCCCACTAAGCCTGAACCTGGTGCCCTCAAGAGGTTGGTGGTACCCCAGGTTTACAGGCCCTTCCTGCTGCAGTTGGCTCATGAGGTGCCCTTAGCTGGTCGTCTTGGTACCAAGAAGACTAAGCAGTGTCTCTCTGCCAATTTCTACTGGCCTCGGATGAGAGTAGAAGTGGAGTCCCACTGCAGGACCTGCCCAACTTGTCAGTTGTCTGGCAAGACTGGAGGCAGTGTCATTGCCCCACTGCAGCCATTGCCAGTGGTTGGCACACCGTTTGAGAGGGTGGGCATCGACATAGTCAGTCCCCTTGACCCTCCCACTTCAGGTGAACATCGGTTCATCCTGGTCTTGGTTGATCATGCCAGCCGGTACCCTGAGGCTACACCCCTTCAGAGTGGTACTGCCAAGGTGGTTGCCAGGGCTCTCCTGGGCATTTTTCCCTGTGTTGGATTCCCTAAGGAGGTTGTATCTGACAGAGGATCCAACTTCATGTCTAGTTACATGAAAACCATGTGGAAAGAGTGTGGGGTAACCTATAAGTTCTCCACCTCTTACCATCCCCAGACCAATGGTCTGGTTGAGAGATTTAATAAAACTCTCAAGGGCATGCTAGGTGCTTTGCAAGAGCCATTAGGGAGGAAATGGGATCTCCTCCTGCCATGCCTGCTGTTTGCTTACAGAGAGGTACCTCAAGAGTGTGTTGGTTTCAGCCCCTTTGAGTTACTCTTTGGACATCCTGTGAGGGGGCCCCTTGCCTTGATCAGAGAAGGTTTGGAAGCCACCCCTCCAGATCCCGCTAAGCAAGTGGGAGACTATGTGTTAGGCCTCAGACGGAGGATGATACAGATGATGGGTCAGGCAACAGCTAATCTCAAGGCCAGCCAGGAATTGAATAAGTACTGGCATGACCGTAAAGCCTTGCAAGTGGATTGGACACCGGGACAGGAAATCCTTGTGATGGAGCCTACCAAGCCTAGAGCTTTGGCAGACAAGTGGACTGGGCAGTTCAGGATCATCTCCAAGATGGACAAAGTCAATTATCTGGTTGACATGGGAGCCCCTGGGGTAGCCCCTCAGGTATTCCATGTTAACAGGCTCAAACCCTTTCAGAGGCAAGCAGAAGTCTCATGTCTCTTGCTAGCTTCAGAGCAAGAAGAGGATGGAGTGAGCCCCTTCCCGATTTGCTGCATAGCAACCCACAGGATGGCTCAGTGGAGGGAGTGCATCTCTCTCCTGATCTGACAACAGAGCAGCAGAAGGCCTACAGGCTTTGCTCCGGCAGTATGCCTCTCTGTTTTCACTGACACCAGGCCTTACACTTTGGTGTAGGCACAAGATTGACACTGGTGACAGTGTGCCTGTCAAAAGCAGGTGCTGCCATATGTCAGATACAGTTAAGAACCACATCCAGGCTGAGGTTGCCAATATGTTGGAGTTGGGTGTTATTGAACCCTCAACAAGTCTCTGGTCCAGTCCAGTGGTCCTTTTCCCCAAGGCAAGTTCCCAGGCAGGTACCAAGGATACGAGGTTCTGTGTGGACTACAGAGGAGTCAATGCTGTCACCGAAACTGATGCGCACCCATTGCCCAGTGTTGATGAGCTCATGGACACCATAGGTGCTGCCAAATTTGTGAGCACCGTTGGCCTTACCTCAGGCTATTGGCAAATAGCTCTGACGGACCATGCCAAGGAAAAGACAGCGTTCTCAACACCTGAGAGCCTCTACCAGTTTAGGGTCATGCCTTTTGGGGGGAAGAATGCCCCTGCCACTTTCCAGAGATTGGTCAATCATGCGCTCAGTGGGCTGTAGGCCTTTTGTGTGGCCGACTTAGACAACATTGTCATCTGCAGTTCCACCTGAAGAGCATTTGACACATCTGGATAAGGTGATGCAGGTCTTGAAAAGGGCTAACCTCACTATCAAGGCCACCAAGTGCCAGATAACTCAGGGGAAAGTCACTTATCTTGGTCATGAGGTAGGAGGGGGTCAAATCCAACCTCTCCCCAGTAAAGTACAAGATGTACAGGACTTGGAGACTCCCACTACTCAAACCCAGGGTCTCACTGGGTATTATCAGTGGCTTATGAAGATGAAGGATGAGAACCCGAAACTGCTCAGGTGGTCCATTTGCCTGCAAGGGCTAGACTTCACCATAGAGCATAGACCAGGGAAGAGTCACGATAATGCAGATGGCCTTTCCAGAAGGTATGTTGACCATCTGGATGAGGGTGTCTATCTCGTGGGAGATTAGGCACCCTAACCTCAGTATGAGGGGCGACTGTGATGCTGGAAATGCAATGGAGGGACAGGACCTCCGTATACTTGTCCTTTACTGCTTTTAATCGTGAGTTCTGTCGTGTTTTCTGTGCAGGAGTTCATGTAGGATTCCTGGCGGTGCAGCTCTCTCATTTGGTTTGGTGTACAGAGCCATGGGATACCCTTATGGCATCCATGGGTGGGGATACAACCCTATGCCCCTAGTGTATGTTTTTGGGCACCTGTGTGTGGCCCACAGAGCAGGGTATGGGCTGGTGGCAGCTCCATGCTGAATTTTACAGATGCCCTGAGTATCCTCCATTTTGGGATACCCAGGTCCTGCCATTGGAATCAGTTGATTCCTGATAGGAAACAAGATGCCCCCTCTGGCCTCTTGCTTTCTATTGCATGTTACCTTGTTTTCCCAAAATCCTGGGAAGCCCTGACTCTGTCCCTTCCCCCTGACTGGCTGTTGGGTGGAAGTTCCATGTATGATGTTGTTGTGAAGTTCAGGCCAGACTGGCTGGAGCCTTCCCAGTGACTGTATGTTGTGGGTACATCCTGTGGGTGGGACCGGGGTGAATGGAGTGTGTGACGAATACGCATTCTGTGTTGTGGATGTCTAGTATCTGGTGTTTGACACAATGACTGAGACAGCCCTGCCCGAAACTGGTATGAATGCAGTGTGGAGTGTTGAATGGCTGGGTACTTGTCCCAATACACATAACTTGTTGTGAGTGTCTGGAGAAAAGTGAATGGCTTGAATGCACTATGCACCTGATTGGCTACCCGCCTGCATGAATGCCCTTCTGACTGATTGGTTGCCTAAGTGTGACCCAGCAGAATGAATGGGAGATCAACTAGTATATCTGAGGGCCTCTCACTGCTAGAATTTGTGTTTAGAAGCTGAGGTCCAATCTACGACGAGTAACTGGAGTGAAACTGAAGCTTGACTTTGAAGCCCTGCTGGAAGAGAAGAAATGCTGTTGCCCTTCTTAATCAATCTGAAAGCTGCTGTGTCTCCAAGGACTGACCCAGGGAGGACCTGGTAAGGCGCCCTCTTCCCGAGCTGCGAGGGAACATCGTGCACCAGCTGATCTTTGCCAAAGCTCCCTGGTAGACAGACCTACGACAGGCTGCCGAACCGAGATGGGGACTGGAGCGGAATCCCAAAGAGAAGCGCCCAGACTGTTGTCCGCCACTGTCGACGACCACCGTCGCAGACCGGAGCCACCATGCTCCCATTGCCTAACAACTTTCGATTCAAGGATGTGCTCGTCCGCACCGCATTATCCCGCCGGAGAAGGTCAGGCCATCGACGCGCCGAGGAGCATCCACCGGTGGGTTTCCCGACACCCATAGACCACAGAGACGCCAACAACTCGATGCTCTTGCTGGGACACAGTTCTTAAAACTCTTTGTGGTTCTGAACTATCGACACTAAGGTGCCCCGCATGCCTCTTCCTTGCAGGACATTTACGCTTTCCCATCAATGAGCACCGCTAGGAAAGAAGCTGCCACTTCACCGTCATAGCTCACGGGACGTTCCACTACATGTGACTCCTGCCTTAAAGGGAGGGCACTCAAGAAGGGCTGTTGATTCCCAGACGAGGAACGCTACAACGCCAGGTACTTTGAGATTGCAGAACTATTGGAAAGTCTCTTGTGAACAATATATGGACTGGGCTTGTGATATATCTTTATTCTACAGGTTGCCCAGGTGGGGGGATCTCCACACAGAACTGTGTCTAGTGGTAGGGGCCAGTATTCTGCCAACTGTTGGAACCAACTGCTTTCCTCTTATATCTATTGTTGGTTTCCTTTACAAACTGATTTGTGTGACATTTAACCGTACAGTTGATGCACTTTAAAGAGATCTAATAGTAATTGTGCTACCACATGGAACTGTATATTTGCCATTATAGATAACCGAGTACAAAGTGAGTTATTGTGATATTGTACATAACCTTGAATATGAATTATATAAAGACTGTGTTTTAACTAATAGAGTGTGCAGACATTCCTTTGTGGGTGCTTGGGGACTACACTGTACTTTAGAACCAGCCTGTCACATCGCCTGAGAAGCTACGCCTTGGTTGCTCGACCACGTACCAATAGAGAATCTTGTGCTGGGGTCCTCTGTGCCTCTCCTCTGTCATATAGAGAGCAGAAGCACAGACACCCCCCTCTGGTCTTTACAATGGGATATACTAATTTCCATTCCAACAGGATCAATGCACAGGGAGTACAATATTCAATCTCCTTCTATGCAAATGAGCTCAAGCTGATGCTCACAAACCTGCACACTTTGATAAAAGAGACCATGACTGAATTCAAGCTGTTCCAAATGTCAGCTGGCTTTGCCATCAATTATCAATAATCAGTAGCCTTAGGCATGGACAAAAGCTGACTTGCTCAGGCTACACCAGATATGCCTATTGACCTGCAAGAGGATGAAATAGACTACCTGTGTGTTAGAACTCACGCATGCCCCCAAAACACCTACTGTGACAATTGACCTAAATATTTTAAGACATTGGAGGAAGATTTGAAAAGATGGGGAAAACAGGATATTTACCTAATAGGACAGATCACAGTGGTTAAAATGAACCTGCAACATTGCTTCCACTATAGGTGGTCAGCCCTGCCAGTCAGGATCAGCCAGCCCTACAAAGATAGCAGAAAATGGTGCCAAATTTATCTGGAACTGTAAAAGGCCTCGAATTTCCAAAGGGTAATGGTGACCTATGCCCGCCTAGGAGGACTGGGAGTCCCGGATTTGACCAAATATAACATTGCAGCCCAAATCCCCTCTTAAAACGTATCTGTATATAACGGCTACATTCCTGGAAAACTGGTCCCACTACTATCATCCGCTAAAGCCGCATTATACTATTGGTGAAAAGAATTATGAACTAAAGGAATCACCCCTGATTTGGGCCCATTATCACCCATACTTATGAATCCGGACTTTACCCTGTTGCTCACAGAAAGGGATTTTAGTAATTGGACACAAGGGGGACTAAAGCACATTTCTCAATTGTATAAAGATGCCTCACCCCTAACCTTTGTCAAATGTAACAAGCAATTCTCAATTGCTGAGACCAAGAGGTTTTGGTATTTACAAATTAGACTTTGGCTTGTCCGCTTGCGGGTTAAATCAGTGGTTTTGCGGGCTCCCAGTGCCCAGGAACTTACCATCAGGGAAGGAATGCTCAGAGGTGCATTTCCAGATTATAAAGCATAATGAAAAAGGATATGTTTGTAACTAAGCCGAAATACATCACTAATTGGGAGACAGACTGCCATCCCATTGAAGACCTCACATGGCTGGATATATGGCCTAAAAATTAGTTTATGCCATTCATAGTTTAGATGAGGTATGGGAGTGGAAGAGATAATTGAGGGCAAGGGGTGTTGAAATTAGGGATTTGTCTGATCAAATCTTAATGTATTCAATGTTGCTATCTGTTGTTGTGATTGCTATGCCACAGCCAAAGCTGGTGAAATGAAAGTTGGTAAAAAAGAAAATATGTCATAAAAGATACAGAATAGACGAATCAAAACAGCAGTCAAATGGTAAAATGCTAATGTGTTTCAAATTAAAAATAATGTTCATTTTGTAAAATATATACCAAATATATAACAACTTATATAATTGATGAGTTACTCATTTAAACTTTCAAAAATAAAAGAGTTCTGTCCATTGGCAAGGGGTCACAGGAAAACGTGCATTATGCAAAAAAAGTCGAAAATGTTTGTCACACATCTCCTATAAAATATTCTGCTTAGATTCTATATTTGATATAATGCTATTATTCAGCAATAATCAAACAAGTTACAAAAAAAACAAATAGTGAATAGATTAAACTATGCCACATTCAATTCATATACATCATCCAGCACTGATCAGTTGCTCAGCCCATATCCTTGAACTTTAAGCAGCCCACTTCTACGATGCCTTGCTTTAGGTAAATAATTGGCAACTCCAAAAAGTATGTTTGCATGACTTGTAGATTTGCAAAGCTGTTTGGCTTCCAATAATTTCATTTTGTGACAACATGACTACTGCCCCACAGGATGAGCAGGTCATTTAAGCACTTACTCTGCCCCACATTACTAGTACAACAGCAGATATATCATTCACAAAGGTGAAACCGGTACAGAATGAATGGCATAATTCCTTTGCGTCTTTAGGTAACATGGGCCGAGGGACGGCTATACTGTTCAGAAAGTGTGGGCCAGCATGAAAGCATGCAAAATAACAATAGCACGTAAGAGCTAAAATAATATAAAAAGTCCAATTAAGGCTGTATTAAAATAAGAATTTACTTAAGCTAAAAAGACATACAAACTATTTGCAAAACAACAGCAGCCTATCCTGATAGTGAGATATACAGAGAAAGCAAAGGGCATTCTGGGTATTGAAATAGTGATCTGTACGTAAATAGTCGTGAAGAAAGTAAAGCAAAGTTTAGGAATATATCTTTTTTCTCAACTTTGTTTAAGTTTTCAACTATCCATTTCAAACATATAAAACATAAAATGGGTTTTTAAATTTCACTTGGGACTATATAACAAGATCAGGGAGATATGGCCACTGATTTATACTTTTTGTATATTCATTCAGGATCTCAACAACACTGAGCCGGTTTTCTGTGTGTTTTCTGGTGCATTTGGTGGAGTTTGAGCTGGCAAGCTTGTTCAATGGCACAATGATTTGCATTTTGACAAGTGGCAACCATAATCTGGAGTGAAGAAGCTTGGAGCAGATGTTGGAGTAGCTTAAAGGCTCAATGGGATCTTGATGAAAGAAAAGCAGAGATTTGGCTTCAGTGGTGATCTGGCTCAACTGAATCCAACATTGTCAGAGCTGGGGGTCGAAGGCAGCATCCAACACGTGTTATGGTGAGACCAGGGGGACAGGGGCGGACAATACACAGCATAAGACATGCCAAAGGCAAGCCAAAAGGACAGCAAGAACAAAAGTACAATACAAAAAAGACAATCAAGCCATAGCAAAGTTTTCTATGCCCTTTTTGCAGAGTGAACGCCTACAAAATTGTATTTCCCAGCAGCACCTGCGCCCAGAACTACTTTATGAAGGCCATGTTGGGAGTGGCACGTCAGGGTGTATGCGTGCTAGGAGGAACATGGGGCTTGTGCTCGAGACTCCAAGCTGCCAACACATGCATCGAGCAGCTCCGGCCTCAGAAACCCATGCAAGGGGCCATGCCCACTGGATTGATATACCAGAGTGTTGCTAGACTCAGATAAGTCCCACAGCACTTTCTCATAACACGGGGAGAAGCTGGGTCATGCAGGGGGCTCAGCCCCACCAGTTCTCTGGTCCCTGTTTCCCACAAAGCTATGTGCCAGCTAATGCTGCACGCTGCATATCGTGGACAGAACGTACTAAACACAGGGCACTAAATGCACTAACCCATGCACCTTAGCACACGCATACTTACCACGCACAACACGTCGTTTGTTTTTGGAACGGCTTATAAGCCATGGACGTTTTTCTAAGCGCACCCGAACACTAATCGCTTGCGAGATTGAAACTGCCAGGAACCTTATGCTGCATGTTGTTAGGGAGAATTCTCATTCTATGGCTAATTTGCCTCACCTAGTGAGTCCCCCAGCAGCTTTGCTGTGTTTCTGGAGTTAATTTTTTCCACTTAGTAAGAGTGTGAGCCTTTTCCCCACTCTTACATGTGTTTTGCCATGTGTATATCTACTGTTTATTTGATCTTGGGCTCTGGAGCACACCACTCCATGAGTTCCAATTTGTGTGTGTGATACACAGCACCTTCAGTGCAGTGACACAGGGATGTCTTTTAAACTTCCCACCGACTCCATTTTTCTGGGGCTGACTACTGTCCCCCAAAAACATGTAAAGTTGCCATTAACTTTATATAGTCACTTTAAAACTACAGACCCAGTACACCCCATCTTACATGGAGTATTGGAAAGGGTTAATTCCTACCCCTTCTTGTCTGTGCTTCTCTGAGCTTTGTTTTGCTCTTTTAACATTTAGACTTGGCTGGTGGCAGTGGTATCTACCCTTACTTTTCTACCGCGATTATACTACATAAACGTGGTATTGTTCCAGGCTATTGTGATAGCCTCAAACTTAAACCTGCTTGCCCAAATACTTTTTATTCCGGCTCCGGTCAGGTTTAGTCATCATTTCTTTTTGTTAAAGTCCTTCTTGTGTTTACTTTACACGGCAAACCAGGTTTACCTTGTTTGTTCACCATCTTTTGGTGGGCTTCTACAGAGAAGCACTCCTCTTTGCGCCTGGGTGTCTAGGTGGGCTGAATGTGAGGGAGGGGTGTAGTCACCCCCTGCACTGGGTCTCCATGGAGACCCAAGTCGCACTTTGTCATGATTGGCTGAGGTGGTTGTCCGGCCCGGACAACCCCCCTGCTGTGTGATTGACAGCCAGGCTGTGTGAATGGGGGATTTTCACATAAAAGGCAGGACTCTTGGGCTGGAAGTCAGAGTCGCCACTGGAACTACAAGGAACCGAAGAGAAGCGGAGAATAAGACGGCTGCTGCAACCCCGAGTCCCGGTGAAGCCCTGCTGCCCTGAGCTATCTACCCTTCAACGACCAGAGAAGATCCAGTCTGGAGTCTTCTTCCCTTGAGCGTGGTGGTGTCAACCAGCTCATCTTCCACAGCCAGAGGATCCTCTTCGTGGTCGAAATCACTGCACACTGCTGTAGTGGTCCGTATAGCCATCTGGAGAACCTCTCCTGTTTTAGAGGAGCGCACCTTCTGTTCACCGTTGCTGCTGCTGGCCTCATCCCTGGGTAGTACAGATCGCTCCAGACGTTCTCCTTCTTGTCTCCACGACTGAAGCTACAGGAACCGTGAGTCTGCAGGAAACTACCAGGAACAACTGCCGTGGCACTGCATTCTTCAAAGAATAAGGTACTTTGTCTGACTTCGAGGAATTAGGGTGAACCCTTTTCTCCTCACTAAAGGCTTGTCCTTTTCTTCCTTCCCTCTTATAACTTTTGATTCCTCTTTTGACAACATTCAAGTGCTCCTAGCAACCTTGAATCGTGAACTGTGTGACTGTGTGATCCTCGACAACAGAATCCCTGTTCCACTTGACACCAGCGCAGGCCTATTGACTTTTATCTTCTTGTTAGAAAGTGTTCTCTGATTCTGTCTGCCTTGACAAAAGTATTGCCTATGATTT
The DNA here is from genome assembly GCF_040938575.1 of Ambystoma mexicanum. Classification (NCBI taxonomy): domain Eukaryota; kingdom Metazoa; phylum Chordata; class Amphibia; order Caudata; family Ambystomatidae; genus Ambystoma; species Ambystoma mexicanum. Next base: position 933,778,867 of record NC_090928.1, on the reverse strand, counting down.
TTATCCCCAACTCTCTTGTGTTAACTCAGGTGCTAAGTGTGTTTTAACTCCGGTAACATTTCTTACCGCGGGTACGCGTATCTTTAGTAAGACCGAACTGTCATTACTGTCAAAAAGTGTTTGCATATGTATTCCCGGTAACGTCTTTGTTTCATGAAACCGGTCTATCAAATCCTAAAGTACTTACCTTGAGTTGTTCTGCACAAGGGGAATTGGTGGTGTGTAGTGTATTTGAAGTGTGGTTTTCATTTAATAGAAGTGAAGTGTTTTATGAACAGATGGTTTAAAATAAATGTACTTTTACTTTTTAACCAAAAACCTTGAGTCATTGGGCCTCATTACACGGACGGCGGTAAGGGTTAACGGTCACCGTTAATGGCAACGGTGACCGTTAACCCTTACCGCCGTACTACGAGGTCCCTTTGCGGGTTGGAGGAATCAACGCCTGCTTCTTGCAGGCGTTAAGTACCAACCCGCTAAGGGACCTCGGAGCTAATTACGGCACCGCAAAATTGCGGTGCCGTAATTAGCGCCTTCCCCATTCCCATAGAGCCCTATGGGGCAGAAATGGGAATGGGGAAGGGCAATGGCGGAAGGGGGATTTACCGCCCCTCCAACCTTGGAATGGGGCGGTAAATCCCCTTTCCGCCAAGGCGGTGCCGGTAATTTACCGGCATGGTCCAGGGTGCTAATAGCACCCTGGATTACCGCCTTCCGTGTAATGAGGCCCATTGTTTGCTTGAGTCACAGTAATTGTAGTCCTTTGTGTAATCTCTACTACTGCTCATTTGCTCTTGAGGTAAGTCTGGCTGCTCCACTACTGCTACCAATTTAACAGTGTAGTACAGGTTTGTACCAAAGGTGAACTTGTATTACCACTTGTAGTCCTAATTGTGTGTAGTGGTCCCTAAGGGCACTGCACAGGATTCTGCCTAACACTGGTGTACAGAGATGGTATTATTAAGGATAGTGATTACACTTAGAGTGCTGCTATTACCTTGGGTCAACTAACCACAAGGCTAAACACCACTAATTCTGTTAACTGAAAAATAATGTCAAGTATGGAAAACTACAGTGACGAGAGTCTCTTAAACTACACTGCTGAGGTTTTGAGAACCATTTGTAGAGACAGGAACCTCTCTGTTAAAGGAAAGAAATCTGAACTGGTTGCTAAGTTATTGGGTAAACAAAGCCTGGAGAGTGGGTCAGAAGGGCCCACCCCTCCGGCAAATGTGGATAATGATGTTTCTGATTCTGAAAGTGTTGGATTAGAAGAAGTAGATGAGTCCTTGTCAGGAAACCCTACAACTCCCCTACCTGCTCAGAAACCACAACCTCTGTCCACAGGGACCCCCACAGGTCCTACACTCACTCCTGAATTTATTGCCCTTGAGAAAATGAGACTTGAATTGGAAGTGAAACGTATTGAGGCACAAACAGCCATGAAACATCAAGAGTTAAGGCTTGGGGAAATGGAGATGGCTCATGCTTTAGAGATGAAGAAATCGTCTTTGGAAAATGCTTCTCTCCCAGAATCTACTAGGTCTTCCAGCCCTAAGATACCCCGTATGCCAAAGGAAATGATTGGTATGTATGAGACTAAACTTGATGTTTTGGATTGGTTAGCAATGTTTGAGTATAATCATGGGATTCAGGGTATCACAGGGAATCAGTTGATTCCTTGGCTTTTCTCTAGGCTTCCCCCTGTTGCAAGTAATGCTGTAATGGAGTTGGGGGAGGAGGATAAGCACGATTATGAGTGTGTGAAGCTAGCTTTAATAGCTAGATTTGGGAAGACCCCTTCCCAGTACCTTAAGAGGTTTAGGACCCTCAAAAAGCATGAAGGTACCCCTTAGGCTACCTGGGTGTGTGAATGTTTGAAAAACTTAGATGGTTGGGTTAAGGGTTACAAAGTGAACACTTATGAAGGTTTGAGGAATCTTGTGATGTTGGAGTCAGTCTATGATGCCTGCTCTCCTGAGCTTAGACAGCACTTGGCTGATTCGAAGGAGATAGATCATAAGATGTTACCTAAGGCTGCTGACTTGTGGGTTGCCAACAGGGCTACTCACAAAGATTCTGGGGCAACTCAGAAGAAGGAGGAGGGAAAGCAGCCAAAGAAAGATGACAAGGAGAATTCTAATACCTCACATCCAGAGAAGGTCCCCAAACATAACCAGGGTAAGCCACAAGGGAAACCAAATAGGGCTAGTGTACCTCCTGGTGCCAAACCAGAGGTAGGTCAGGACAGACCCCCATTCCAGAGAGCATTTGGTAAATGCTTTAGTTGTGGGTCAACTGACCATACGAGAGAAGATCTCAGATGCAAGGGTAACCCTGCAGGAGTCAGCACTACCTCCTTAGCCTTCTCCCCAGAGGAAGAAGTACAGATGGCGAGTGCTCTCTTTCACTTGCTTGCTGAAGAAACGTTGGCTCTTCAAGCAACTGTATCCTTAAAGTTCAAGGGTCTGGGTAAGAAACCACATAATAATGTGTATGACTCCATTCCTGAAAACTCTAGGGAGTATTATGTGGACAGTGTTCTTGTCAATGGCCAGGGCACCCCTGCCATGAGAGACACCGGGGACAGCAGAACAGTTGTAGACAAAAACATTTTCAGGCCTGAGGATGTTGCTAAGGCACCCAAAGTCCCCACCAAACTTCCTGGAGGCCCTGTCCAAATGGTTCCTATTGTACCACCTCTCCTTCAGTATAATAAAATGACAGTGAAGATCCCTGTCAGTATCCAGAGTGAGGTGCCTGGGAGAGTCCTGTTGGGGAATGATCTAAAAAACTCTAGGAGTAGTATCCAGTACCCCCAGGCCTCCCAGTATGGAGAAGCAGAACCAAACCAAATTGGCTAGAGAGGCCACCTTAAGGGACCACTCTGAGCCTGTGGGAACCTCTACAGAGAACCCCACTACAAGCCCTGGTGTTAGTAAGTTGACTTCTAACCCAGGAAAATTTCAGGCTAGTATGTTAGGGAAATGGGAGCCCAAACCAAGCTCCATCATTGTTCCCCCAGTTTTAAAGTCTCTGACTCCCCCTGCTTCTGAGGAAGAGGTGGATAGACCAACTGGACCCCTCTCTATGCCTAGGAGAACTGGTAATTCTCAGTGCTGGTGGAAAACCAGAAAAGAAAAGTCTAAAGCCAAAAACCTTCAGACTGTTGGACCTTCTACAGAAGACTCCAACCCAAATCCTAAAGTAGGTAAGGTTAGATCTAAGAGGAATAGGGAAGCATGTACCTTGCTTATCCCCAGCCCCTCCAACCAAGATGCATGAGACCCAACCTGCTCCCAAAAGAGAGGTGGTGAGGAACCCTGGAGGTCCCTCTAGATCTAAGGGAATCTTTTATAAGGACCCCTTGGAAAAAGATATCACAGGTTCAGGAGTTGTACCAACTTCTGAGGGACTGGCCAACCAGATCCCCTATAGAGTTCAAAAGAAAGATGTCCCTAAAAGGATGTTTAGGTCATATAGCTTACAAAGGAAAAACTTTGATTGTACCATTGAGCACAGAGCAGGAAGTCACCACCAGCATGCTGATGGTCTCTCTAGGATGTTTATAACCAACTAGAGGTATGAGATCCATCCAGGAGTGGAATAAAACCTCCTGTCCCTTAGTTTGAGGGGGGTGGGGCGAGTGCTAGGGAGAATTCTCATTCTATGGCTAATTTGCCTCACCTAGTGAGTCCCCCAGCAGCTTTGCTGTATTTCCGGAGTTAATTTTTCCACTTGGTAAGAGTGTGAGCCTTTTCCCACTCTTACATGTGTTTTGCCATGTGTATATCTACTGTTTATGTGATCTTGGGTTCTGGAGCACACCACTCCATGAGTCCCACTTTTTGTGTGTGTTACACAGCACCTTCAGTGCAGTGACACAGGGTTGTCTTTTAGACTTCCCACTGACTCCATTTTTCTGGGGCTGACTACTGTCCCCCAAAAACATGTAAAGTTGCCATTAACTTTATATAGTCACTTTAAAACTACAGACCCAGTACACCCCATCTTACATGGAGTATTGGAAAGGGTTAATTCCTACCCCCTTTTGTCTGTGCTTATCTGAGCTTTGTTTTGCTCTTTTATTATTTAGACTTGGCTGGTGACAGTGGTATCTACCCTTACTTTTCTACCGCGATTATACTACATAAACGTGGTATTGTTCCAGGCTATTGTGGTAGCCTCAAACTTAAACCCGCTTTCCCAAATACTTTTTATTTCAGTGTTTTAACTCCGGTAACATTTCGTCCCGCGGGTACGTTTATCTTTAGTAAAACCGAATTGTCATTACTGTCAAAAAGTGATCGCATATGTATTCCCAGAAACGTCTTTGTTTCATAACACTGGTCAGTCAAATCCTAAGGTACTTACCTTGAGTTGTTCTGCACAAGGGGAATTGGTGGTGTGTAGTGTATTTGAAGTGTGAATTTAATTTAATAGAAGTGAAATGTTTTATGAACAGATGGTTTAAAATAAATGTACTTTGACATTTTAACCAAAAACCTTGAGTGAGTGTTTGCTTGAGTCACAGTAATTGTAGTCCTTTGTGTAATCTCTACTACTGCTCATTTGCTCTTGAGATAAGACTGGCTGCTCCGCTACTGCTACCACTTTAACAGTGTAGTACAGGTTTGTACCAAAGGTGAACTTGTATTACCACTTCAAAGCCAAGCGTGGCAGTGTTTAATGTGTGCAATAAATGTAGCACTTTCTTGCAGCATTTGAACTGCTACTGCAACGCAGCCTGGGTCTGTGAATTCGCAGGAGACAATAAGGGACACTCCGGCCAGCCACTATCCTAAGCTAAGTGTTATATAACAATTGTGTTCTTCTTTATTGTTCTGTGTATTACTGTATGCTTAGTGTTGTGAGCACTACTTGGGGACATTACATTGCATATAGGTGTGCATGAATAAGAGTGCATGAATAAGAATAGTGAGTGCAAAGACTGATCTTCCCCTATCTCCCACTACCTTTGCATAGCCTCTTCCTAATCCACACTCCGGTTTGCCTTCTTCCCTGTTCCCATCCAACCATCGATTCCCTAACCCTCCTTCCCTGTTGGGGTTGCAGAGCTCTGTGCAAGCTCTGACCTGAGGTTCCCAAAACAGCTGTGGGTGTGGTTGGTCTGTGCCACTTCTGCACCTCGTAGCTGTGGATCCTGTTAGAAAAGTGGCTCAGCTCGATAAGTAGCAATGGCCCGTGGCATGAAGAAGCTTGGGACAAGCAGGCAAAGTTTGGGTCGGCATAGCCCAAAGGTCTTCAAAGTCATTAAAAGTTTAGAGTACCAAAGGTAGCTCTGTTGAGTCTTTGCAGTGTCTTGTAGCAGTTGGGAGTGCTCAAAACATTTCAAAGTGGTCCGAAATTACAAATAGATCTAAAGGCAGCAGCCTTGGGTCTTTGATGCATTTTGTGGCCCTTCACATGGTCACTGAGGATAGGTGAGTCTGTTTTCTGCCCTTCTCAGTTAGGAAGTTTTCCAGGGAAACTTGCAGGGCTGCCACTTCAGGGAAGAGATTTGCTGGGTAGCCTCCATTCCTCCAGCAGGTCTGTTCAGAAGTTCCCCAGAAGTGGTTATGGAGAGAGTCGGCAATCTTCTTGAAGGTCCTAGTCAACCTCGAATTGATGAGCCTTTGGGCAGCTTTGACCCCAATTTTGTTCAAGTGAAATCTTCTTCGGAATGTTCCACGATGGTTCACTGATGGCTTTTCAATATGATCCTTAATGGTGCCTTCCTAAAAAGATCTCAAAGAGATTCAATTAAGGGCATTTCAACCCCTATATGGTTACTATGCCACAGCCTTCAAGCCTTCTCTACGGACGGCAAACTGGCTGTATTAACAAGGGATATTCCTTGTCATCTCCACCAGTGACATGTCTGCAAGAAGATAGGTGAGTCTCATTAAGGAAGTGAGGTCTTAGCATATTCAAGATGGAGGCCCCTTCTCAACTATGGAAGTCCTCTCCCAGCCCCACTCTACTTTCCCCTCTCTCCTGTCTATCTCAGATGAAAGGGACTCCAGTATTTTTATCCCTGGTAGGGTTTCACCCTTATGTTAATGGGGTCCCTTTGAAGCTCTCAGATCCTATCCGATCCCCAGAGGAGGTATGTCCTGTGCTCCTGGGAAGAATGTTGGGCTTCCCAGTAGGGTACAAAAGACATCCTGGGCAAGCTCATCATCAGCTGGGGAAACTCATAGGGCTAGACGCAAATAGACAAATGACTTCTCAGCTGCATGTCGCACTGGAAACCAAGTGGATAATATTAATGACATCAGACTGGATTTTGGCAATTTTAACTGTATTATCTCGTTTGCCACCATATCTATATAGATATAGCTTTATTTGCATATTTAGCCAAAGCACGGCTGCCAGACTAATGCGGAAATACAGTTAAAAGAAAGTTCTTTCTGGCTGCCAGTAAATTTGAAGGCAGCCCATTGCTGTTGGTATACATTATTTGATTGCAGCAGCCTGTTTAGGAAGATACATGCTACTGTTGCAGCTGGTGGCATATCAGTAGATAAAACCCAGCAGAGTACACACTAAACTTTTTGGAATGGAGCATTGGAAAGTGATGTCTGTTTAGCACGTTAAACTTTCTGAGAGAGAGAGAAAAAAAAACACCATTTTGCATAGGATTTTTTTTTTAAAAAGCTAAGAATTGCACACCCTCTCAGATGGCATTCTGTCACACATATTAATCAAGCATATACCTTGGACTAAAATGCCTTGTGTTAGCATACCTAGGACAGCAAAACAAGAAGTGCTGTAGTGTTTCTTTGCCCTATCACCGCACATGTAATGCTTCTGCACTACTGAATTTCACAGTTGCATTTGAAGGGCCAGGAGGAATATGTCCAGACATGACTTCATACAGAGTACATGAGCCTGTAGAAGCTCAATGAAATCTAAATATGTCTTGAAACCTAGCCCCTCTTTGTAAACACAATACATGTGGGCATTTGTGTAAAATTCCCCATCATATAATCCCAAACCCTTCCAGTATAAGTCTGTGTGAACAGCCAACTCATATTTTGATTGATGCTGTCAGGGGTTTCCCAAATGCTAGGTAGCGCTAAATCTTGCGCCAAGTTCCATAGTTGCCTGAACCAGGTTAAGGATCACCTGCAGGTTTGAGAACCTTTTTCCCAAACAGTCAGAACACTAGTTCCTCTATCAGGCTTTCACCCATAGATAGATAACATTCTCTTATTTCCTCCAGCCTAGAGAGCAGATCGTAGATTTAGTTTTAACTGGCAACATTGTAATTACATTCACAGCGTTGCATTTTCAATCCGCTTTTTGTCTTAGACACAAAGACTGCGTCAGCAATAACAAATATTGTCCTGACCTTTTGAAAAATAAGACTTACTACTTCACTCATAGAAGGGAAAAGTAATGGGAACAGTTTATGTTTGCCAACAGTTACACACATATGCCTATTTGAAAAAGGTAGGACAACCAGCTTCGCATTATCCGCTTTATTCCCATATAGGTCACAACTATTATTAGCAAAATCCCATGATCACTTTTTTGCAGGCTTCTGAAAGATCAAGCATTACCAAAGACAAAACCAGACTGGTGGAAAACCAGATCCTTTTTTAGCCATATAAAAATGAAATGAAATTGAATTACAACAAGCCACTGTTTTTTGACACTACAGAGGACAAAAGATCAGGAAAACATTTCCAGTTTTCCTGAATCTAAAGTAGTTTCCTTTAGTACTGTAGCAGTGCACCTAGACCAATCTTCAAAGAGTCCAAGAATGGCCAAGGCTGAAAGATAGATTAATCAGGTGTGACTAGAATGGATGAAACAAAAGTACCTTAGATTGTATAACTTTGGCAGGTAAAGCATCTTAACTGCTGTATGCAAGTTCCTACCTGCACTGTCCCCTCCCACCCCTCCTTGAGTTCCCCTCTCTCCCCTTCCATCCTATTCCCCCACTTGCGTCCTCTCCCTGCGTGGTCCATCGCATTCTCTGATCACGTGTGCATCCGTGCCCTCTATCCTTGCCTGTTGCATGCGCGTCCTCGGCCCGCGTGGTCCCTCGCAACCCCTGATCGCGTGTGCTTCCACGCCACTTCCACCCTTGGCTTTGCTCGCGCTGCACATCCCCGACTTGCGTGATCCCTTGCAATCTTCGATCGTGTGTGCCTCCGCACCACTTCCATCTTTAACTTTGCTTGCGCTTCGCGTACCAGACTTACGTGGTCCCTGACTTGCATGGCCCCTCGCAATCTTGGATCGCGTGTGCCTCCGCGCCCTTTCCATCCTTGCCTGTTTCCTGATCACGTGGGTTCCTTACACTCTCCATCCTAGGCTACATTTGCATCTGCGTTTCCTTGCCTGCGTGGTCCCGCGCAACTCCCGATCGCATGTGTCTCATGCCCTCCCTTCTCCAGCTCACCAGCACCCACATGCCCCATAAGCATCCTTGCTCCCCTGCGGGTGTTTATCCTTGCCTTCCCCGACCCTATCCCTCCTCCCACCTGCTTCGCGGTCTTTCGGTGTATTGCTCTATGTTCTGCTGTGCTCCTCCTTCCTCAAGGTTTTCTTTCATTGACTGCTCTGTTTTGTTGTGTATTGCTCTGTGCTCTTCTATGCTCTTCCCTCTTCTAGGTTTTCTTCCATCGACTGCTCTGTTTCTTGATGCCCTGGTAACCTGACTGTTGTTCACCTTACTGCCTTGTGTTCTGCTCTTTCTTCTGAACACTTTGTCTCATTCAGTTTAATTATTTACTACTTGTTCTTGTCTCATTGCATCTCGTCTGTTTGCCCCCCCTTGCCCACCCTTAGTGTGTCCCCCCTTTACTGTTCTTCTCTGACTCCTCACCTCCACCCCTCTTTCTCCCCCATCTTTCCCCCACCTCCTCTATGGTCCTCACCTATCTTCTCTAACTGCTTCTTTATGGACTAGCCTGCCCTTCTAACTATGTCTGGTAGGAAGAAGTTCAAAAAGGATATCTGGGTCTCCAACCAGGCCTCCCTATCGCTGATACCTATTCCAGTGTTTCCAACAGACAGACCCTCACCGACATTCTCTTTGTTGTTCCTTTGCTAGACCTATGGACTCCTCATATGGTCTCTGTGCTTGCTCCTTTTTCTTCCTTTCCCATTAATGGTGACACCCAGTGGAAGGCCCTCCTGGTCCCCTTCCACTCCTCTAAGGTCATCATTAATGTTTACCTGAATGGCACCATCTTGGTCCAAGGCCCTCAGGCCAACCTCTTCCTCTTTGATAGACGCTTCCCGTGCCTTATCAATTTCCTTTAGTCTCCTGCTGTTCCTTCCCTCCCTTCTTCAGCTTCCTTGCCTCCCCCTTGGCTACCTTGACCTCTCCTCCTTCCTCTTCTGCCCTCCCTCTGGCTCCTTGTACACCGCCGCAGGGAGAACCTCTCATTTGTACCCCTCCCAGGAAGTCTTTCAAAGGTGGCAACGTTCTCCATATTGCCACTCTCAATTTTCGCTCAGCTGTCAAACACTCGTCTGACATCCGCAGACTCCTTGAAGAACTTGACCTTGATGTCCTTGTTCTCACTGAGTTCTGTCCAGATCCAACCGTTCTGAAGGGGGTGTAGCCTTGATCTTCTGGGAGTGGATTCCTGCCTCTATCATTCCCGTGCAGGCCTACTCCTCTTTTGAATGCCTTGTTTGCAGGCTTTCCCTCTCTCCTGGCCACTCTGTCACCATGGCTACTATCTACCGGCCACCTAGTCAGACCACCTCCTTCCTCTCCAAGTGGGCGGACCTCTCCTCCTCCCTCCTGGCCTCAACCACTCAACTCCTCCTTGGAGACTTCAACATCCACCTGCATGCTTCCTGTCCCTCCTCTGTACTCGTTCACAACCTCTGCGACTCTCTCTTCCCGCTGGCCCAACTAACTCTTCAGGGCACACTCTGGATGTTCTGATATCCTCAGACCTCCCCCTCATGAATCCTCTCACCACTCCTCTCTCCTGGAGTGATCACTTTCTCCTCTCATCTCTCTCTCTCTACCAATCAGGACGAGCAAACCCACACACTGCCACCCACCTTCTTGGTTATCTGACCCATGAAGCATGTGTCATTTGAGCCTTTCACTGCCAGTTTCTCTCCCCCTCCTACACCTGTGGCTGACTCACATCCTGACACAGCCCTTTCCATGCTCCACTCTTCTATCTCTGATACTCTTGATGTTCTTGCCCCTGTCATGAGGATTCGCTTGAAGCCTAAAGCCAAGTGCAACTTCTGGTACGACTCAGACCTCGTCACCCTTAAAACACAGGTGTAGGGTGGCTGAGAGGAAATGGCTGGCATCTTGTGCATTCTCTGACAAAGTGGCATGCCACCTGCTCCAAAGAGAATACCAGCTGTCTGTCCTCACTAAGAAGAGATCTCACATCCAAGCACCTGTCTCTGTGGCATCTAACAACTCGGCCAGACTCTTTAAAATCTGCAAGGAGCTGGCCAATCTTGCTGCAGTCCCTACTTCTCCTGTAAGCTACCAGGCCCTCTGCACGGCCCTGGCTTCTCATTTCATCTCCAAAACTGTAAACCCTCTCATCTCTCCTCTTTCTCCCTCTACTCTCTCCTCTTCCCCTGGCCCTCTGCAGCCACCTCTCCTCTCCCCTTCTCTGCCTTTTCTCTATTCACCCCTGACAAGGTTTCTAGATAAGTCTGATCTATGAAAGTCTCGTCAAAATAGGTTCTTCCCTGTTCTTCCAAAACCATCAAAGACCACATTGACACACTTGCTCCATCCTTGGCCGACTTCTGCAATCACTCTTTTGCCACTGGAACCTTCCCTTTCCCCCTCAAGTAATCTCTGATGCACCCTCTTCTCAAGAACCCCTCAGCTGACCCCTGCTGCCCGGCTAACTATCGCCAATCTGCATCACTCCTTTCCTGGGCAAACTCTTGGAAAAGCTGGCCATTTCCCAGCTGAATCTTCACACTGAATCTGTTGGTTGTCTCCATGACCAACAGTCTGGCTTCTGAGCTTCCAGAAGCACGAAAACTGCTCTCCTGAACATCTGTGAAGACCTGCTGCTCTCTGACCTTGATGCTTATTACCCCTCTGTCCTCATCTTACTCGATCTCTCTTCTGCTTTTGACACAGCCAACCATGCCATCCTGCTCAACCAGCTCCGTGATAACCTGGGTATCACTGATTGGGCCGTGGCCTGGCTGACCTCTTTCTTCTTGGACTGACCCTCCCAGGTCCAACTTGGGTCCTTCCTCTCCTCTATCTCACTCCTCAATCTAACCTTTCTCCCTATGCCTTCTTCCATCCTATCCTGGGTCCCCTGGTCACACAGGAAGTGAAGGGAACAGAAAGGAGATAAAACCCAGAGAAAGTCAAAATGGTGAAACCCTTCTCTGTCAGCTGGCTGCTCAGACGCTGCCCATTCCCAAACATGCAACTTTAAAAGACCTTTGGTGTTCAACATGCAAGTGTGTGGCAAGTGTGTGGCAGGCATTTGTTATGTGTGTGTCTCTTTGACGAATAGTTCACAGAAGATAGCCTGGTGAGAGCTCCTGGCTTTAGCAGAGGTTTTACCTGTGCTCCCAGAGAAACAACGGAGAACAGCACCCTGCCTTTTGTCTCACCTGCAGGTTAGCCATGAATCCACATAGCCTTTGTAGCTAATGTTAGTCACAGTGTCAACATTTGTACAATAGTAATGTGATGTGGCTTTAATAATTGTGTGCACTCTCAGTCTACCAGTCACTATCAGTCACTGTACCAAAGCCAGGTGTAGGTTGTTCTTAGAGTTTACTCTGCTACCAGAAGGATAGGCTCACAAATATGAGGATTTTAGACCAGAGGTGCACAAGTTAAAGCAGACTCTGTCTGCAAGGACATTGTAAATACTCAATGAGCACAATACAGGGTGTCCTCTTTTCTTATTGGGGGCTCGTTGGGGGAGGACTGTGAAACCTACATGAGAGAGAAATTCCACAACAAGCTACCCTTCGATGTAGCACTATAGGTTGGAGACAAGGGCCTCATCACGACTTTGGCGGTAACCCTTAAATCCGGCGGTCGCGCTATTACCGCCGGATTTAAGTGTCCGCCAATTCAGGACTTCGGTGGATTTCGCCCCAGCTCTTAGCTGGGGGGAAATCCGCCAAAAATTCACGCTATTACCGCCGGCGGGAAATCCGCCAGCGGTAAGAGTGCACATTTTCCCCATTGAGCCCAATGGGGAATGGGGCCTTCCCGAATGGGCTCAATGGGGAATTACATTACCGCCGAACTCGTGATCCGGCGCTACTAGCGCCGGGGAGTTCAGCGGTAGGGCTAATACTGCCGGCGGTAATACCGCCGGCGTTACCGCCAAATTCGTGATCAGGCCCTTAGCCTGGCCCCTGGCAGGATTTTGTGATCATCTTTATCGCCATATATTAAAGATGAAATGGTCAGGATTACAAAAATATATCAAAGTTTATTCCATAACACACAATATAAAAATTAGACCTCTTGGTCACATTTGCAAATCACAACATAAAACATGATTTTTTCACAAAACAATGACTGGTTATTTGATAATGGTATCCTTTTAACTATGTTGGTCTATACAACTATGCACAAGAGCTACAGTGATGTTAGTAGCCTATAGGGGACTTTTTTCAGAACAATTCATTTTGATATCTTGGAAAAGTCCCCCTATCTGTTGTGTTGACATATATGAGTCTGTTTCCAGCTTTATTATTGAACACACGTTTAGACTGTATCAATTATCTAAACAACATTTGGTCATCTGTGTAAGGCTTTCTTCAGGACACAAAAAAACCTAGAGTGGGGGTGTGGGATGTCGTATTTGACGTCTTATTTCATTCTGTAGCAATCTATCTCCGAGTTTCTTAAGATGTTATCAAACAATGTTTGATCAGGGAAGGACCGCACTGTATCTTTTGCTAATGGAGCTGATGTACACAGCATCTGTCACAAAAGATGTATCTTGTATGGATTGTTTTCTTTTTAGCTGCCGTCTGTTAAATAATAGATTCGTAATGCAGAAGCGCCAGTATCGCCTGGAGTTCTGCGGAAGTCTTTTTCTCGAAAAACTCACTAGCATCTGGTCGCGTAAATGCTGATACGGCGGATAAGGCAACACTGTATCAGAATGAATGGCGATACATCCGTATGGAGGGAAAATGTTGCTCTAGATTTCACAAAAATAAATTTAGAAAGACCGCTTTGAGAACACTCAGAGGTCTTTCAGAATATTAACTGTCACCCCCCTGCCGCACACAAGTGCACCAAGTGTCTGGCAGGCAGGCCTGGACAGGCAGCGGAAGACTGTTATGTGTCTGTGTGCCGGTGAGCTTTAAGTGGGGAGGGGATGGGGAGAAGCTGTGTGTCTGCATGTGCTTTGGTGTATTTGTTTGTGAGTTTGTTTGCTGGGGGTTGGGGAAGAGTGTTTCTTGGGTGGAAGAGAGGTGGCAGGTGAGCGAGCGATGTGTGTGTTTGTTTGTGCCGCTGTTGTGCAGGAGGAAAGGGGAGTTTGGGGGTGAAACCCCCAACATGGTGATTAAACTGTGTTTTAAAGGCCACAAAGAGCGTCCAAAAAATAACCGTTTTTTTGGTGTACAGCCTTTAAAGGAATGGTGCGGTTAGAAATATTATTGGCCCTATGGTTCGGGCATGTGTTTTTAACCGTACGTTGATTGATCATACAAACATTTCCTATGCACCTTACTGTAGTTTTCGTCTTTTGTACACAAGCGAAATCAGGCAGCAGGGTGCGGCCATCTTGTGATAATCTTATCAGTTGCCGCATCGCCCAGGGTGGACTGCCCTTGCGGCACTAAATCATATCCCCCGCCCCTGAGCCTGACATCAATAGATGCGTACCGCCCATTTCACAACGCCAAAGCACGTCTCGTGTCAACATTCTCTGCGCTTCAGCTAATGACGTGTCACCATGGAAATGGCAGGATGCCTCTTTCCTCAATAAGTATAAACAGACCGTTTCACAACACACAACATCAGATTTTCTATTCCATTCCTCTCACTGTATTTCTTTGAGTATTCTGTGACTCGTTTCTGTGCTCTGGTCAGCTATCTTTGTTGCTTGTATCCCGTGCGAACAGATACCAGGACCATCGCTGTAAATTATTTTCTTTTGTTTACCCCACAATGGCAACAATAATGCCCTACCAGTACGAGCCGAGTATTGCGAGGTGGAATTACTGGAAAGAGAAAGATGCGGAAACGATGGGGCTTCGGACGACAGTTGGGAGGACGATTCAACAGATCAAGAGCCTGAGCCTAGTTGCATGGACAGCGTCTCCACCTGGTGTACCTGCAATCGGTGCGCGCTAATGCCAACCGAGGTGGAGAACTGCTGTTGTCGAGAAAACTCTGGATGCTTGCCCTACATATCGCAAGGCGAGCCACGGCCGCAATGCCTTACCGAGCTGCCAGACTTCAGGGCAGCCTGCCTCACACGGTCCGTGTTGAGGATTTTGATGGTGCTTATGCAGGAACTTTGCGCAACAGTTCGCCCTTGTAATCCAAGTAACGAGTAAGTATACTCTGGTTGTGATGTCACTTATCCCACTACTATTTCATGGTTGTCTCCTATATTGTTGTAATTTCAATATATCATTGTCATACCAATTTAGTCTTGCAATTCTTTAGTAATAGTCGTAGAATAGTCGTTCAATATTGTGCAGTGTCTAGGTAGTATTTGTACTGGCAAAAATGCCATTGGATACAAGAATTTTCATTGACAACTACGGTTTAATACACTTATCTTGGGCATTTAAAAACAGTTTGTATCTTTCTCTTTCACAGGTGGTAGAGGCTGGTAGCCTATCGTTTGTTGACATGGTGGCTTCATGCGAGGCTTGGTCACTGCGTTCGATGAGTAATACCCGCCTGTGTCGTTGGTGCCATTAGAGAAACTTTCCCTAGTGACAGCAGTCAGTACAGGGGATTTTCCCTCACTGTGCTGCAACCAGAACTTTACAATGTGTAGTAGTTTTGTGCCATCAAAATAAGAAACAAAATAAAACACAACAGAACTTTTATCAATGGTTGTTTCAAGTGTGTCTCCATTCAGTAGTGTTCCGGGTCTTGCCTTCATGCCCCAGGCCCATCCACCTCCCCTCCATTATCAAAGGCAGTTGGCACCAGTGGATGTGCGCTGCCAAGGGGTGCTGTCAGGGGCGCGAACTGCCAAGGTGCCAAACACCATGGCCCTCATTACAAGTCAGGCGTTAAGGGTTTAACGGCGCCGTCGGCGCCATTAACCCTTAGCGCCTGATTAAGAGGTCCCGGGTTTTAACGTCTGCTTTTTGCAGGCGTTAAAACCCATGCTGCAAAGGGACCTTGGTGCTAAGTACGGTGCCGCAATTTGCGGCACCGTACTTAGCGCCTTTCCCCATTCCCATTATGCCCTATGGGGCAAAAATGGGAATGGGGAAGGGCAAATGGTGAATGGGGAATTACCGCCCCACTCACCTTGGAATGGGGCGGTAATTCCGCCATCCACCATGCCGGAGTCCGGCATGGACCATGGTGCTAACAGCACCATGGTCCAGCGCCGGACTTGTAATGAGGGCCCATGTACACTTCAAAGGTATCTTACACGCAGGGGTCATTGTTCACATGCCCTCCTCATACCATGTGTCTCCAGGCAGGCTCCCCTTGAAGCAGGCCACGACCCTGCAAACCACATAAGTGTGTCTCCATTCAGCAGTGCTCCGGTGCCTTGTCTGCATGCACCAGGCTCATCCATCCCCCCTCCATTATCAAAGGCAGTTGGCACCAGTGGATGTGCGCTGCCAAGGGGTGCTGTCAGGGGTACGAACGGCCAAGGTGCCAAACACCATGTACACTTCAAAGGTATCTTAGGCGCAGGGGTCATTGTTCACATGCCCTCCTCAGACCCCGTGTCTCCAGGCAGGCTCCCCTTGAAGTAGGCCGCGCCCCTGCAATCCACATAATACCACGACATATAGACGTCATTCATTCACATACACACCCCTTTTTGTAATTCTTTATAAACCACTTGATATTTATCATGAGAACATCTTTGAGCACTGCAAGTCAACTCGTGAATGTGCTACCTGAGTACCCCGGTGACCAATGCTAATCTGCTCATTGTCGTGCTGTCTGTGAACATCTGTGACCGCTGCGAGTCAGCTCGTCACTGTGCTACCTGTGAACATCTCCCTGTTCTCCTGCCAATAACTACTCTGCTTGCTGAATCGAACTGTTTGTTGGTCAAGGTAAGGGCATGTATTCTAATCATATCTCCTTCATCTCTAAATTTCTATCTATTTCGAACTAACGTATTCAGTAGTGTTCTGTTCATTCGTCTCATTGCCATTGACTTTAGTTTCATTTGTTATGTTATCGATATATCAGTTTTCATCAGTGTCAATTGGCATCGAATTGAAGCCTTAGTGGGCCCTGTCTATAATATAAGCATATTTCGTGTTGGTGCATGATAGCACATTCAAGGGACGAGTAACATGAAATGATTTTCATCACATCAAAGAACTGTTTATGAAAGTTATCGTATAATACAGTCGTCCACGCTGCACTGGTTTTGCTGTGGCGACCAAAACAAAGCTTGCATTGAAGAATGTATGGTATAATTCCTTCTTTCTCACGTTTTTATGCAAAGTAATTTTTGAATAATGTTTACCTTTTTTTTTGCAGAATTTACAACAATGCCTGCTCGATTTTCGGTTGCCCTTCTCAGACCCATGAGAAATCTGAAGGCACTACAATGCATGTATTCCCAAAGACTGTAGATCGAATTAGAGAATGGGACAGATATTGCGGATATGCGCCGGAAGAGATTGAAAGTAGAGTCAAAAAAGTCTTAGAGGACAAGAGGGGTGATCGATACCGCATCTGCAGCCTGCACTTTACCCCGAATATGTACGACACATCCTTGTACATAAAGAAGAATCAACTGAGAACGACTCGAAAATTGCTCCCAAACGCTATTCCAACTCTATTCATTCACATGCCGCCACAGGTGAGTCACGGTTCCGGATTTAGCTGTAGGCCTTGGTTTAGTGAGCAGGTAACTAAATGGATTGATTGGTCTTTTAGGTGTAAATATCACTTATTATACTTTCGATATTTATATGATTGTATAGCTTTTTAAATAATGACCATTTTGCTAAACATCAGTCCTTGGTTTTAGAACCCTCATAGAACATTGATTTATGGGCACAGATAACTATGCTATATCATGCATTGAAATAAGCATGCTGTTCTCGTATTCAGTCTCTTTACATGCCAATTTTTAATATTAGCATTTCTTAATCAAATAATACTTTCCCTATACAACTCCATGACTGCGCACTGAATATGAAGAAACAAGATTCAACATCCATGTCTTGCCTGGAGTCATCAACCACTTCCAGCGCGTATCAGGTAGTCTTACTTAGCTATTCGGTTCCAGACTTGTTTTAGGCATGTAATTTGAGATAATCTGATCATATTTGCGTATCGTGTCATTCGTTTACACAATGTTTCATTTGTGGTTTGCTATTGATATGCTTTGTCTGCGTCCCAATGTGTGTGTTCAATTTCCAATATTTTCATCCTTACTAATGCAAGTACTGTGTTTCAGGGAGATGCTGAAGCGTCCACTACAATTACATCATCCCTTGTAGTTGATCCAGAGCCAGAGGTATGCGTACTGACAGTTCCATCGAATGAGATAATCTGATCATATTTACATATCGTGTCATTTGTTTACACAATGTTTAATTTGTGGTTTGCTATTGATATGTACTTTTGTCCGTGTCCCAATGTGTGTGTTCAATTTCCAATATTTTCATCCTTACTAATGCAAGTACTGTGTTTCAGGGAGATGCTGGAGCATCCTCTACAATTACATCGTCCCTTGTAGTCGATCCGGATCCAGAGGTATGCGTACTGACAGTACCCTCTAATGAAAGAAAGTCGGTCTAATTTGATTTGTAATACAAATGACTTATTTTATATGGATACTCTTTTCTAGGGATGTATACAAGCTTCGTATATAGAACGGGAGGCACGTGGATCTGAGTCGGTGCACCAGCTTGCTGTTGGTGACATTAGAGTAAAGAAGTTTTCAACAAAAAGAAAGAAAGATAAGGTAATTTATAAACAGTTTCTATTTTTAGCAAGTGTTTTTTGCTGAGGCCTTCATAATATCCTTTTTGTAATGTAAATTGTATGATACTGTATGTTGGATTTACATTGAACATCCTTTTTCCAATCTGTCCTCTAGTTGCCCGATGGTGTACGGACTATGCAGACACAGCCGCGACACAAATGAGAGATGCTGCTTGCCAAACTGTTTTAACCATGGAGGAACTATTAATTGAGGGGCTGTGTGTTCAGACTCGAGATGCCTTCGCCCAATGGCCAGAAATTGAATTTAATGTCACCGGCGAATCCAGCAAAGTGTTTTTGGACCATTGCTACAATGCGACTGCTCCACCAGATGAAGATGAAACTGATTGTATTGAAGATACTTTTGAGTTAGTCGCAGACCACTTGACTCAATCGACACCCGCCAAAAAAGGGCCACCCAAAAAGCAGTCGACATTGATGTTTTCGCCTATTCACGGTCAAATAACAGATGTTGAAATGACAGAGACTGAAGCATCAACACAAATGACCGACGAACTATAGTATGTCCAGTTTGGCTTATATGTCCACAATAGTTCAGTCAGAAACAACATTAATGCAGAATGACAGTCTAATAAAGGAGGCCAAATACATAGTATTCGACAGCAGCTTGATGGAGATTATAAAGATGCTGAAATGTGTGCGTTCAGTGAGAGGGGAAGTATGTGGGAAGCCATTGGTGAATGTGAATCATCTAACACAAGGCAGTAACCTCAAAATACATGCCACCTGTGAAATGTTACATAAAAAATGTTCATGAACCGCTCAACCGATGCTGGAGAAACTGCCAGATGGCAATCTACTGTGTGCAGCAGCTTAGTGGCTCTAGTTCCAGGAAGTTGTCCAGTTTCTGTCAATTTGTGGGACTCCATTTCATTTCTAAAACACAGTACTACAAATATCAACATGATTATCTATTCCCTGCCATTAGTAAAGCTTGGAAAATTGAACAATTGTCTATTCAAAGTACATTCTTCGGCAAACGGTTCAGGCTAGCCGGCGATGGACAGTGTGACAGCCCCAGATTTTCTGCTAAGTACGGCACATACCACTTTCAGGACATGGAAAGTAAAATAATTGTGAATTCGGTGGTCGTGCAGGTGTCCGAATGTAAATCCTCAGTGGCCACGGAAAAACTTGGTTTTATAAAATCACTGGAAGATCTACAATCAAGGGGAATGCAAATCAACCTCATAGCCACGAACAGACACGTTTCAATAGCCAAGACAATGAGAGAACAGTTTCCAAATATTAAACATCTATTTGATGTATGGCATGTTGCCAAACCAATCAATAAAAAAATCTCAGCTGCAGGGAAAAAAAAAGGTTCGGAAAGTGTTTCACAGTGGTCCCAGTCTTTCAGCAACCATCTTTGGTGGAGCTCCAAAACATGTGATGGGTCTGTGGAAATTCTACTGGAAAAATGGCGGTCACTAATGCACCACTGTTCCAACGTTCACTCTTGGACAGAAAACCAACATTTTCACCAATGTGAACATGACCCTTTGTCCCCGGAGCAGGCACGGAAGAAGAAGTGGTTGATTCCATATTCACCTCCACACAAATCCCTTGAGAAGATTGTGTTTGATAAAACTCTATCAAGAGATCTGAAGGAACTCACAGAATTCTGTCACACAGGAGATTTGGAGGTGTTCCACAATATGTGCCTAAAGTACAGGCCAACGAGATCGCATTTCGGAGGGATGAAATATAGGACATTACTAGCAGTATTAGCGCATAACGAGAATTTTTGCCGTGAACAATCTAGTACTGCAGGAAACTTAGGGATTCTTCGCTACACTATGGCCTTTACGAAAAGAAGCAAACAATGGGTGGTCAAGCCAGTATATGAGGAAATGGAATTCCATTTTGTGAAATATCTTATTATTAATGTCTTGGAGATGCATACTCATGAAATTTTGCACGATTTTGTTCAGAGCACACATACATTGCCACAAAACATTGCCAACGTGCCCTGTCCACCCAAAGCAGAGCTCGTTGAACACTTCAAATCCCGGTACAAATGATTACCATCTGTTTTTATTTTTACCAACAATGTTTTTATGAATTGTTCAAATAAAGAATGCAATTTCTCTTTTGAAATCTATCCTCTTTTTTTTCAAATAGTACAATTTTTACGATTTCCATACAATGTAATGCTGTGCTTTCACATTTCACAGTTTCGTCGAGCTACTGTGGGACCTTCATTGATCGTGGTAGGGCCAGATGGATAACAGTGTATAATAATCTTTGGGTTTCGGCAGTTGCCTTACCATACAGTTACCCAAGCCACTGAATAACTGCTCATCACACAAAAGGGATGAGACCTAGGCTACATGAGATACTAGGCATGCAAGAAGTACTGACTGTGAACAAAACATGCCATGGGGTAGGAGGCCGTGACATAGGCAGAGGTGGGGCTATTGCTAGACACACTTCGACTACATTTTTGTGTTTCCTCGACTACAATTTTGGAGTAGGACGCATTCTGTCATTGCCAAGTTTCCCCTAGCCCTCAGCAGCACCACGAACAGCGAGCAGGGACAGCTCCGACATTTTTCCTCTTGCGTGCGTTGACACGAGATGTTGCAAACTAAGAATGTATGTTCATTCTGAGTGAAGGTCAGCAGCTTTGAATTTTTGCTTGCGAGCTGAGGAAGCCCACGCGTTGCACACACAGTATAAGGTTATATTGTTTTTTGACCTTGAGAGACAGGTCCATTCCGAAAGGGATTGAATTGAAGGAGGGGTGTAATAACGTAAGATATGATAAGGTTGTCCATTCCAAAACTGGACTTAGGTACATGTAAGTTCAGTTTATGAAAAATCGTTGACACAAACCGAGTCTGCGTTATTTTATACCAGAACTAGTCCAAAAATCATTAGCTGACTGTTATTACTGGGTTACATTGTACTCACTCGTTCTGTGTGGCATATTGCAATAAAACACAAGTACAACCTTTGTGTGGTGGTCTTTCTACCGGGCACATGGGCAGTCCAGCATCGACATGCATGTAAACCAGCACTCGGTTCCCCCTGGTTCAATGCAAATAAATAATTAAATTGTGCACCTCGAATTGTTGCCTCAGCTTCCGCATCACGTTTAGAGCTGAACATACTCCATTGCACTATCCTCGGATGCAAATAGTGGAGTACTTTCCACATTGTGTTCTCTCTGTTCACTTTGTTTCACATCTGTGCTAATCGTTAGTTGTAACTCGATGCCGAATTAATAAGTAAAATGATTAATTGTAATAAAGATCGACTACTGAGACACATTTCAATTTTTATGTTTTGCAAACAAGTACATCCTGCCATTCTGCGATTATCATCGATTCCAGACCCCAACCAATGGTTTCTTCAACCGCCAGCTGCAGCTACATGTCAATCACTGGATTTATTTGACTGTTTTTTGGGACGATCGCCAAGGGCTGATATGCCCTTACGCTGTACCAGCGATTAGGAGCAACATAACAACCTTTACGGTGGTCTAGTGCCAAGTTGATGCACAAGCCTTGCAATTCACTGTGCGACCAAAGTGCTTCTTTTACCCAAAACGAACACCCTGTGTACCCAAAAGGAACAGCGCCTGACTCACAATAAACAATTGCGGATCGAGAGCAAAGAAAAAAAGTTCCATTTTGATTAAATATGTCAATACCGAATGTTCTTGAAGCATTTACTGTGAAATAAATGTACTTTACCAATTGTACAGTCTTGCTGTTTCCTTTTAAAGTACAGTTTCATATTCAGAATTGTGACGCGCTGTGCTGTGAGATGATGTGTGTTGTTTTCCGGGTTCTGCGTCAAGTTGCGTAGGTGACGACTGGGTGCGTTTAGCTACGCTGCCCAGTAAGTTCAGGGAGGGTCAGGGGCGGGGGATATGATTTAGTGCCGAAAGGGCAGTCCACCCTGGGCAATGCTGCATCTGATAAGATTATCACAAGATGGCCGCGCCCTGCTGCCTGATTTCGCTTGTGTACAAAAGACGAAAACTATGGTAAGGTGCATAGGAAATGTTTGTATGATCGATCAACGTATGGTTAACAACACATGCCGAACCATAGGGACAATAATTTTTCTGACTGCACCATTCCTTCAAAATGCTGAATAATCGCATGGAACCTATACTTAAACTACTAGAGTGCCTTGAAGGACACCATAATGCTCCAATGACAGGTATATCAAACTTATGAAGATAGGATAACCCTTACTAGCCAACCAGCGGTGTTGACAAACCCCTGTAAAGAGGATCCACCATTTTATCAGGACAGAACTGAGAAGAAAGATGATTGCAGTCAATGCAAGATGCTGGACATCATTGGAAATAGGCTTTGGGACACTGCAAAGCTGTGGTTTGCTTGTATAATAAATCCAAGATGTCACTGCACACTGCTGACACAAAATTTCTCACTTGTTGTCTTCAGGAAAGGCCCACAGACTATCATCCAATAGAACAGCCCAGATAAAACTATAATGAGGAGTTTTAGAAAGAAATAGAGCATAACCAATCCACAAGGTGCTTGAAAATAGAATTCAGGAATAACCTAAAAAAGATGACCATGTGACCTAGCCCAAGGAGTTTAAAATGGGGCTGAGGAAAGGCAACAAAAGAAAGAATCCTGGAGGAGCTAGACGTACCACTCACACAAGCGAGATCCTAGAAGGAAGGAAACCAGAACCAATTACTGCTTGGGGAAAGGCTGTGCATAATTAAAAAGGATTTTGATACTGCACACTGACAGCATTCCATGCCTGGATACCTTAGGAGAAACTGACCAATGTAAAGCCTACCAAACCAATTGAGAACTGGAAATCAAGAGCCCAAGTATATCCAACAGTGACCCTGAGGTACCAGAGAGATAGCACAGACCCATGGCAGGATGGTGACATAATATATAAATACACAATATAAAAATAAACATTTTTGCTGATCTGAAACCTGATAAAACCCATGGTGCAGGTGGAACTAGCTATGAGGGATCTGTTGTGAATCTTGAGAAAGCAAAGGTGTATGTTGAACCTGTTATGAATCCTTAGAAAGCCAGTTTGTGGAATACTGATCCCACCCCAACCCTATTTCCAAGGCAGGGAGAGGGGATTATGAAAGAAGAATTCTGTCCAATGACCTGCTGGTTCTGCTGCATCTGATGATCTGGAGTTAGTCATTTCTGTAGAAAGGAGATCATCACTACCACCGATAGGACAAGGTAAGTGTTTAAAAAAATAGATATGCATGTATGTGTGTGCATTTGTGTGAATGTATGTGTGTAAGGTTCAGTTTGATCGAATTAGGATATACACATGTATTAGTGAAAAATAGAGTGTAGTTGTGTGTGCATATGTGTGTGTTTTTGCTCATGTGTGTGTTTGTGTAAGAGAGAGATATTGGGATATGCACTTGTGTGGATGTATGTGAAGAAGTTTGTACTGGTGTGTGAATGTGTCTGACTGTGTGGTAGGTTTCCATGGTGTGTGGAAGGCTCCGTTGTCCCACCATGTGCTTGTCAGGGGTTGCAGGCCTGCTTTGCACTACGAACATTCTTTTTACAGGGTGATACTAGCATTACAACACATAGTCAACAGAAGTGTTCTAAAAGTGTCAAAACTGACATTACTTGTCACAGCTAACATCGGTGTGTTTGCAGTGACAAATACTGGTGCCATTAGGCACAGCCAACACAAGCATTCTTACAGTGTCAAATAATAACATAACTGGGCATAGACATCACAGGTTTTCTTACAGTGGCAAATACTGACATTATTAGGCACAGCCAACACAGGTGGTATTACAGTGGTAAATATTGGTATTGCATGGCATAGCCAATGTGAGTGTTTTACAGTGGCAAATAGAGGCTTTACTGGCAAATCCAAAGTGAGGTATGTTGCAATGGCAACTACTGCCATTGCTTGGCCTGGCCAGCACGAGTGTTCCTACACTGGAAATACTGGAGTCTATTGGCACAGCTAGTATGAAATAGTCTTTATACACCTTCAACACTGTCATTGTTATGCACTGCCAACCTGAGCATGTTCTTACAATGTCAATACAGGCATGTATTGGCTGAGCAAGCATTAAAATGTCTTATGACAGTGGAAAAATACTGACACATATTGTGGGCACAGGCATCATAAAGTGAGTTTTAAAGTAACAATGCTGGCTTATATTGCCGGAAAGGGCATCATGCCAATGTACTGAAAAATAAATGCTCCTATATACTGTTGTTGGACTGGCATCAAGTGGATTTTCTTGTGTTACCCACAGAATCAATTGTGACTTGAATGACTTTTTATCCAATTATATAGTCACGTAATTAATGACCCTCCAGTAAAAAAAATAAACACATATCACTGTCAGTAGCTTACATTTACTTTACTGCTGGTGGTAAATACATAATGCACAGCAGTTTGTACTTGTACTGTATGGTAATGTTCTATGATAGGTTCCTTCATGTTTAGCTCTACTCCTTATCTGTTGCACTCCATTAAGTTTGTTGAATCCTTTAACACATTGCTGTGTTTTCTACAAGTAAAATCTTAGCTTCCATCACCTCTCCATTGCCGATAATCCAGACATTTCTTATAATAGGTCTTGAAAGTGGTTCATGCAAAGTCACATGGTACGTCCACTCAGTAGGATAGCTAAGAGGAAACATGCTCGTCTTGGAAACATGAAGACGCGGAGGAACACAGCTTTGATCCCCGGGCCCGGGCTTAGAAATGTGTTATAAATAACCAATGATACATATATATTATACGGCCCACGGAAGTGGCCGCGTAGTTATGGTTAAGTTGCTGTTTCCATAGGAAGAGCATTTTTTGGGCGGCCTATAAATCTGCTCCCCCTGGACAAATCCTCACTAAACTTTGCGAAAAAAAGAATATGGGCCACTTCGAACTTTTTTGCAAAGTCTGGTGAGGTTTGGTTCAGGGGGGGCAAAGTTATAGGGGGGGGTCCCAAAACATCTTTTTTCCCATAGACTGACTGGGGGAAAAACTTTGCTCACGTCTACAGCCCAAACCGCTGGACAGATTTTCACCAAATTTGCGCCAGGAGCAGTGGCTTGGTCCCGAAAGCGTGCTTTTGTAAATTTGGTGAAAATCCGTCCAGTAGTTTTTTTAAAAATGACCGAAAAGTATGCAAAAAAAATTTGTGATATCTATGTTCGGTCCGCGGACACTTTTCCCTGATCGCTCGGCGGACAGTGTCCTGATGGTCAAACGGCTTGTGTCATGTCCGTGGACATATGACGTGTCCGTAGATTGGATGGTGAAGAGCGTGAAGCGCGTCAGATTTTTGGAAACGCCCGCCATCTTGTATCCGTGGACGTCCGCGGACAGAGCAGTGTCAAATGGTGGGGAAATACAATTTTGGCAAGTGTGTTGGTCTGTAAGACTGTTTGGGGATGGTGGGGGGGTAAGAGATGGTTTGAATATTGTATCTATTTACGTGGTAGGCACCGCTGTTGTGTTCGTTGTGTCTGCGGACAGTAGCGCTGTCCTTGATGCCCGCAATCGTCCCATATGGGGATGTCCTAAGGACACTATACCTGTCCGTACTGTTCGCAGGCACGTTGAAACTGTTCTAAGAACACACGCCGTGTCTGGGATGTCTGTAAATAAATGAAAATGGAGGTGTCCTGAGGACACTTTACCTGTCCGTACTGTTCGCAGGCAAGTTGAAACTGTTCTAAGAACACACGCCGTGTCCGGGATGTCTGCAAATAAATGAAAATGGAGGTGTCCTGAGGACACTATACCTGTCCATACTGTTTGCAGGCAAGTTGAAACTGTTCTAAGAACACACAGCGTGTCCGGGATGTCTGCAAATAAATGAAAATGGAGGTGTCCTGAGGACCCTTACCTGTCCGTATTGTTCGCAGGCAAGTTGAAACTGTTCTGAGAACACACGCCGTGTCCGGGATGTCCGCAAATAAATGAAAATGAAGGTGTCCTGAGGACAGTATACCTGTCCGTACTGTTCGCAGGCAAGTTGAAACTCTTCTAAGAATACACGCCGTGTCCGGGATGTCCGCAAATAAATGAAAATGGAGGTGTCCTGAGGACACTATACCTGTCGGTATTATTCGCAGTTTCAAGTTGAAACTGTTCTAAGGACACCCAAGGTGTCCGCAGACATTAAAAATGCCATGAGGCCTAGTTAAAAATGTTTGATTCTATGGGTGTGATCATAGTTAAAAATGTTATATTTTATGGGTATGAACTATGGGTGTGATATGCTGCAGTGGTTGCTGCCAGGGCCTAGAGTCTTGGGTGCATGGTCGAAGGTCATGTTATAGATTCTTGGGGTATTCGGATACCTGTTGGCATATTCTAACAGTTTATAGTTTTCTAATTGAAGTTTTGTTAATGTTTAAGTACAGATAATTTTGGCTTTAGAAAGATTAAATAAGCGTTTGTAAGATTCGCTGGTAATCTCTGCTTTAGATTAATGGTACTATCATTACATTCGAACCATCCACATTTCTTTTTTATATATGCAGTGTAGTGACCTGCATTGGTTGTGGCTCCTGCATGGTAGATTATACCTATTGTTGTGAAGGTTTTTCTACCAAGTGATACTTGACCATGTGTGAATCCAGTCAGCTTGCAGTTGTTTTTTGTACCATCTGCATTGTAACGTGAACCATTAGTATTAAGTATTTACTATGTGTTTGTATTAGTAAGGAGGAGCGATTATCTGAATTGCAGTAAGTACATAATCTGCCATGGTTTGCATGTTGTACAAGTTGCTGAAATGGAATGGATTCACAATTTGGTATGGATACATACACAAAGCGCTTGTTAGGGATTTCTTCTTGTGTAATATTGTTGCAGAGAGTGCAGGTATGTTTCCACATGTATGAAATCTGGAAGATTTCATTTATAGGTATGTTTTGTTTTCCAATACTTGTAGCAAGTACATTAGACATTCTTGTGGATCTTCTTGTGAGTTTATAGTGAATTTTACCATTTCAGCACAGTAGTCCAATTTTTGTCTTATTCTGTCAACACTATACGGATTGTTTTTTGCATTTCTATGAAGGACTAACATTTGCAAACACAATTGGTCTGTACTGTGTAAGTAAAAGTAAATGTTGTCAACAATTGGTGGCAACTGAAATAGAATATTCATTGCTACATTTGCGTAACAATTTACACCAGTTACATTTGAAAATTTGAATGGACCAGGTAGTTCTGTGTCCAAGTCATTTTTTCAGAGTGTATGTTGCCTCTCTGAAGAAGTACCTAAGTTACTTTGTCTAATAGGTTCTTCTGAATGATGAAGTATTAGCTTCTTTTACTCTCTTTGGAGGATTTGCAGTCAGATTCTGTTGCATTTCTATTTGAATTAGTTTTCTTTTACAACGTTTTATTTTTTGTGGAACAGGATATGCTTTTAGGTTGGTGGTGTATAGTGAACGTAGTCTATTGTATTCTAGAATGCAAGGAATATCAGCGTTGACTTTACTTGCATCAAAGTTGATTAGAAATAGACCTTCAAGTGTACGTAAGCGTGATAGTGCTACATAGCTCATGCTTTCTTTAAAGACTGTGTTACCAATATCTATCAATGCTTTGTCTAGGGTAAGACTTTGAGATTTATGAATGGTGACTGCATATGCAAGAGTTAGAGAAAATTGTACTCTGCGTACATACATGTCTTTGAAGAGAAGGAATTGAGCTGTTGAGCGCGCTATCCTTTTTACTTCTGAAAGTTTGTCAAAGAGTATATTGACAAGCTGAATGTTGTTGTCATGTGGGTATGTTTGAAAGCCAACAACTGTACCCAGAGCCCCATTAACTAGTCCTTGCTCCACGTCCAGGTTACGTTTAAGCATTACTCTACAGTTTAAGGATAATTTTAATATTTTTTACAAACCAGCTGTGTTGGAGATTGAATTTTCTAAGGTATTGAATCTTGTTGTGGCTTGTTGACACATTGGTAGTGTAATACCATGTACGTCCAGTTTGTCTGTGGAGCAAATTTCAATTATTGGTTGCATTTCTTTTTTTAACATTGTTTCATTGAATTTGGAACAGCTTGCGAGAGTTGGCATTACGGCCATACAATTGACATTTGTTTGTGCTAATTGTTCCATAACATCAGTAGCACATGAGTTATATCCTTAAAGTGCATGGATGTGCCGGGTTTTTAATATTGTTTGTGTTTCTTGAGATAGTACACCAACTCTAATACTTTTTAAAATGTCGTAGGTGAGGTCTGTAGATTGGCGCATGTTTTCTGTTAATTCTTTGTATTGGAAATGTTGCCAAAGGTTGACATTTCCTATGCTGCCAATAGTTTTACGACAGAGTTTGTGTCCTAAGGTTTTAAAAATAGGTTCACTGGTGTCAATTGAAGAAGATCTCCAAAAACAATAATGTGTTTTCCTCCAAAGAGTTCTTCGTAGTTTGTTTTAAGTACTTCTTGCAATCTGAGATGAATCAAAGCCAACAATAGGTTGGAGACCATGCTCACTTCATCTATTAGTAGCATTTTCATTTGTTGTATCACTCTGCATAGTTCCATTGCAGCCTCTGTAGAAAGTTTGTAATAATCTAATTTGTTTTGGTGTTCCACTGGAAGGAGTAGTAATCAGTGTAAAGTGACACCACCTATGTTGTAGGCAGCTAAACCTGGGGGGGCAGTTACAACAGCTGACAGTTTGTTGTTTGTCAATTGTTGAAGGAACTTGCTGATGATTTTGATTAAGAATGTTTTGCCTGAACCAGCTTCACCACTGACGTATAGTAGTATAGGTTTGTAATTTTGGCAGGTACATTCTTTATTTTCATGTTGTACACCATGTGCAATTTCTTTTGTTACTTCTTCAAAAATGGTGCGCTGCTCTTTGTTTAGTTTTGATTGTAGTGCAGTTAAGTCTTCTGTATCTTCTTCATAGTGACACATGGTGTTTTCTACTTCTGTCATAGCTAATTCTGCCTCATTTGCTATTAGTGGCTGTCCCAGTGGTTCTTGGCTTCCTGTTACAGAATGTTGACTACTGTTGGGAGTGTCCTTATCTAGTTGGGCCTGGAGTTCTTCTTCATGTTGCTGTTAATTTTGCAACATTGTTTTGTACTGCATAAAGTTTACATCGGTGATAGTACTTTCATTTGCTTTGAAAGTGTCTTCGTAGCAGTCATAGTTATCTAGTAACTCTTCTTCTTTTCTCCATGGTTTAAAAAGTTGTAAGAGGGACATGTAATATAGTTCTTTCTGTTGAGTCTTTAATGACAATTTGATATGATTAATTAAACTTGGTTTGGTAAGTTTTTCTAAGCGGCCTTCACAATCTGTCACTGCATATCTACTTTTGCTTTCATTTTTGTATGCAAAGTTTTGGGCTATGTGGTATAGACACATGTTTTCCAAAGTGGTACTCCTGTTTGGGTAGTATGTGTCTAGTAAATTGTTTTTCAAAATGTCTTGGCTGATTGGATCATTTTTGGCTATTGTTTCTATGTCGTCTTATGATTTGAGAACTCTTTTTCTAGAGTTAGCAGGACCATGGGCCTCATTCCGAGTACGGCGCTAACCAATGGCTCTATTAATGCCTTGGTTGACGCCGTACCCGGACCGGCAGCGCCTTGGTGGATGGCGGAATTACCGCCCCATTCCAAGGTTGGCGGGGCGGTAATTCCCCATTCACCAAGGCTCTTCCCCATTCCCAAATGAGCACCCATAGGGCTCAATGGGAATGGGGAAGATGCAAATAACGGTGACCGTTCATTACGGTCACCGTTATTGGCTTGGAGGCCCCTTTGCGCCCTCGACTTTAACACCTGCTCAAAGCAGGCGTTAAGGGCGAGGGCGCAAAGGGAACTCGGAGTATGGCGGTAAGGGATTACCGCCACCGGTCTCGTTACCGGTGGCCGCTATCCCTTACCGCCATACTCGGAATGAGGCCCCATGACTTAGCCATACTATATTTTCAGATTTTCCATACAAAGCAGTACGGTTAAACGATCTGCAGCTTCGTAGGCGCCACATTCTCTATGAGAGAGCATTTTTATGCCTAAGCTGTACAATTTCTGAGATAGTGTTTTGTCTGATGATGGGTCATTCCAGAGGTCTTGAAGCTCTGTTTTTTCTGCTTTTGATAAATATGTTATAACATATCGTGCAACTGCAATGGAATTGTCTGCAATGTACTGCACATCTATGTTTGCATTCCATAAGTGGGCAATGATTGCATTGTAATCATTGATATATTTTGATTCTTCTTTTCTTTTATGTAATACGTGTTCTTAGGGGATTTACCTTTAACACTATGTCTAACTGAAGACATGAAGTTGCTTACTTCACCTGTTTCTGGAACTGGTCTAGGTAAACCAAACCATTTGGTGTAGTATTTCCCTTTCTTTTTGTATTTGCGACAACAATATTGGCCACATTTGTGTCTTTCAAATTGTACAATTTGTGCATGAAGGTCACTATTTGTCGTTTGTGAAGGGATTTCACAAGTGACATATTTTTGGATGAACTGCAAAACAGTGGTATCACTGTGATGACCAAGTTTAGGAGCATCTTTAATCCATAAAAGCATGTGGATATTTGGTGTTCCTCTGGCTTGGTATTCTTTTCTACAAAAGAAGTATTCCACTTCTCCGAGGGGAGGAACAGTTTTATTACAAATAAAGTGTAGCATAGCAATGAAGCGATGATGGAAATATCTTGAAACATTAACAGGATCTAGAGAGCAAAGTTTTCCAGGTGTTAATATATCTATGTTTGTTTTGTTTTTGTTTGATATGCGTAGAAAATCATGTAAA